>NC_065523.1:34179150-34281050 GCF_006386435.1 Epinephelus moara | reverse complement strand
AAAATGGCTAAAATGCGACCGATCGCTGTGGCTCCCCCTGTGGACCAATGTTTGGGTTTTTCTAATTTTTGGTATGACTAAGTCATGGTATGGTATGCTGTACATAATCACAGAAACTGTCAGTGTGTCATTCTGTCAGTGTGTCATCCTGTCTGTCCCACGTTTTTCTACTCACTGACGTGGTCAATCTATGTGAAACTGCACATAGGCATTGAGGACTGGCATAGGTAGAAGGTGACAAAGCTACCAATGGGTATGGACTAGTTAAGAATGGTTTAGGAAAGATTTAGTTTGCTCCGTTTAATGTTAAAGATTAAAATGGTCGGGGCGCCCAGTGGCTCGGTCGGTGGAGCGGGTGCCCCTTGGACACAGGTGTCCTTGTTGGAGCGGCCACAGCCAAAACAGTTTTGTGTTTTTGAACATTAAAGATGTATTTAAGGGTAAACTAAGGATGTGGTCAGACTGTTACTGTGTCAGGATCCATAAAAAGACTTCCAATACTGAGCCTGGTTTCTACCAAAGAGTATTAGGGCTAGGTGTAACTGGAATAAATGAGAGAAGGAGAGATTTATTTTCTATTTTCAATCTTGCATTATGAGAATAAAGTCAAAATGTGGACAATGAAGTTGATTTTCAGTATCTGAGCCAGGCTTGAGGAAAAAATAAGTTGGAGGAGAGAATTTTTTATTTTGGGCATTACGAGAAAAAAGTCAAAATATCGAGAATAACCCTTGACATTTCAAGATAAAAATCAAACTTCTGTGAATACATTAAACTGCTGGCGCTTGCACAAATGTCTGCCTCTGTAAAATACCTTGTGTAGATGAACTGGTGAAACTGCAAATCAGAATCAACGAAGAAATTATTTCTCTGTTAATGCATAAACACTCGGGGTGGGAATCACCAGAGGCTCTTTGATACGATATTATCACAATACTTTAGTCACAATAAAATATTATTGCAATTTTAAACGTGTTACGATAAGCTGAGTATTGTGATGAAATATTTTGCAATATATTGCAATTTATTACCTTTTTTCAGTTTTCAGTCTGTTCATCTCACTTCAATCTTTTTTTTTTTTTTGCAATTTTATTTTATTTTTTTTAATAATTTATTTTATTAAATAAACTTGGCACTGAGTAACGATACGATATTGCCAAATAAAAATATCGCGATAACTTTGCTGTATCGATTTTTCCCCCTAATAAACACAGTGTGGTGATAAGTGTTCGGACTTTGAAAGACTGTGCTGAAAATTGCGTCTGTTCAGAGAGAAAACCAAACAATACTGTGTCTGAAGTTAATTTTTCTTCCCATGTGCTGAACAAAAATCTTTCTTTTGTCATTTTTCTTCCTTATACCTGGCCCTCATCGTCTCCCATACATTTCAGCGTGTGTTATAACAGTAATATCAGAATGCGCTGGTCTTTACCTACGGAGTCAGTGAGCAGCAGCAGCTGAAGGTCCTCTATGGACGAGATGGGGCTGTTTCTAACCAGCTCCACCAGGGCTGCAGGCAGAGGCTCCCCCTGAAACACACAGGTATTTATATTTCAACATGAGAGACCAAGAAATAAAACACAGAACTAGTCTGAACCGTCTCAGAACATGAGTTATGTTTAAAAAGACAAAAGGCACGTATCCATTTAGACTTTTTGCAGCTTGACTATAAGAATAGCTCTTTGAGAATTTCCCACCCTGTGTTCATCCTGCATGTGACATTACACAGTTTTCCAAACAGTTCCTCTGAGGAAACGGAATCACTGCAGCACGTCTGCAACAACCACTTCAAGTGTTTCAGTGTGTGTGTGTGTGTGTGTGTGTGAGAGACTGAGGCACAATAGGTGATCAAAAAGTAAACAGAGCGTTATCCCTTCTATCAAAATATGAACTTTGTACTAGTAAGAGTACTATACGAGTAAACTGTGACGATAGCTGTACTTCTGATGAGGGGAAATCCTCCTTTGGGTAGCTTGGGTTTTCAATCTCTTACTCTTTTGATCAAAAATGACCTGAAGCTCAACTCTGAGATTGTTGTATCCAAATAGTTTTCTAATAAATTATAAATAATGCAACTTCTGATCAACCCAAATCAATTTCAGGCTTAAAATAACAACTTTCGATTAGACCACACCCACTTTCAGTCCATTGCGAGTACAGGTACAGATACAGATCATTCAGTTGGTTCAGCAGGTACAGATAAAGGTGTAGTCACTCATCACTACCTGATATCACTCTCAAACTGACAGTTATTTGAATACAAAGACCGACAAGGTTTGTTTATATCAGTGACCGCTGTAAACACACTGAACGGGGTGCAATTCCAAATCTTAATAGTCCAAAATCACTGACTGGGCCGTTAAATGACTACATCGAATCTAATATTCCACTGTTATTCCAACACATTCTCACTCCGACCTCGTCCCATATTGACGTTCGGTCATCAACTTTCCACGTCTAGATACGACGTGCAAGGTACCCTGGGTGCGTTGGTTGTTGATGTTCTGGAACACCGTGTCTTCTTTCAAAATAGAAGCACTACGTCAGTACAACAACGCAAATTGACATAGACGTGGTTGGGTTTCGGAAAAAAGAACAGGGTTTGGCTTTAGAACCTTACGGGACACAAACACCGCTCTCCCAGGTGAAAGTCAGTGTTTGTTGGACCCATGCTCCACCCCTCCCACACACCTTTCTTATGCCACCTTAACTTTTGTTCCTGTCCTGCCACGTTTCCCCCTGACACCACTGAGCACCATCAACTATAAAGGCAACCGGCCACGTATCATGCCGACGTTACAGGACCACATTCTTTGAAGCCGTAAGTCACTGCCCAAGTGCCAGATTTCGACGATAATATCATTCCAAACATGACAATATTCTGAACTTGATTCGGGTCACATAAACAGCATGTTCTGTTTGGATACTCTGAATTAGGCCTTGTTCCAAATGAAGCATTTTCCGACTAAGACATGTGGGATATGCTGATAATATCTGGGTTTTAACATCAGTCTTGAACATGTATACAGCGCATTCAGAATATGTGGCTCAACTGGGATTTTACCACAGATTGCAACACACCTCGTCTCTGTTTACAGTCAGCTTTGTGCGTTGTCACTGAAACATTGTACATAAACCAGAAACCAATGTGAGGACACCCACATCTCTGGTCAGAAGGAGAAACACACCTACTTTAAAACATTTTTGAAAGACTTGGATATCAACACGTTTTTGGACTTTTTAATTTTTGTAAAACAGAGTGCCTTGGTATTTTTGTGGTTTTGACGACCTTTTTTTTTTTTTTATCTCTAGACGTTTTTGGATATGTTCAAATATTATAACAGTCTCAGGGCTGCTGTGAAGCTGCGCCTACTTAGGGCAACAAAAAAGTTTATCTGAAAGGACATGAAAGGACAGCAGAGGAGATACCTGCACACAAATGAAGCTGGGCTGGACAGCCACAGAAAGGGTTCACAGGCTGAGATCAGTGCAAAAAATGAAATTCAATTAGGACATCTGTGCACAAAAAGATAATAATAAAAGGTGACTAAAAACAGCAGCAAACGTTTCAGTCCTTGACTATCATCAGTGCTGCTGACATGAGTGTTTCACAGAACACACAGAGACACAGACAGATTCCTACCAGGTGTGATGAATCAGTCAGGAGGAGCCACTAATTAGATGAGATCAACTCTGAGGAGCAGAGGCCTGACTACCAAATCACAATCACCTGTCCTATTCACAACATTCTCAAACACCAATGTATGATAGCAGAAAAAAAAATCAAAATAAAATAAAATACAATAAAAAAAGAAATAAAAAAATATAAAATAAAATAAAATACAATAAAAAATAAAAAAAAGAAATTAAAAAATACAAAATAAAATAAAATACAATAAAAAATAAAAAAAGAAATAAAAAATACAAAATAAAATAAAATACAATAAAAAAAAATAACTTAAAAATATTTAAAAAAAACAAACAAACAAAAAAACCCACCTTGAGCAACCTTCTTTTTGTGCACAGATGTTCTAAATAAATTGATAATTTTTTTGCACTGATCTCAGCCTGTGAACTTTTTTGTGGCTGTCCAGCCCAGTTACACTGGTGTGCAGGTATCTCCTCTGCCGTCCTTTCCAAACATCATAACAACCTTTTCAAGAAGTTAGTTGAAGGAATGAAAAGGGAGGCTTTGTTCACACGGTCAAACAAGTCGGCCACCAGTAGAAAACTTTGAAAAACTCCTATTTTGATGCAAAGAGTCAAAGTGGCACAAGCGGCTCCAGCTGTTCCACTATTCCATATTTTGGCACGTTATTCGGAGTGTGCACGGAGTGAGAAATTCATTTTTGTTAGCCATGTAAACACAATATTGTCTTTTTCGGAATAAGGGCACAAAGTGGAATATGTGGAATAAAATTTGTGCATGTAAACGTAGTCACTGACTCACTCTGTCAACAGCAGCAAATGAATATGTCACACCATGCAGCTGTATGACTCTTTTATGGGTTTTTAATAGTTTTGAAAGACAATAGCATGAAGGCTATAAACAGAATCAGGTTGTGGCTCCACAGGAAATACTTGTTAGTAGGAAAATTCATTTCTGGTTTTGTTTTTCTTTGTTGATAATAACAAAGGGATATAACCTTAGCTTTGCACTTATACAACACACATTTGATCATAAATATGTCCATACCACCACACCACACCAGAAACCAAGCAACAGCTCCACACTGTGATTGCATGGACCGAGTGTGGGTTTAACCCCCCGAGTCATCAATGGCTGCGAGAGCTGAAGGGGTTGCGGGGGAAGTATTAACCAAAGCAGACACACAATGGTCACTAAGAGCAGGGTGAATGACTATTGGCGTTGTGTCTTCTCATCTGCTAACATTTAGGGGTCAAAGGAGTCAGGAAGGAGTCAGGAAGTGGGGGAAGGAGTGATACGGAGAGGAGGAGAGAAGGGAGGTGCATCTGAAAAAAGAGAGGGATAATAGATGAATAAAAGACGGGTTAACGTGGACAAGGATCAGACATGGGTCGAGACACTTCCTCACGTTGGTTTGAATGCTGTGGATGTGCTTCATTTGCTTTGACGTCCTAGAGATGCCAGTGACGATGAGCTTAAGGAGGCAAATGTGGTCCGGCTAATATTATGATTCATCAGCAAACATATAATACTGATTAATTTTATAGTGGGAGTCCACACCAGTAAACTGCAGTGCCATTCAGGTCCTGGAGAATATAATGAAAGGAAGTAGTCATCCATGCATGGACATGAATTGTCATCCTGCCTGTACTATACACCATTGACTTTCCTCCATTGTTGGTCGGCCTTTCAGAGTCACATCATACAGCGGGGAAATGCCTGCTGTATTACACTTACATCTCTGTTGCCGAGCTGTCGATGCCCCTAAGGAGTCATCATGATGATTCCTTCCCCTCGCCAAACGGAGCAAACCCGCCTGCTCGGCTAATTGTGCTAATTATAGGATGTGTGCCTTTGTTCACAGTGGTGCCTGCTGCCGTGACGATTTGTGTCTAAGCAGGAAATACTAAATAAACACCTCGGTTCTGATAAACAAAACAGATGTAAACAGACGCAGAGTCCACAGACAGAACACGCAAACACAGTTACAGCATTCAGTGTGTAACTAGGGCATAAAGACTATGATACGTTACATTAATCAACATAATAAAATAGCTGCGTATCAGCCCAGTCGCCAGAACAAAACGCTGACATTGTACATTTCTGCAAACAATGAAAACGTTACATTTGTACGCGGCACAGATATCATATCAGCGTCTCTAAAATGGCGTAGTACATAAGCTGACTTTGTCATCAGGAGGTGAGATGCCTGCCAAGCTGCCGACCACGGCTCAAGACTAACTAACAACAAAAACGGTTGTTTTCTGACGAGTCATTGCTGTGTTTCCAGCAACTTTTTAGCCCCCAAATTTGGGTGTTTCTTTCTTTTTGTTTTAGCAACCTGTAGTTCTTTTTCCAGCAGCTTTTCAGCACTCAAACATGGGTGTGTTTTAGGGACCCGTCACCGTGTTTCCTGCGGCTTTTTAGCCCCTAAAATGTGGATGTTTTTGGGTGGTCTGTGGCTGTTTTTCCAGCAGCTTTTAGCCCAAAAATGTCTGGATATTTTAGGGAAACTTTACTGGGTTTCCTGCTGCTTTTTAGCCTCTAAACATGGGTGTTTTTGCAGCTATTATTAGTCCCCAGTCATGGGAGTTTAACTTTTAAGTTAGTGATTCTTGCCTGTTTTTCCTGCAGCTTTTAGCACCTTAACATGTGAGCTTTTAAGCAACTGGTGGCTCGGTTTTCAGTGGCTTTTCAGCCCAGATTTTCTTTTGCATGGTGTTTTCAGCAGCTTTACAGTCCCCTAACAGGAGTGTTTTTTAGCAACCCGTTGCTGTTTTTCCAGCGGGGATTGTGCCACAAAAAGCAGTTGTGCTTTTTAGCACTCAAACATGGGTGTATTTTAGGGACCTGTCCCTGTGTTTCCTGCGGCTTTTTAGCCCTTAAAAATGTGGATGTTTTTGGGCGATCCAAGGCTTTTTTTCCAGCAGCTTTTCAGCCAAAATATGTCTGGGTATTTTAGGGACCCTTCACTGTGTTTCCTGCTGCCTTTTAGCCTCTAAACGTGGATGGTTTTTAGCAACTAGCAACTTTTTCCAGCCATTTTTAGTCCCCAGTTGTGGCTGTTAATCAGTGATACTTGGCTGTTTTTCCAGCTGCTTTTTAGCCCACAAACATTTGTGCTTTTAAGGGATCCTTCACTGTGTTTCTTGCAGCTTTTAGCCATTAACGTGCATTCCTTTTGCGACTGGTGGCTCTTTTGTTCAGTGTCTTTTCAGCCCACAAACATGAGGGTTTTTTTAGCAAACTTTCAGTGTTTTCAGCAGCTTCGTAGTCCTCAACAGAAGTGTTTTTAGCGACTTGTTGCTGTTTTTCCAGCGGGGATCATGCCACAAAAAGCAGTTATGATTTTTATAGAGATATCGCTGTGTTTCCTATGGCTTTAAAGCCCCCACAATGAGGGTGTTTATGGGCAAACCTTGGCTGTTTTTCCAGCTGCTTTTAGCCCACAAACATTTGTGTTATTCAGAAATCCTTCACTGTATTTCCTGTGGCTTTTAGCCTCTCAACGTATGGTTCTTAGTAACTGTTGGCTCTTTTTCCAGCCCCCAGTCATGGTTGTAAGTCAGTGATCCATGGCTGACTTTTCAGCGTTTTTTAGCCCACAGCCATTTGTGGTTTTTAGGGTGTTTTTCCAGTGGCTTCTGAGCCCACAAACAGCTTTATAGTCCCCTAACAGGACTGTTTTTTAGTGACCTGTTGCTGTTTTTCCAGCGGGTGTAGTGCCACAAAAAGCAGTTGTGTTTTTAACAAAGACGTCACTGCATTTCGTGCTGGGACTGTGCTCCAAAAACTGAATATTTTAAGCCCATACATGATCTTTTTTCAACCATAACCAAGTGGTATTTGTGGTAAGGCCTAACCAGACTAATAACCACAGTGTTGTCTGAACATAAAGTTTCAACGTATCTGCTGCATAATAATGTCCAAAAGTAATATATTGGTTTCCAGAAACTAAAGTGGCAACATTTTTTCTGGCAACTGGGTTGTGCTTATAGGGGGAAGGTTTTATGTCATCAGCACCCTATTCATAATGAAAGACACAGCTGTTTAACGGGCATCATACTTCAATGTTGTGTTGTCAAAAATATCTGTTTATGATAGATTCTGAATATTTGAAACAGTTTTAATACATTATTTTCCGCAGTATTGATACACTGATACAAGCTGCGCTTTCTTGAAATCATTTTGCTGTTCTTTGCTACCAATTGAAAAAAAGAAGATCTGTGTTTTAGCTTTAGATCTCATGCCCTTAATGACCATTTCTTTCATGGTATCGAAAATGGTGTCAAATATTTCTCAAGGTATTGTATCAAACATAGAGATTCCAGTATCATGATGTTGACCTACTATTAATCAACAGCACCACTGTCAGCAGTGCCATTTCTTAGAAACTGCATTGTATAACCAAACTGCTCCCGTACAGTCGTTTCTCTTTCTTAATATCATGAGCATTCAGGTTGTCTCGCACACTATCTGCCATTCAACACCACCGAAAAAACACATTTTTGACATCACCCAGCACTTAACACCTGAAGCAAGCTCCCATCCCCTGAAGGTCTTTTGGCCACACTGAGGAATGCCAGGTACAGGCAGCGGCTGCAGTGGGCAGGGGAGGAGAGGGAACATCTAATCGTACATAATTAGAGGGTCGAGCCTGCTGCCGGCACAGCAGCACCAGCAGACACAGCACACGTGTGAGGTTTCACATGTAGTCACTGAAGCTGCGCCTACACGTGCGCGACACTAGAATGTGTGAATGGATGTGACTTTAATTACCTTTGTCATAGCTGTAAATTGGAAAGCCGCCTGATGCAAAGGATAATGAGGAGTCTGTGTTATCTTAATGTCTGTGTTCCTCTTTGGTGGTCCACAGCTGAATGTATGTGCACTTCATATATTAGTAAGCTTTTAAATTATCTCCCTCTCGTGACTAGCTCTGTCTTAAACCCATTCTCTTGTTCTTTTTACACAGGACGTGATTGAACCTACAGACTCCATCATTTCACAGCTGCCATACTATAACTTTAAAATCAGACACGGGGAATTCCTGGTTGGATACCTCAAAGCCTTTGTAGCTTTATCCCTTTAAAACACTCGGCCTGTCAAATTTTCTTTTACATGTGGTGCCTACAGAGGCCATAAACTGAGAAGACGGGTTGATGACAGGAATTTAAAGTCATCCATCACACACCCTAAATCTTATATGAAGTAGTCATGGTGATGGTAGAGTACATGCATACGCTAAAGTATATGGGTTTAGTGAATGAAAGGAGGAGTGAAGCCACTTAAGATGCCACTTCACATCCTGCAGAAACTCTTTATTTTATCCCTTCTTCTATACTGTTTCTACATTAATTGAAAGACAGTAGTTTCCAATGTGTGCTGACGTTACTCAGACCTTGGTACAATACCCAATACTATCTGTCGGATGAGGAAAGGGCAGGTTGTGCCCTCTTTTTGACTTGTTCAAATATCCACTTCCTATGACTGATGTGTTAACTGTGTGGGTTTTGACCCCATTTACAAGTGACTGACACTCATTGTGTGGCTGAACTTCCTGTGTTGGGAACCCAGATGAAATCTTATCAGAGGCAGAAATACAGATAAAATCTGACTCAATGTGCATCTGAACCCACTTCTATGGACTTTACTTGAGCAAAAGAAGCAAAGAGTTTTGCCAAAGTGAACATAACAATGTCACTTATCACGAGGCCTCACTTGACCTGGACGAGACCTTCAGGTAAGTTTTGTCTTCCTGTTTGACCCCAGCAGACGGTTAGACTTTGCCCGTCTATCCTGCGCCCGTATTTCACTGCTGCCTGTTCATTTTTAAGAGTTTTAAATAAAGTGTTGCTCAGATTTGTGTTGAAATGGAGCGGCAGTACAAAAGTGGTTCTCTGGCAATAGAAACAGCACTAAAAGGTGCATTGTCTGTGTCTATGTGGTAACCCTGTCACAAACTTAAAGGGACAGTTCACCCCAAAATCAAATATACATATATTTCCTCTTACCTGTAGTGCTTTTCATAAATCTAAATTGTTTTGTTGTGAGTTGCCAATTGTTGGATATCAGCTGTAGAGATGTCTGCCTTCTCTCCAGTATAATGGAACTAGATGGCACTCAGCTTGTGGCGCTGAAAGCATCAAAAAAATACATTTGAAAAACTCAGCAGCAATGTCTCTTTCCGGAAATCATGACCTGGTGACCCAAGATAATCCACAGATGGTGTTGTGAGCAGTTTCATGTGCAGTAGGAACTATTTTCTTTCTGGCAAACTCACCCACCGACTGTCACTGCGCAGAAGGAAGTGTGCATCTACTCATGGACGAGAGGCTCATGACAGCACAAGATGTAAACTTTAATGACATCCTGCTTGGCTGAGATGTAACATTAGCTAGCTGAGTAGTGCTAGGTGAGCTAGCAGTAGATGCACGCTTCCTTCTGCGCTGGAATACAGTTGTCAGGTGTAGTTAAGTAACAAGAAAATAGTTCCTAGGTCTGTGGATTATCTTGAGTAACCGGGTTATGATTTCTGGAAAGAGACATTGCTGTTGAGTTTTTCAGTTGTATTTTTTGGCGCTTTGAGCACCACAAGCCGAGTGCCATCTCGAAATCCACATGGACGCCCCTTCAAGTCGGATCAACCACTCGGAAAGTCAGCAAAAAATCTGGTATGCAAGTTGCAGACACATGGCCGACGAAAGTAAATGTTCGGTTGATGGTAATAAACTTTTTATTGAGTCACATATTGCATGTCAATTTTTGGTCAAATGTATTTTTTAATATGGTATTAGGTTGTAACCTTCAGCTGCTGTCCGTGTGGAGTGATCTCGATTAGGTAGAGAGGTTATTTTTCAGCACGTAGTTTTAGGGGATGTACTGGTGCAGCAACAAGTCTGGGACAAAATGACTTTGGAATATAAAGCTTCAAACTGTTATGAATGCGCTGTTTAAAGGCTCCGAACAACAACATACAGCACATCTTCTCTGTAGTGTCCATATTGATTCCACATCATGACATAAAGCTCATGAATGCATCAAATTCGGAAGCATGACTTCCCAACTCCAACTCGGAAAATGGGACCATTTGAGGAGCACGTGGACGCAGCATGCAGGAGAAAGGCAGACATCTTTAAGGCCTATATCCGCAACACTCTGCAACTCATTCCAAAAAATTCTAGACTGATGAATAGCGCTACAGGAAGGAGGAAAAATATGTCTTTAAAAAGCCTACATTTGTAGCTGAAAATGTCATGTGGTTCCTCATTTGTCTCCCTTTAGATATTATAAATCTAAGTGTTTTAGATGCCCAACATTTGGCAAGATAACTAATTACACTAACTAATTACTAACACAGCTCACACTCTGTGTCATCTCCCCTCTCTGATATATTTCATAAACGTGTCCCTGCTGCTGTGGTCTCTCCTGGTTCCTCTCCTGTAGCTGCAATTTGGCCCGTACAGCATCATGTTACAGTACGATGCTGCTCACTGACTGATTTATGGCCTCGCTCAACATCTGGAGCAGCATCCATGAATGCACCACGTGGAGCATCCAGCTGTATCATGGCAGCCTCTGTTTCCTGACTCATCACAGAGGACTGACCTCTGCATGTGTGCGCCCCTGGGCATCCATGCATGACGCCAGTTAATGGGGGGAATAACTGTTATTTTCTGCGAGGATGGCACCCCTCTCTGAATCAAAACAATAAGGGAGGGAGTGGGTTTTATTGTGAGAGTAAACTGAAGCAGGTGCACTGGATTACAAGTTGTAAGAATAACCTGGATTTGATGAGCATGTTAGTCTAAGTGGCTTCTGCTGTGTTTATTAGGAAGAACACAGATGCTTTTGATATTATGACTCATAATTTAGATCCAAAATAGAATAAAAACAATAGAAATATAGGCCAGGGTGATAAATTATATTATTGAAGACACATATATTAGGATACATACGGTATTTTACTTGCTAAATTGCTACAACGGCTTTATAGTTTATATATTCAGCATGCTTTAATGTTATATCCCGTTAATGCTCGTGCACTCATACTATTTAAACTCCCTTGTTGCGCCAGGTTTTGCTTTAATATTTAATATAGTGCACCATAAGAGGTGAAGCATCTCCCAAAGTTGGTCAAACTGTGATGCAGACTCACCTCGGTGACGCCAAACCGCAGACACGCCGCCAGCAACGCGAGCAGCAGCTGTACCCACGAGCTCATCTTGCTGCCCAGCCTCGAGCCTCCTCGACGGACCGGGCATTTATGGAAGCGCGAGAGTCCGTCTCTCCTCAGCACTGCGCGCGGGGGGACAGCGGCTCGCCCTGCGGAACTGCGCGCGCGTAGACGGTGTGTCCACACTGTTGTCTCTCCGGCAGAGATATCCGAAGAAGAAGAAAGAGGCACGCAACTTTTTAAGTCCCCCTCGTGACAAAAATAAGAAATAAACGTCCACGTTTTAATTCAGGCGCTTCAGTCTTTAGTTCACCTTGCGCAAAAGTGCGCTTCCGACTAAAAGCGCACTAAATTAAATTAATTTAAATTTAATTTAAATTAACATCTCCAAGTTTCAAAGCTCACAATGCAAAACGATCCAGGACGCACAGAAAATGAGCAAAGTTTCAGTTATTCCATAAAAAAAAGTCTCGATTTCTTTCAAATACACCAAATTAATCCACTTGATTTCTCTCCTCGCAGCGTCTCTGTAACCGTGATGCGACCCCACAGTCCAGCTCTCAGGCTGAACGTCTGAAATAACGTCGCAGCTCTGCACGGTAGTTTGCGGTCCTCTCCTTCCAAGTAGTCTTATCAATACTCAAAGCTCTGTGAGGCTCGGTGCGCCTCAGCCCTGGACCTGCCTGATTACGCAGCGGTGGAGATGGTGACGGTGGTGGTGGTGGTGAGGGGTAGAGCAGATTTTCAAGAGCCTCTCTCCCGCCCCCTGCCTGAAGAATGGGCGATAATCTGCGCACAAAGAAGCGACATAAGTGCACAAACGACCGCCTCACAGCAGCAGCAGCCGCTCTGAGCAATATTTCCTCTGTGGTGAATCATTAATGCAGATATTCCTGAGGCTGCGCCAACAAGTTCTGTCCTTGTGTGTTGATCTGAAGTCTGTTTCTGCTTTAAAATGTTGCTTTTATTAACTTTTAGGGTGTGAAAATATCAATAGTGTCAGTGTTAATGAGCAGAGTTCATTAAATACTTAAGTAGTTTGCTAAAGTATTGTATTCAAGTATAGTTTTGAGGTACTGGAGTATTTCCATGCTTCTGATATTGCACTCATTTCTTTAACAACTTTAGTTTTTATATAATTAGGTTATAAAATATGATGCATTGCTGTACATTAACTCACTAACAGCATATTAAGTGGTTAAAATTTGCTGCAAATTGTCAAACTACAGCAGTATTCATCTGTATTACTACAACCCAAACACCAGAATAAAAGATACGTTAAATTTGTGCATTATTATGTAGCAGTTTCCACAACACTGGTTAATGTGCATTTATGTTCAGGCACATTTTGGCTTAACTACCCAGTGTTAGTGGCTAAGTGGTCGGGCAGCAGTATCTCAGACTATCGGGACTTGGCTTGGGAACCGAAGGGTTTCCGGTTTAAGTCCCCACACAGCCCAAGTATGGAGCGTGGACTGGTAGCTGGAGAGGTGCCAGTTTGCCCCCTGGCCACTGCTCAGATGCCCTATAGTAAGGAACTGAATCCCCAACTGCTGTCCAAGGCTGCCTCATCGCTCTGACATCTCTCCATCTAATGCATGCAAAGGTTCTGTTTGTGCATGTGTGTGTATCTCGGGCCTGTGTGTATATGACAACAGAGTGAAAAAAATTTAATTTCCCCTCTGGATTAATAAAGTATTCTTATTCTACTTTTTCTGGAAAGCTACTAGAAATGCAGCAAATGACTTTTTATGCCACTATGCCCACGGGACACAGAGCGACAGGTCAAGAAAAAACACCCAAGTTTGGGGGCTGAAAAGTCACTGGAAAAAGGGCCATGGGTCACGAAAAAAACACTTACATTTGGGGGCTGAAAAGCCGCAGGAAACACACCAACATGTCCCTAAAAATCACTCTTATTTCCTGGCTTAATGCTGCAACAAACACAGCAACAGGTCTTTAAAAATGCCCTCGTTTGGTGGCTAAAAAGCTGCAGGAAACAGCAAAGGTCCCTAAAAAACATCCTCCTTTGATAGAAAGCTGCAGAAAGACAGCAGTGTCCAGTGAAGGACATTAATACTTCCTCCACTGCTGTTTGTTAGTGCACAACACACCCATGTTCTACTTTTATTTTAGAGTTTAGAACAGGTTCCCCCATATACTCAAACTCTAGTTCTGATAGCCAAATAATGAAAGGCACACTTGATGATTTTCAGTCAGCTTTGTGTCATAAAAATATTGGTAATGATGTGTAAATGAACTGTGGGGAACTTTCCTCCATCTTACCAATGCACAGATCTACCTGCTCTCCTCTTAGCTCGAATCCGCCAGCAGCTTTTTGCTGTCTCAATGGCGGTTGCTTGAGCAGATTGCACTGAATGAACCAAGATTCTGTTACTGTGTTGTCTATTTCTTGCCTAAAATGTCTTCAGAAACATTTTAGTGCACTGTTTTGCTGTAATATGAGAGTTTTTGAACAGGAAGTAGGTGTCATACTGTTTCCTGCACTGTAAAACTGAGATCAAAACGTAAAACTAGGCACTTTGCCTACTATTTAACTGCAATTCGAGATTGTTACTAGTCTGCCACCGTACTGTTTCCTGCCTCAAAATGCACAAGCCATGGGGACAAACTTGCATTACATCACCCATCAGCAGGAGCATCTATAGACCAAATTACAGTGTTTGTTTCGAAAAACTTGCAGGTAGAAAACCCCACAAATGAAACTGTGCTGCGCAAACAATGCCGCAATTTGTTCGTTTTTAGCCTTCTAAAAAATGTTCAGTTTAAGTGTACGCTAGATTTAGAATTTTTTCACTGCGGACAACCCTTTCGGACGGGGACCTGAATCCATTATCTCAAAGCCACCAGACTCCATTAACAAAACAGTCATTCAGAACATGGGAGTAGCTGGCTTTACAATGCAAGTAAAGCAACACAGTACATAAAGTGAGCTCAGCAGAGACAACAGATGGGTCAGACCGTCATGTCATGGTGATGGCTGAAAGCGACAACGGAAATAAACACATTTGCTGATTTTGCATATCTCTGCGATTACAGTCGACCCAGAAGAGATGATTGTTGTTAGCATGACGTCATGGTCTATTGGTCCGCTGGTACAGTAGGTATAGGTGTTTTACCTCCTGAGCAAAAGAATGCCGCAGCCCTTTTCATACAACGTGCAAGGTACCCTGGGTGCGTTGGTTGTTGACGTTCAGGCACCGTGTCAAGTTCAGCCTGTTACATGCATTGTCTTCTTTCAAAATATACTTGTGTTTTCACAGGAAATTTAACGTTTACATGCAGTCTCTTTCAAAATAAACACCCTAAGTCAGTACAACAACACAAACTGACATCTTTTTCCTCCAAAAAGAAAAGCACATGGTTAAGTTTAGGGAAAAAGAACAGGGTTTATCTTCTTAATCTGGGATTAAGGGGACACGAACGCTGCTGTCTCAGGTGAGAGTCGGTGTTTGTTGGACCCATCCACCACCCCTCCCAGCCATTCTATCCGGACTTTCGCCATCTTAACTTTCATTCTTGCCCTGCCGCGCTTCCCCCTGTTGCCACCAAGCGCCATTAAACTATAACGACGACCGGCTGCGTACCATGCCGACCTTAAGGGATGGCTTTTGTTGTCAGTGTCTGATGCCGCAAGTCACTGCCCAAGCGTCGGATTTCAACGACTTCAGGGTGAGACCAGGTTGGTTTTCTCTCGTCATGTAGCACCAATTTTGGAAGTATTTGTGTCTTTCTGCTGCATCGACAGCTCAGTTTTATGAAAAGACCGTCTTATCAGCAGTAAAATGCTTCTTTTACAACAACAACCCTGCAATCAGCTGTTCAATCAACTTCAAATAATTGTCTCTAAATAATAACAATAAAAACCTATATTCAAAGTTAGAATCATCTTGCCCTGTTTTCACCAAAAATTTAAGAGCT
Source organism: Epinephelus moara (assembly GCF_006386435.1). Lineage (NCBI taxonomy): Eukaryota > Metazoa > Chordata > Actinopteri > Perciformes > Serranidae > Epinephelus > Epinephelus moara. The sequence goes on along the minus strand of NC_065523.1, from coordinate 34,265,283 downwards.
TGCATCCACTGTTTTAATTCATGAAATTAATGCAAAACAAAAGATGCTTAAAGCAAAGAGAACACGTATGAATAACCCATGACCCTAAATTCAGCCTATTGCATAACAGACCTTTACACAGCCACCATTGCTGGAGAGGTCACCGGGATAGTTGCTATGCCAACTGACTCCTCTGGTTACCTCAGCATCGCAGCTATAGCTGGACTATCAGGAAACAAAAGGTGTTTCTAAATATCACAGGAGTTATTCTCAGAGTCCTGACCTTTGACGGTCACCCATGTTTAGGGAACATTTTTGAACAATGCCTGACGGTGACTCCGCATGTTCAAACTCAGGCGACCCGGGCCAAAAATAGTATATCAGCCCGCCAACCTCGTGGATTAATAATGATACATGACAGGGGGTAAAGAGCAAGAAAGTTTTTATCATGGAAAAAAACATTTGAAAGGTGAAGTGCATTAAAGAACTGCTCAATAAATTCACGCATTGTTTCTGACTGAAGGCATTTCAGACAGACTGTCAGAGTTTTCTCAAACAGCACTTTACTGCAGCGCTGAACAATGTCCCTGCAGTTAGTCAAGTCTTTTCTCTCAGTTCAATCATGGCCCGGTGAATAATAGGATGCCATTGTTTTTCTAACAAGAGTCAATGGAGGAAACAGCATGAGCTATGGAGCTATATTTACACTCCGTTTCATATTCACACGTTTGGCCAAGGCCAGTGGCAGTGTGGGTAGCAGTGACTTAGGATACTGGTGCAATGCAGCACTCAGGAAGTGATAGTGATGTAAAATAAAATGATCACATTGTAGAGCTTTTTTTTCTTGTTGTAGAAAATAGATTTTGTTGCCATTCCTATTTACTCTAAAGTTCCAAATATACTTCCCTCAAAACACTTTTTAAAAGGTCTACTTTCTTTTAAGTTACAGTTTTTACTACAGGAAACAGGAAGTCTGTAGACGCGACCATGATGAGTAAAATGTGGGCTTGATTTCCATCACGAATACTTTAATGTACGGCAGATTATTAGTGCCAGGCATCAGGGGGCTAGTTAATAACATGTCGGGCAGGAAATCCAAAGTGTGGGATCATTTTGAGAAGGTGAAGGATGAACCCAAGGTGATATGTAAACTCATCTTCATTGGTCGACTACAAACATGACGTATCATCTGAAACATGGAAGTAGCTACATGCCCATTAGCCCACAGCGTCATTAACAGGCGGCTCGCTCAGTGTGTGACGTGCACTTGTAGATAAAATATAGGCCTATATTAATGAAGGTTCATTAGTACGGTTTTGTATTTCTCTGTAATGTAGCACAGTGTTAACAATGTTACTGATACTATTCTTTCTCACACCTTCAACTCAAACCACCAAAATATATCATTTAATCATTACATTCATATCAGAAACATGCAGGAGACTAGTCCACTGATGGTCCTAAATGACGACTGTTGGTCGATTAGGAAAATTCTTTGTCGGGGGCAGCACTAACTTCAAGGCATTTCAAGAATGATGACCCATACCTGTTCATTGTCAGTTAGCACCCTCTAGTGGCCGTACTAATTATTACAGGAGCAGGGGAGGAAGTAAGGTGGCGTACAAGTGTCAAAGTTTGCGTAATGTTATATAAAGATGGAAGAGGTCCCAATAGAGCAAATCACCATTACGTCATGCTAACAGCAGCAATCACTTCTGGGTAGACAACTGGCAGTTGATTACAACTACAGAGATATGTAACGTTTCTGATATTTCTGCTGTGCTTATTACCTCCGCCAAGGAGGTTATGTTTTCGCCGGCGTTGGTCTGTTTGTCTGCAAAATAACTCAAAAAGTTAAGAACGGATTTTGATTAAATTTGCAGGAAAGGTGGATAATGGGACAAGGAACAGATGATACATTTTTGGTGGTGATCGGTTGAAGCAAAGTGGATAAAATAATAATAAATAAAGTCTATCGTCTGACAGCCTGTGTCAGGTGAAAATAGCGCCATCTGGTGGCCAGAAAGCACGTCTTGCTCTACTTGCTAAATATTGTTGTAATTCTAAATTTGAAATTAATGTTCTGTGTTGGAAAAAACGAATGTGAAAAATACAAAAAAACATATTATATTCTGTGTTGATACAAAATAAAATATACCACAGTGTCTCCATGGTGAAGGCATATTGAGTGCTTTTCTAGTTTTATGTTCTGTGTTGCTTTGCTGTCATCTTAATCAGTATCAGTGTATGCATACAATATATTTGAATATCTGCACTGCTTTACCTTATATGCTTATTAATTAATTAATTAATTAATGTGTTATTCAGTTCTTGTCAGCAGAGTCTGGTGGCTTTGATATAACAGCTTCAATTCAGACTACACAAGGCATTTTGTACAGAGGCAGCCTGGAGGGAATTCCATAAAATTGGGCACAAACGTTCGCCTGGATTCAACAATGAACTGATTTTCCCCGTTAAAGGGCTTTTTTGGGGAGTTTTTCCATATCTGCTGTGAGGGTCCAAGGACGGAGGGATGTCGTATGCTGTAAAGCCCTCTGGGGCAAATTGTGATTTGTGATACTGGGCTTTATAAATGAAATTGAAACTGAATTGAATCAGATTTTGGTGGTCACGGGTCAAAGGTCACTGTGACCTCACGTTTTTTTTACATAGTCATGAACATGATGATATCTCAAGGCAGCCTTGAGAGAATTTCTCCAAATTTGGCGCAAACGTCTATTTGGACTCAGTGATGAAGTGATTAGAATTTGATGGTCAAAGGTCAAAGGTCAAAGGTCAAGGTCAAGGTCATGGTGACCTCACAAAACATGTTTTTGGCCACAACTTCAGGATTCATACACTGATTAGGATAAAACTTCACACAAATGTCTGATAGGATAAAATGATGACGTGATGACATTTTATATCCAAAAGGTCAAAGGTCAACTTCACTGTGACATCATAACGATCTGCAAATCTTCACAGACATGGATGTAAACTGTAAGTGCAACTTGATTAGTTTGCAGAGGAATACAACCACAAGGCAGTGATCATTTCTTATGCCTGGCTCTAATATTAGAAGTTTGACTTTATTCTCAACTTTTTGACTTTATTTTCATAATGCAATTTTTTTTTTAAGTCTTCTCCTTTTATTTTTTTCCCCTGATGCTTTACCATAATACTCTTACGTAATAATGTGATCTCTATGCCAGCAGCTGAGCTTAACATTTTGGAAAAGACAACTAAATTTAAGGGTTTCTGATAATGATCTTCCTCTCACCTATGCCATTAGTGTTGCCAGTTTTACAGCCCTGTACACGTCAAAACATATTTTATCTCATTCTCAGGTTGTGGCTCCAAAAACATGCGTGTGTGGTGTGTTTGAGTTCTAAGGAGAAAGGGAAAAGGAGGAGGAGGAGAAGGAAGAGGAGGATGAGGAGGGGGGAAGCAGGTTCTTGACTAGAGGTAGGGATTTTCCCACTGGGAGCTGCATTCGTTTCACACTATAGCAGAGTTTCTCTCACAGACACACACTCACACCTGCGACTGTAACATCTCACCACAATCCCACAGAGAGAACTCCATCCATCATCTTCTACAAAGACGACGGCTTAATAAGAAACATAAAAATACTGTATATGCACCCATGCAAGTATGTGTGTGAGGGTGTGTGCCTACAGCTGCACGTATGCATGAATCTTAGGAAAGTTAAATTCTGTATACACACACACAAGTACACACAGACTCAATGAAATTGCCCATGAGGACCATTCACACACGCTGAAGCACTGTTGTGTGGAGCAGATCACACCCCCTCAAATATTGGCTCACACACACACACGCTCACTGTCCCGAGCTGACAACCAGTTTCACCATGAACGGAGGACAGAGGGCCTTCTATGCTTAACAATTGAGTGAGAAATGACAGCACTCGCTCAAATATTTAAGAGCTTTTCAGAAGATCCGGAGAAGGTCACAGCACCCTGAACCAATCTCCTATCTGAACAATGATGCCATTTGATTTCCTGCGTTTTTTCCGTCGTTGGCTGAAAAGCTTCAGTGGTTAATTTGACGCAGTAATCGCATAGCTGGGTCCTTCCCCCCACGGTCAGCTTTTCTAGACAAAAAACATGAATGTACTGTATTTGTGTTGTACAAAAGGACCATGGGTGCACGTGTGTGTGCAGAGGTGCACTTTGGGCTGCCGTCACATGCATCAGAGTTAAGAGGGGAGACGATTGACCCTCGATTAGTCGTGGGGATAGACTCTCTCCAGCGCGTGTCTCTGAGATAATAGAGGATCGTGTAGACCAAATGGACTGATGGGAAGTCATTAGTTGGCCCCTCGAGCTGGCAGTATGACCGCTCACCCTGGCTCTCAGGTTTCTCGATCCTGGGAAGAGGAATGCGCCTGAATCACATCAAAAGAGGAAACAGGGGTGGATTCAGGTGCAGAGGCTGATTTATTCATATTAAGCAACAGCATAAGCTAAAAATATGATTAAAATACGTCACGGCAATAACACAACTTAGATGTGGGACCTTTCTAATGACTGACCAGTGATCAGTTTGGCAGAGTTAAAGCCGTTCAAAGCCTTCATGTCTCAGCGAGGATCTGTCAACAGCATCTAACGAATGGGTCTGAATGAGTGAGAGCAAGAGAGACTGACAGTGAGGAATTATCGGAATGCACTCCATTGAGACAAGGACGGAGAGAGAGGACGGTAAAGAAAAAGAAAGACAGACAGACAGAGAGGGAGACACTGAGATATGCAAAGTAGCAGAATAGATTGAAACACAGAAAAGACAAACAAAAAAACTGGCTGATAAAAAAAGTCTCAGCAAATCTATGTGGAAATATATCAGGGTGCACGTCTGAGAGAAGAGCACACAGAGTCAGTCAGTTTCTCTCACAGTGCCTCTGGATGAGAGCCAACAGCCACCCCCCCCTGATGTTGCGGCTGAGGCTAATTTACAGCCATGTAACTCTCACAGCTGATATGGACTCTCTGTCCTACTCGTCCGTCACATTCTCACCAGCAACCTGTCAAATACCATTGCTTGGTCAGCGGCTCTACACCTTAGGGTGCTTTCAGCCGTAGCGTCGTCTCCTTTGGTCTGAATCAGGGACTCATTTTGTTACAGAGTTGTATAATTGCCTAGAGTTGGTTTGTGTTCTCACGGCAGCATTTACAAGCGGACCAGATCAAATGCCTTGTGCCAGAAAGCTGCTCTTGATTGGTCAGAATTTCCATGTGGGAAAAATCCAGGAAGTAAAGCAAACGTTGAAGAAGAGTACACTTGCAAGATAAATGTGACACTTTCTAATGTCACAATGGAGGGACAACTACGCAGGTTGATTTTAGCGCTGCTCATCGTGGACTATATTGCTGTCATTGTTCATTTTAGTCAAACCATACAGTTTGAAAACGAGGCGCGGCTCCAACTAGAAAACAATGTTTTGATGCATTGGATGTGCTGAATGTGCATATTAAGGCAGTACAGGAGGAGGTGCACATTAATAATCCTCCAGGACTGTAACATGCTCATGTTTAACCCAAACAATGTGTCATGTGACTGCAGTTGCTTCATATCCAGGTCGGAACACCTTCTCACCACAAACCAACCACACCAGAGTTCATTTGGAACCGGACTGAGACCACCTCTTCAAGAAGGTCTCGGTCCGGTTGTTTTGGTGCACACGTGAGTGTGATTGTTGTGTTCACACCTGCCCAAATGAACCGCACTGAGGGGGCAAACGAACTTGAGTTCGATTGGACCGAACCAAACAGGGCAGGTGTGAAAGCACCCTAAACTATGACACCAGCAACTGTGTTGGACATTCAGGAATGGCGCAATTTATACTTGTTACATGCATTGTGTCTTTTCAAAATAAACTTCCTTTTTCCACAGGAAGTGTACAGTTCTGCTTGTTAAATGCACACAGAACACAGGTTAAAAAAACTTAAATTTTAGGTTTACTTCCTTGGGTTCAGGCAACAAAAGTGCATGGTTAGTTTTCACCTGACATACCTCACTAGCACTGACACTAACAGTCTCCCAGGTGAAAATCTGGAGATTGATTTACCCATTCACCTGACCTCCCACCTGCCTCATTCAATTTCAACTCAATAGAACTTTATTTATCCTTTATTAAGGAAATTCTTGTGCAAGGGAATGCTTCAAATACAGTAACACTAAGTACACTAACAACAATTTGAACGATTCACAACCAGACAACCAGTGGGCTCTCCAGGTCAGCGGCCCAGTTTTAGAACATTAGATTATTAAATATCTGGCAATATATACAAATATACAAGATAGAAGTGTTTTCAAGGAGCAAGAAGCAAAAACCAGTGCCTAATAGAGTAAAAATAGGAGTAAGACAAGAACAAGAGTTACTAAAAATGAACTAAAATGGTGGAAAAAACAGACTGCTCCTGTGGTGTGCTGTGGTGCTCCTTGGTAGGGTTGCAGGCCGGAATTGAGCCTGTGGCTGCTGCGGCTGCTGCGGCAAAGACATTGCCTTCATGTATGGGACACCTGCTCTCCCCACTAAGCCACTGGGCGCCTGTATAATAGAGAGAACTGCTGACTTTTGTGTTGCAGTGTTACCAACAACAGCAACATTCCAGAGTGTAAGACCTGCTGTCAGGAGTTTATTTCCAAACTTTAACCTATACTCTGGTCATAATGCAGGTTCCACCGAGATTTGAACTCGGATCGCTGGATTCAGAGTCCAGAGTGCTAACCATTACACCATGGAACCTCTGCAATGTGGTGTTTCCCGTTCTGTAAAGTACAGCAGTTACTCAGGGTGTCAGAACCTGTTTCTGCATTTGCTGCCAGTGTCTGACTGATGAAGTGTCAGTATTTGACGAGTTGGGAGTGAGACCAGGTTGGCCTGTCTGTACTCTCAACTTCAATCAGCAGAAAAATGTTGGCATTGTAGATTTCAGCAAACCATATGTTGTACATTATTATGTAGTGGGTACGTTGAAACTTGGGTTTAGGCACAGAAACAACTTGGTTATGGTTAAGATGAGATCATGTTTTGGCATAAAATACCTGCTTTGGCAACACAATTCCCCCTAGAAATGCAGCAATGTCTCAGTAAAAAACACCCAGTGGAAAAATGATGACAGGGCACTAATATACATCCCAGTGTGGTGGCTAAAAACCTGCTGGAAACACAACACCTTTGTTTGCTGGTCTCAAACACTGGTCTGCAGTGGCTTTGCTTAGGTGTAACACCATCCACCTTCCTCTCAACCTCTCAGTGACAAAGTCAGCTCATACACTACGTCACTTTAGAAACGCTGATATGATACATATGAAATGTACAAATGTAATGTATTCATGGTTTGCAGAAACTTTCAATGCCAATATGTTCTTCTGGCGACTGGGCTGGCACTTGGTCCGTCCCACATAACTGTACCAACATGTTTAAGTGGTGCAATAAACACATTTTGCATAGTGTAAAGGGCTTTATAAACGTATGTAGCTTATTTATTCCATACACAAGGATATGGACGTAAATTAAATTTAATTTAATTAGAAATAAAATAAAATAAAATATATCATCACTGCACTGGGGCTTTAAGTGTGAAATGTAATCACAATACTAACATCAGTAGAATAAGTAAACATGAGAAATATGTACAGTTATTTCCATGATAAAGTCGTATACTGACTCATACTGTATCAAGGTGTCTGTTACACACAGCACTGACTTCTAAGGGGTGTCAATACTGAGCCAAAATATTAGCATCAGTCAGAACATGTTTTCTGGCTCTGATTGATCAGAGGAAAGTAGAGAAAGCTTGTTATGTAATGTTGCATAAGTCTAAAGGAAAATATACTGTGGAGAAATAACATGAATTCTACATTGCACATTTCTGACAGCCCATCCTACTGTTGTTGTTGTTATTATTGTTTGCAAATGTCACCACACTGCAAAAATGGTTTGTGCAGATTACAAAATGTAACAAAATATTAATAAATAATATATTGTTTAGATTCTCATTATCTCAGTGTCGTCAGCAAATTCTATGCCAACATGGGGTGTACAGTATGTTCTCTTTCCTACAAAGGGCCAAACCAAACTGTTCACACTGTGTCAACATTTCTTTTCCAAATTATTTCTGTTGGATGAGTTTGCTGCTGACGCTGACATTATTTAGACGCTAACAAATCCAGTGAGGATGGACCACACCACGCTGCAGAGTATAAACACCTCCATGAGGAATGCCTGGTTTTGTTCAGCTCCAAGAGGCTGTATACAGCAGCATTCCTCTGCCAGCCTCCCCTCCCTGTCCCGGTTCACAGGGGACTTCCCTGCTGTCTACTGTACCCAAACTGCTCTAATGAATACCACATAGGCCTACTGTACTGCGAATAGCTGTGTAATTGGTATCGCCATGCGCTAATAAATTACCTCTGTCCTCTAAGTGATTTATTCTCACTCTGACATTTATCCTCAAACACTCCAGTATTATATTAATGAATACTGCAGTGAATTTAAGGCTGCCATTCAAGCGTGCATGAGTCTAAGCCTTTATTCTCAAACATACTGTACATGTGCCAACTTGTCAATAAGCCACATCTATCAGCACTGAGCCCACTCACTGGCTAGTTGCACAATTTCAAAGGCCACACTGCAGAAACAGATTAAAAATGCAAGTATCAGCACAAACTTTGAAGGATAAAAAGCAAATATAATGCTCAAAAAATTGTTTGCAAATATATTAAATTGGATTTCATGACCACTATTTTTCTACTTAATGAGCATATTTGTTTTTGGCAGCAGTATGGCTCTAGGAATAGCTGGTCGGCCTATCATTTTGGTACAGATTGAAATATCATTCAAATAAACACAAGAAGTCTGTGCTCTAGAGAAAGGATCAGCACTCAGAGAATAACCTCCTAAGCCCTATGTTAAGCTATTATGGCAAGGCTTAACTATACAGACCAGTGAGCAGTGATAACTAACACATCTTTGGGGTCATCAGGTGGGAACCTACTTTCACCAGTGTTTCGTCTAGTTGGTCCCACGACACCTCCAGGAGGCTAGACAGTGATCTCTGACGTCCCAGAGACACTCCCCTAATGCCAGGTCTCACTGCTCCCCGCACCGACCCAACAACCTCCTTTACCTTACCACATGGCTTTCTCAGCCCAAACAGCACTGCCACCTTCAACAAACCCAGGCTCCGTTCATGCGAGCTCCAGGTAGTAACCGTGCCGATACTACCTTTCCTAGCACATTCACCATACTCTATTTCACACGCTACATAGCATTACTCCAATATAAGCTAAAGTTAAAGGAGATAGAGAAGATAAACCCACAGGCTTTCTCAGCCCAAGCAGCACTGCCACCTTCAACCAAACCCAGACTCCATTCATGCGAGCTCCAGGTAGTGACTATGCCGATACTACCTTTCCTAGCACATTCACCATACCCTATTTCACATGCTACATATCATAACTCCAATATAAGCTAAAGTTAAAGGAGATAGAGAAGATAAACTCACAGGCTTTCTCAGCCCAAACAGCACTGCCACCTTCAACAAACCCAGGCTCCATTTATGCGAGCTCCAGGTAGTGACCGTGCCGATACTACCTTTCCTAGACATTGATATTTAATTGAGTTTAGGTTGTGACGTGAGGTGACCAAATTTCAATGTCAGGACGTCTAGTACCAACATCAATTTGGAATAGAATACTGATGACCGATGACATTGATATTTCGTTGGTTTTAAGCTTTGTCGTTAAGTAGCCAAAATCCAAAGTCTTCTAAACATCTTATGCCAACGTCATCCTGACGGCATCTGCTGGGTTATAATTTTAACATCCTCGCACAATGAAATTCTAACATCTCTAGACGTTTAAAATATCATCAACCCCATTTTCATTCCAACCGCAATTTCACGTCTGTCCAGTGTAAGAGTCCTACGCTTCTCTATCGCCATATTGACGTCCTGTGCCAGCTGGGAACCTGCATGATATGAAGTGAAAGTGGCGTTGGTGTTACGTGCTATTAGCTCCAAAGAACAGCAAAATGGCCTTGAAACTAATCTGACATAGTGGCCAAATGTGGAATTACAACTTCCAGTTCCGTCAGATGTCCGAGACCAACATATTCTCACTCCAACCTCGTCACGTATTGACGTTTGGTCATGGACTTTCTACGTCAAGATACAAGGTGAAAGGTACCCTGGGTGCGTTGGTTGGTGACGCTGTGTCAAGTTTTGCCTGTTACATGCATTGTCTTCTATGAAAATACACTTCTGTTTTCACAGGAAATTTAACATTCACATACAGTTTCTTTCAAAATAAAAGCACTATGTCAGTTTCACACCATGAATTGTTGTCAGACGCACATGGTTATGTTTTGCCAATATGCATGTGGTTAGGTTTGGGCAACAAAAGCACATAGTTGGGTTTAGAAAATGAGACCAAGGTTTGGCTTTACAGTCTTGCAGGTAGCAAACACTGGCCTCCCAGCTGACGGTCTGTGGTTGTTGGACCCATCCACTACCTCTCCCACCCACCCTTCTCGGACTTCTGAAACGTTAACTTTTGTTGTTGTCCTGCCGCGTTTTCCCCCAACGATCCCTGATGCCATTAAATGATAACGGTGACCAGCCATGTGTCATGCTGACGTAAAAAGACAGCTTTTTCATCGCTGTGTGACGCCGGAAGTCACTGACCAAGCACTGGATTTTGATGACTTTCGAAGTGAGTCCAACATCAGGATTTTGATGAAATCTGAAAATCTGTTGAAACTTTTTTTTTGAGCATCATAACTGCAGAAGAAACCATTTCACTATCAAGCTTTGATCCATTCTGTCCAATAGAAGACTTTTCCTATGGCTTTTTGCACCACTGAACAACTTTCATACGAATAACCAGGAACCCCCTTCCAAGGCCATATCCAGGTCTCTTCATACATCCATGTGATGATCATGTTAATCATAATACCTTGTAAACATCATCATGTTAGCATGCTAGAGTTAGCATTTAGCCTACAGCCTGATAGAGCTGCTAGCATGGCATTTAAGACCTGAGTGGGGCTACTGTCAACTCAGTTTTTAATCATTTCAAGATATAATACGGAATAACAAAATAATACTTGAAATGCATTGACAGTTACTAAATGGCTATGATATATTATAATTCTTGACATGTGAATTTTGACCAAAGGTAATGCAAAGGAGACGGTGAGACAGTCGAGCACATGATGGAGTAACAGAAGGCGGTGTGTCAGACAGAAGACAAGAAGGCCGGCGGGGTTCATCACATAACAGAAATAGAAAGGGAAACAGAATTAGAAAAGGGAGGAGGGAGACAGGATTACAGGTGTATTTGTAATGGTCAATCTATAAATGCCTCCGTGAACTTTGTTCCTTTACGTTCTTCTCTGCAAAGTGTTTGAGCCTCCTCCCAGTCGTTCCTGTTTACAAGGTTGCTTCCTGATGACGTTGTGCTGAGTGTGTCATGGTCCGTCATCTGGTATTCCTCTCAGAGAGCAGGACAACTGTACAGTATGTGTGTTGTGTGTTTATTAATTGATCCTGTTCTTATTAAATTCCTCCACAGGATCATTTCAAACAGATTTCAGATAAACTCTTTTCTTGTTATCTCTGGTTGAGGACTTTTGTCGTCAACTCTCTGGTGACATGTTCTCTTTTGTAAACCTGTGGACCTCAGCTGTGTAGTCTGTAGCTGACACATGTGCACATCCTGGAACAGAGGACGTGACGTTCTCCGACTTTATGAAAGATTTGACATTGTTGTTCTAACTGTCATAAACAGGCCCATGGGGGCCATGATAAAAATGGGAAATGGATATACAAGTTGTATCTTGATCAAGGAAATAAGACTAAATAAGGAACCTAAGGTGTGTTAATTGTAAGTACAGTAGTTTTTTTTTTACACGTGTTCAGTAGAGAACATGTGACACTTTAATGTAGGTTCTGGAGCTGTTTAAAGGCACCTTAGGCACCTAAATGATTACTGAATAATTAGTAAAGCAATGTCTAGGGCTGTCCCCTAGTAATCAATCAAACGTTAGCTACAATGGCTGACGGTGCGACTAAATCCAAACGACCTTGTTATGATTCCCAAAAACGCCAAGACAAAACTCGAGACGGTTGAAAGCCGAGAAGAATTTGAAATCAGATGTCGAAGTGGCTACTCTTCTCCTCGACAGGTAAACTTTAGCCAAAGTTGGCTAACTAGCATCATAGCTAGACAGGGATGGACATTTCGAATACTTTCAACTGTTACTCATTGTCGATCATACATTGTAGCCCATGTGTAGGTGGGTCATTGACCCAACTGATTTTTTTGAGAAACAAACGTTAGCAGCACAGTAAACAGCATTAGCAGTGTCCCAGTACATAGCATTAGCAGCTGGCTCCTCCTCCGCTGTATCCCGGCAGCAGCGTTAGCAGCAGAGAAGCCGGACTTGCTCGAACAGGGGGCAGACACGACTCGCGGCAGTATTTGAGTTTGAGTGCAGTAACCGTTTTGGCCACATTCTTACATACGGCGCCTTTAAATTTTATATACTTTATTAATTCCCCTGAGGGGAAATTCAATTTTTTTACTCTAAGCTATACAATGTTTGTTAAGGTTGCTTAGCAACCTCAGATGCAACCTTCTGCTGTGCTGAAAGCTGGCACAAAAAAGGCACAAGAGTGGTGCCTAGTGTGAGACAGCAGAGCCAGTTAGTATGACCCTCCTATCAAAAGTTATTTGTGAACATACCTTCCCGTTTTGGACGTGACTCCTCAAGTGTCGAGTTCACCCACTTCCCGACGTCCTAGAAGGTTGGGGGTGGGCTCTATCAGTGCGGAAGGGCCGAAAATGGGGAGGTAGAGCTTGGTTTCAAATCTATACCACCTTCCTATCAAAAATTATTCGCGAACAAACTCTACTAGATTATTTTTTTAATCCTGGAGCTCTTTAGCATAAACTGTTCGCTTGTTAACTGGTGTATGGTAAAAACCCTTCGCACTTTAACATCGGTTGTTTTGGTGATGTGCTAACCAGCTATTAAGTGTCTTGAATCCGTAAAATGATGAATGAAGTCTATCTCTGACTGCTGGTTGGCAATCATTTCCTTTCACTCGGGCATAGAATGTACGTGCTAGCTGGCCTTTGGTTGTAGTCTTTATAGTGTCTTCAAGTGCGACTTTTTTCCCAAAACACAGGCGACATGAAGCAATGCAACAGTCAACATGCGTCGCTGCTAGTTCTTTGTCAGTTTGGTGTGTCTGGGCTTTTAGAATTTTCCACCGCCTCCACTATACTCTGCCTGCTGCTCCTTCACAATGATCTCTCCCCACTTCCTGTCCCCTTTCGAGCAGGCTGGTTGATGTAAAAAACATCACTTCCTGTTCATCAGTGCAAGAAAGTTGCCACAGACACCAAACACCACAACTTCAGTAAACTGCAAAATACAGAGAGATTTCCCTGGCAGCAATCAGCTTAATCGACTTTGTGTGAACTTGTTTGGTGAGGGCTTGAATGTAATGGACGTTCATTCATATGTAAAAGTCCCACACTTGAGCTTTAAAATTTGAGGTTAGAAAAACAGATAGATGTTCATTTGTTAAACTAGCTTTAATCTAGAAGATATAATTTTGTCATTAGACTGTTGACATACTGACACCGCTTCACTTTTTATGAAACATAAAATCAACACCTGCTTTTAAATTCCACACACAGGCCTCCTCGGTATTATCTCCCAGCACCTCAATGTGCCACATGAATCTGTTAGTCCATTAACTGGAAGATAAAGACTCTAAAGATCCACTGAAAAAGACATAAAACAAAAGGTCAGGAGGCTGCAGGTAATTAACTTGGCACACCCACGCTTGACACCTTTGTAATTTGGTAGCGCTTCCCTTTGTTGCTTTGCCATGCAGCTGCTCACCGAAAGTTGAAAATCCTTAGAGCGCCATAAATTACACAGATGTCAAGTCCTCTGCGCAGATTCTTGGAAGGCTTTTACACACACACCTGCACTCACAGCTACACCCATATACTGTAGTCAGTCCCTGTACTCCATACGGTATCTCACACGTACTTAGTAGGAAGTTTTAATACTTAAGTTGAGCCGAGGACCCTGTAATCAAAGTGAACAATCAGACAGGTCCAGACAGAACAGTAGCGGTGCAGGGGGAACACTCAGCGAATACCAAACTGCATCCGAAAATGCCTTAAATATCTCTGCCGTACCTGCTTATTACATTATAAAGGTAATTACTTCTGATGGATTTGGGGGTGGCGAGGCGAGAGAGGAGACGGAAAAGAGCAGGCAGTGTTTCCACTTTCTATCTAGGTCATTGGAGGTAAAAAGAAAAACATTCTGGGTAAGAAATGAGGCAGAGAGTGAAGAGGATACACCCTCACACAAGCATATACACCTTGAAACCAGATTTAAAGCCAAGGCTGTGCATATTTTTCTAGGATTAAGGCAGTACTGAGGTTGTGAAGATGAGATTTTGGTGAGATGGAGCTGGCGCAGTGAAAAATGAAGGAGGAATTAGATCAATATTCAGTGCCAGGAGGACAGGTCCGGAGCAGGTAGGCACAGAGGAAAAGGGGAGGAGGAAGCTTCTTGAATAAAAGGACATAATGGTTTAACAGGGGAGGAGAGGAAATGAGAGGAGTGGTGCTAAATGAGAGGGTGAGAGCGAGGCGTTAGTTGTTAAAGAGCTAGGGAGAGTGGAAACGGGGAAATCCAGGCTTTACCTCCCAGAAGACAGGGATGGGAGGGGTGGAGGGGGGGGGGGGGGTAGCAGCCAGGCAAGAAGACCTGCGACTGACTCTCGACTGCCAGTGAGGGTCGTTGAGTACAAAAACGCTTGGCGTCTACTGCGGCAGTGATTTCCATCCCCTCCTACTCCAGATACAATGAAAATTGTGTCTGAAAACAATGCCATCTGCAGAGACAGAGTGGGAAGAAACTTTGGAGTGGCCCAGTTCAGCTGCATGGCAGCCAGGGAACTGTGTCAAGGATGTGATGTCTGGACGACTACAACAGAGCAGGGCCTCTGTGCGCCCTGTTTCTTAGGAGGGACCAGTCTATGCTTTGTGTCTGTGTTACTTTGTGCCAGTCTGATTCTTTTTTGTTTTAGTCAACAAAATTATTGTCATCATTGTTCCTGTTCTCATTTTGTATTGTACAACCTCGATTCCAAAAAAGGTGAGGACACTGTGTAAAATAAAAACAATGCAGTGATCTGCTGATTCATTTCAACATACATTCGATTACATACAGTATAAAGACAAGATATTTCACCACTTTGTGAAAAACTGCATGGCCAAAAAGTCCAGTAGTTAAGAGCAATATTTCTCCATGAAAAATTTGCAAGGGATTTATAGATTTTACCATCTACAATCCATATCATCATCAAACAGTTCAGAGAATCTGGAGAAATCTCTGCACATAAGGGGCAAGGCTAAAAAACAGTATTAATTGCCATGACCTCTGATCTCTCAGGTGGCACTGCATTGAAATCCAACATAACTGTATAAAGGATATTACGACATGGGTTCAGGAACACTCTGGAAAGCCGTTGTCAGTAAACACAGTTTGTCGCTGCATCTTAAAAAATCAAGTTTATACTCTAACACGCAAAGTGAAAGCCATTTATCAACAACATCCAGAAACGCTGCCTAGTTCTCTGAGCCCGAGCTCACCTGGGATGGACTGACACAAAGTGGAAAAAGTGTGCTGTGGTCTGATGAGTCCACATTTCAGATTGTTTTTTGGTAATCGTGGACCACCAGGAGAAAAAGGACCATCCGGAGTCTTACCATCACATAAGGCCCGTTTCCACCGCAGGAACTTCGGGGTAATTTTACGGGGCCGTTGGTGCGTGTCTCCACTGCAGGAACCACCCCCAAAGGACAGAGTTCTGGAACTTTTACGGGGGCTAAACAAGTCCCTGCCTCGGAGTAGGTACTCAGAACGGCCCCGAAAAACTCCTGGCTAGGGCTTGGGATTTACTAGGTGCTGATTGGATTTACTCAAGGAGGGATGTGATGTCAACAGAAAGCAACAAAATAGCCGGCATTTTTAAAACTCAGCAGACGAGGGTTAGCTCGTTCATATAGCTTCCGCCGCCATGTAAAAAAACTCACTAAATGGCCCATGAAAAAAATATTTTTTCCAGCAGATATCTTAGTTACAACATGATTGAGCTAGCAAAGCAGTTTTGTGTTGCTATGTGTGGTATTTATTCAGTTATGGGAAATCACGATGTCTGGAAAGCATCAGTAGTGGCTGCAGCTGACAGGGACAGCTCACAACAGCATCTGTTAAAAGCCTCCCGTTGTCGGATACGACATGAAACTACTCCAGTTAGCTCAATCATGTTGTAACTAAGACATCCGCTGGAAAAAATGTTTTTTTCACGGGCCATTTACTGAGTTATTACAGACACCGCTATCGGCTAACAGCTAACTACGTCCCTACGTCGCCCCGGTCAAAATGGTCGCGCAACGATTACGTCACATCCAGAGCCCGGTAACTTTACAGGAACCTTCCTCGTACTCTGCTCTCTCAGTGGAGACACAGCGGTTGAGAGGGCCGAGCGAAAGGACGTTCTTGTAGTAGTTCCTGCCCCCCAAATAGTACCAGGAACTTCTTCAGTGGAAACAGGCCTAAAGTTCAAAGCCAGCAGTGAAGGTATGGGGGGAAGTGTTAGTGCCCATGGCATCATGGGTAACTTGCACATCTGTAAAGGCTCCATAAGTCCAAGTGGACATCTGTGCCAAACTTGAAGACATCTCCTCACCACGTTCTTGAGATATTGCGTTCACAGGAATGAGACTGCTGTAGCTTTATATTTACTTTCAACGTGACAGAATCGTGGCGATATTTTTGGTCGTGGCTCTAAAACAGTGGTCCTACGTCACACAGTGAGAGAGGCTCAAGGATGGCCGTTGTCACAGCCTGGGATCAAATCCTGACAGTGTCAGAAATTTGGGATGACCGTTACTGTGTGACTATTGTTACCACCTACGTCTACTAACCCACCAATAGAAATGCAGCATGAAATGACGCACTGGCGCTAAACCCAAACAAACAGACGGACAGAAAAGTATGGGATTCCAGCAAAGAGGAAAACCATGTGGAGTTGTGCCAACAGAAGCCTTGCCTGTATGTTGTGTCCTCCAGCTTTCAACATGACCGCGTAAAAACGTACGAGACATGGAAGGAAATAGCAGCGGAGTTACAGCTGCCAGATGAGCAACCGAGCAGCTAGCAAACACACACACAGACACACCGCAGTATATAGTGCCCACAAAACTTAAGGTTATTTAATAAGGTGACCCTCTAGGTTGTGCTTCACAGTTGGAGAAGTAATAACCCGTGCAGCATCCTTGCGCACTCAGTATGGGAAGCTATTTCATCGAACGTTGTAGCCTGTAATTCAGTAGGCGCTGTCATCACACAGTCTGCATACATCCAACTTGATGTCGTACCAGAGTTTATTAGAACCATTGTCGCACAGTGTAGCTGTACTAAACTTATACGTTTGCTCAAATCTCACAGTCTGTAGGAGGCGTAGAACTTTCACATTTAGCCACAACTTTCTGGTTACTAAAGCAAGTGGACCACCTGCAGAACACTAAGCCTGTATTTATTTGGATCCACAGAGCAACCTGAACGCCTAGGACTAGTTTTAAAACAACATGGTTGTCACACACAAACTAATTTCTTCCAAAGCAGCTCGATCTCAATGAT
This sequence comes from Epinephelus moara, assembly GCF_006386435.1. Lineage (NCBI taxonomy): Eukaryota > Metazoa > Chordata > Actinopteri > Perciformes > Serranidae > Epinephelus > Epinephelus moara. The sequence continues at coordinate 34,247,534 of NC_065523.1, read as the reverse complement.
GCTACACTGACGTATAAACCGGAACTCTCTCTTCCCCGGCCTTCTTCCTGGACTCCACATGGCTTCAGCAGCAGCTGCTGGCTCTCTCTCTCTCTATCTGTGTTTAATTCCCCTCCTCATCCTGCCTCTCCTCTCCCTCTTCTTCCTCTTCCCTCCTCTGGGTTTGTTTGTTCTCCCTCAGCTCCCAGGTGTTTTCCTGCACGGCTCCATGTTCCACTTTAACTCCTCTTCCGCTCTGACTCAGGTACAGCATACCAATAGTTTCCCCTCGCTGCTGTACACAACACGCTGATCAATACACACACACACACACACACACGCATGACACACTGTTGGCATATTGAAGCACAGACATAAATCACACACACATACTGTAGTGCGTCTCACACCCACACCCACACCCACACCCACACACACACACACACGGCCTTATTCCAGCGCGCTCTCTTTCTCCCTCATCCAACAATAACACAACAAACCTTGCTTCCTGTGCGTGGGGGAACAATAGTGGGATAGCTTTGATGGCCAGAGGTGGTTTGTTGTAGATACTCTCTTATCGGCCTCAGCATCAGCAGATCAGCTATAGATCCTGGCAGCGTCCTACTATGGAACAGCTTTATCCTTTAACCACTGTCAGGATGTCAGGATGTATGGACGACTGCAGACAACACCTAAAACACGGCTTATTTTTGCAAGCATTCTTTTATGAGCTTTAGCTGATTTCAATAGCATATGTGTATTGTTAATATCCTCATGTTAGCTCATTGTATGCGTAGTGATTCTAGAGAAAGATAGCAGCTCTGCCCTAAATATTGACTCTACGTGTGCTACAGCTTTGTTATATGAGCTACTTGCACCACTTTAATTAAACTCCTTTGTCTTTTGTAATGTGATTAAAGCTGCGCTACTCAGTAGCTCTATATATTTAAAAAAAAAATTAATCAAATGACTATGTGAAAAGGTTTGCACTTACAGCTGTGGGAAACAGATGCTAATTTTCTGTTCATCGCTAAGTGTTTTAGCGTCTTTCAGCTCACTGTTTTGGTTTCACAACCCACATGTTTCAGTTTAGTTTAACCTCTTTCATCAGCCATCTGTCTAGCAGCAGGCAGCACTTTGCCGTTTCAAGCAAAAAGCTCTGATAAACTTGTTGTAGATTATCTGCAAATGACAAACAGACAAGGGTAGCAACTAATCAGCGAACATAGTGTAGCGCAACAGCTAAAGAGCCAGCTGGTGGATACCAAAACAAAAAAAGCAAAAAAGGAGAGTGAAGTCGTTCATTCATTTTCCGTAACCACTTATCCTGTGAGGGGTCTCAGGGGGCTGGAGCCTATCCTAGCTGACACTGGGCAAGAGGCGGGGAACACTCTGGACAGGTCGCCAGACTATCACAGGGCTGACACACACAGTATGTTTACATGCACGCAGTAGTCGTGCTAAGCTCATAGCTCGGCTAATCAGTGAAGTCGGACTTCTCGTATTGTCTGAGTGTACATGCAGAAGAGATAATCGAATCTCTGACCAAGTACATCTGACTCCGCCTCGATAGGTGGCGCTGTGTCCTTTTTAACATAGTGCGTATTGAGCTAGTTCTGGTTGACTGGAAGAGGAAGCTAACGGCGAATGAAGATGGCGGAGCATGAATGTAATTTCCTCGCCCATCCAGAAGTGCTACTTCTGCTTCTCGGTTGCCATGGTGTTTGTTTGTTTTTCCGGGAATTACTGCACTGCTGCCACGTCATCTTCTTCTTCCAGGTGAAAGCCCGCGAAAGAAAAAGTGGTGCATGCGTAGAATGCCGAGTGGATACATGCAGCAATAGTTCGATTTTCAATCAAATTGTCTAGGTGTGTTAGCTGAGCTACAGATAGTCCAATTTCAGTCGGACTAAGCTGTTTACATGCATTTAAGGTCCCGTTTATACGACAACGATTTCAACTGAAAGCAGTAAATTTTAGTTGCCTTTTGGGCGATCGTTTACACGACAGCAGCGTTTTGGGTGCCTGAAAACACAGCGTTTTGAAAACGGGTTCCAGAGTGCAATTTTTTGGAATCCATTGGCATGTAAACTTGCAATATGCAGTTCCTCTGAAAACGGAGACTTTTCGCTCATGCGCATTACGCTTCCAGTCACTAGGCATGCGCGAGAAAGTCGACCATCACAACAACAATGGTGGACTCCCGAGCTCTGCTTGTGCTGCTCACCCTGTTGAATTTATTAATGCTTCGCTATCATAGTGTGGATTTACTGCAGCAACTCAACCTCGTCATCCGTCCAGACAAACGTTTGTGAGGTTGCCATTTTGTTTGTTTATACATCGCCATTCTGTAGAAGGAAGCGTAAGCGTCACACTGCCAACTACTGGCCTGGCATGTATACTGCAGCGTTTTTGGTCATTTTTGCGGATCCGTGTGCACAGCGATTGTTATCAAAACGTTGTCGTCTAAACGCGGAACTTTTTCCAAAACGAAAATGAGAAACGATTCTGTTTTCAGTGGATCGTTTTTGTATAAACATGGCCTTAATCTGGTTTCAGTCGGACGAAGCCAATAATTAAATTTTCTCAAGCTGCATGTAAACGTACTGACAGAGACAGACAACCATTCACACTCACATTCACACCTACGGCCAGTTTAGTCACCAATTAATCCAATTTGCATGTCTTTGGACTGTGGGAGGAAGCTGGAGTACCTGGAGGAAACCCACGCTGACACAGGGAGAACATGCAAACTGTGCACAGAAGGGCTCCCCCATCCCAGGATTCAAACCAGGAACCCTCTTGCACCGTGACTGTGTCGTTGTCATATTAGATATTATTGATTTGTAACATGCGCGACTACAATTTCGCCACTCCCGTTGCTCAGCTTTCATGTTTGTAATTTTGCTCTGTTCAAGTCTTTTTCTTTGAAGTCTTTATACGACTGACGACAATGGCAAGCACAACCCTCTCGCCTGTCTCCCTACTTTATCACCCAGGGCAACGTATTCTCATGGAACAGTTTGTACGATATTCTCAAAATCTGTGATATCCTACGAATTAGCATTCCGCTAATGACGTTAACATATAAAATATAGTTACGTAATAAAAGTTACGGACCTTCAAATGATTCAAAGTTGACTCAAAGTTCACATGGTTCGGTTGCGACTCCAGTGAAATCTGTTTTGTGACCCATCCACCACCCCAACCTGCCTCCTTCCAAGCACACTTGAGACTGGTTCCTTGTTTACTGCCATTAGTGCATTGGTCACGTGTTTGCAGCCTTTCAAAATACTATATGAACAGTTTGTGAGAACAGCCTGCCCAGGACCATGCAGTTCAGAGGATGACTGGCGTGTGCTGCATGCATGTGCGCATCAGGGGAGACAGGTGGTGTTGAGAAATGCCTTTGGAACTCTACTCGCTGTGCTTCTTGCATTAAATAGACGTCCACTTCCGTGTTTTGGTACAGCTGGTTTTCACACCTGATGTGAAAGTACCCAAGTACACATGAATGGTACTTGAGACTACCTCCTCAAGTGGACCCTGGCACGGATCAACGAACCGTGCCCAAGTACGGTACACAGTGTTCACACTAGTCAAACAAACTGGACATTGTGGTCAAGTGTACTCAGATCTGGGCCCGCGTCCCTCATGTTAAAACTCCCTGAATATTGGATTTAAATTTGTTGGATGATCATGAAAGCACACAAACACGTGTAAACTCAGCAATACTAAAAGCACACAGACTCAGCAACTAATCACACACACATCGTCCTTCCCTGTCCTTCTCTGGTTTCTCTCCTCTGTTGTCTCACTCTCTCCATGTGTATCAATACTACCATTGATTCAGTAAGCCACAGGCGTTACCGGGGTCAAAGCTGTGTTGGGATATCAGTTGCCCCTGGCAACATCTCCATCGGTCCGCCCCCACATCCTACATGCAGCCCCTGTCCCTTTTGTCCATGCGCTGCACTCTATACCCAGTGATGCACCGTGTGTTTGTGTGTGTGTGTATCACTATGGAGCTCGGGCCGACAGCAGCTGTGTACGGCTGCTTGAGTATTTGTGTGTGTGAACGACTGCGTGTGTGTCCTGCGTGGGAGAAAGGAGGCGATGAGTCATAGCACACATACCACCAGGACACAACAGCTCCCCCTGTTGCCAGGGCAGGGGAAGCCCCGGAGGTGTGGGTGTATTGTCTGGGAGAACAGAGCTGAGCGTGACATCATAGGACGTCTCGCTCCTACACCGGTCAGTGGAGAAGGTCGAGGAGGAGGGGGGAGGAAGAGGAGGGGAGGCAACAGGTGGAGGCAGAGGTTCTCTTTCTTCTTAGCATCAGGGACAGACTGGTGGAAGCAGAATCCATCACTCACTCCTGACTTGTAGTAATACTTTGATAACTGCAGCTCTCATCAGCTATTAACTTTTATGAATGAGCCTCAGTGTTACACTCAGTTTTTTTCAGTAGGGTTTAGTAACAGCACTGATTGAGCTGTGATGCAGAGGGAAGAAAATTCTTACTGTTGGATCTCACTGTGACATCGACCAGCTCTGTGTGTGCATGTGTGTGTGCTTTCTGTGCACTTACATTCAGTGGCAGAGCGGGTCGGGCTGAGACAGCAGCCCCAAATGCTCTCTAATAAAGTACCAAATCTTAAATGTTTTTCAAATACCTTCAACTTTGTGTCATTTCCCCTCCGTCTCTCTGAGTGGACCAGCAAAACAATGGAGCAGAAGTTCTGTCACTTCTCTATTAGTAATGCTGTTCACGCCAAATTCCTACCTTACCCAGCAAACACTGGTCAGATGGTAATGGTTTGTCCCTGGCCCAAAATGGTTACCTTGTTTTCACATGTTTCAGGAAATACTGATCATATTATTGTTACGAAAAAAGCAACTGCATGTTTTTCTGTTATTTTTTCATACACCATCATCTTATAGACAATGCTAAATATGGTAACGACGGACACTTTTGCAGACACTTGATATCAAACAAAAGCCAGAGATTGCATCGTATTAAGGTGCCATGAGCTGTAAATTCACCACTTCTAAGCAGACAAAAAGAAAATACTGTTATCTTGGAGTCTGACAGGACAATGGTTTTCTACCTCCAGGCAGCTGTCTCCATGAAACTCACCCCGAGTCTGGGTCCTCAGCTGCCTGTATCAGAGAGCAACATTAAAGTGAGGAGCGCTCCCTCTGCTGCTACATCTGAGGACCGAGATGTACCCAGAAGTACACTGCACACTGAGTGACAAATGATTGCTCAGCCTCAAGAACCTCAGTCAACTGAGGAGTCTCCAACTGATGATTCGAATCTTTGACTTTCATGTCCACTCCACGTCCAAAGACTTGTGTTACTCAATGCTCATTTATGAAATAGAAAAAATAGGTTTATGCCATTTTTTTGTATATCTACATGTAAATTATTTTTTTGTATCATTGTTTGTAAGAGCTATTATGGGGTGCCGTTTGTAAAGTGTCTCACGCTGAAAATAACATCAACATTTTGCCACATTTAGCTTCAAACAATGTTTAAAAAAGTGTTGTGAATTTTTTAACGTCACCTTTTACCACATTTACAGCAATATTTGTTAACTTATATATTAAATAGTTAAATCTTTATATTAAATGTGGCCCCTAAATGTTAAATGTTAAATCTAAATATTAAATCTAAATCTAAATGTTAAAACTAAATCTAAATGTTAAATCTAAATGCTAAATCTAAATCTAAATCTAAATGTTAAAACTAAATCTAAATGCTAAATCTAAATCTAAATGTTAAATCTAAATGTTAAATCTAAATGCTAAATCTAAATGTTAAATCTAAATGTTCTGGGTGAAACTAAATATTTAGCTAATATGCAAATTCACACTGCCGGTCACCGGAAGTACCAAAATAAAAGCTCGAAATGGTCAGACTGTGTTTATAGAATCAAATAACGAATTAAAACCAACTTATCGGGGGAAATAAACACTTGAACATACATTAGCATGATAATAACTACTAACATTTAGATTTAGATTTAATTTTTACATTTAGATTTAGCATTTAGATTTAACATTTAGATTTATATTTAATATTTAGATTTAACATTTAACAAACGGCACCCCATAAGCTATAACTGTGTGTTCACACCAGAAGCTTCCAAAGAGGCAAAGTCTCTCGCGGAAGCAGACTGTCAAAAATATTTGTGGCAGCTTTGGTCGCTCTAGTCGCTCATCACGTGAATCATCACATCAACATCATGAGTGTTTGATCGTGCTTGTCAATTTAAAGGAGCCACAAAGCGGACTACTGGCTTGAAAGCAGCGTAGTTGCTGCTTGCTGTTGTCCAGTCAAAAAGCTCATAGTTGGCCTACAGAAAGTTATGTTTGGTCAATGAAAACAGAAAACGTACGTCATCCCATTCAAACCAAGCAAGGAAGACTTGCATGCTACGTCGCAACATTAGCCTGCAATATTCTCTCCTCTATTACTAACATTACACACTTTAAAACTCACCAGACCAACCAGCTACCTCTGCGACGCAGTCCCAAGCCTCATTCTTTTTATATTGGTCTCTGTAACCGAACAGCGACACATTATAAAGGACTGAGTGGGCGCGAACGCAAGTAATAAACTTCTCGATATCCATTGTGGGAACAAGTGTGCTGTAGGAACCAAAGTTACATGGCTTGTTCTCTGGGACCCGCTTCATTGAAGCACGTTAGCATTCTGATTGGTTGTTGCTGAACCGCGTCAGAGTTCATTACCATAAAGTTAAACCAGTTTTAACTCCCCTCCGTAGCCACTCTGGTCGCTTTGGTCGCCCAAGACGCACGGCTGACGACCAGGTCACCCAAGGCGCCCAAGTCGCCGGGCTCTCATTTAAAATGAATGACTTCCACCGCTTTGGAAGCTCTGGTCACTGTTGGTGTGAACGTACAGGAAGTCTTTATCCAAGCTGTCTTTGATTGCATGTGTGAGAGGTTGCCATCAGGGCTTTTTGCCAGGAAATCAGGTGACATAGTAGAAAGATCGACTAAGTTAATATACAGGAAGTTGTGAATGAATGGGGAGGGCACAGGACTTTCACCCAGGAGAGTTTGAAGTATTATTTTGTAGTACGTCAATGTTCCTTGGACGCTCAGGAAGGACGGCCAGCTGACAGACAGGTGACTGTTTTTGACGCCTTGATTGGACATTCAAGCCACAGTCATTCAGCGTCTCAGTGTTTGCTGGGTAACTATGTTCTGTATCATCAGACAGTTTGTGCCTCTTTTTAGGAAGAAGTGTAAACTAGTCAGTTTCAACATTTGTTGTGTTAACATTTGAGAATGATGATGACAGCTGGAAAAAAATTAGGATCGACAGGATGATTTCTTTCCTTGGTAATTACCATGTTTTTAGCAAATGATGTACAGATTAAAAAAAAACGCTTGAAAAAAAACGTAAACTTCGATTCAAACACTGAAATCAGCAACTCTGTCTGTGCATGTGTGTGTGTGTGTGTGTGTGTGTGTGTAAGAGACAGAGGGGGCCTGTAAGTGTGAAACAGCATGTATCAGTCTTCAAGCCTCTGTACCTTTGTTGTACGCCGGCCGGCTTCACTAAAACACAAACACACACACATTTATACACAAGGACAGGACCCTCGCACGCGCATCAACTCATACGCTCACATGCATGTGCGCACACGCAGCAGGGAGAGGAAACTGCAACACAATGATAAGGTCTGAGAACACAATGGGCTCAGCAGTGCACAGACAGAAGCCAGGACCAGTTTAGCTCTGAAAGGTCAACAAGCCTCTCCAAGCTTTCATTCAGTTCCCCCAGTTATTATTGTTCGACATTATAATGATTACTCTGATGGCCTTTATTTTGCAAATGTGGGAGCCATCCGGAAATACCAGTGAAATATGAAAATGCGGGCCAGACCAGCGAGGAGGGGGGAAAAAAGGTTACTTATTTTGGAGGGTGAACTTCTTTGACGTCAAGTTTCCCATGGCCCGGCCAGGTTCATCTGAGAGCTCTGGTGAGGTGCCAGTTAATGCACATCTGCTTGTGTTCACACAACAGACTAATAATTCCTATCATTGCGAATGACACAGAAGAGTGCTACACACAGTTGTTTTGCACAAGTTGTTCTCACTCCCACCTCGTCAGATATGGCAGCTCAGTCAGTGGCTTTACATTTCAAACTATAGATACCCCCTAGTGTCTGCTGCGGATGTTTAACGCTGCTTAGGGTTTTAAATGGCGCCTGCCGCTGCTACAATGCACAGCTGCCATGACAAGCAGGTGCTTTGTTGAACACTAGCAAAAGTGCAAGCTAGCTTGAAGCTATATTTTAGTGAGACAAAAGATTTCTACATATTTGGGCAATTCACCAGTCATCTGAAGTTTGGGGGACAAGTTATCCCCGACCTAGTTTCTGTTCTGGGTTGCTGGCACGATAACTTCAGGTATTCAGACACCAACAGCATCAGAGTCCTCCATCTTGTTTTCTTTGTGCCTCCTCAATGCTCATTAATTAACTAGTCAGGCAGGCAGCAACCGCCAAAGTGGAACATGGTTAACTCAGCACGGCAGACCAAAAATCAATGCTTGTGCATGTCGGCAGCAACCGCTTTAAACCACTTCCTCTCTGCCGCCGTCCCCCTCTTTGAAATGTCTGGCGGCATCATGCAGAGGTGTGAAAGCCCCTTTCGTTTCTGCTTATTACATGTCTAATATCTTTTCAAAATAAACTTCCTTTGGCTCACAACCAGGTCACACAACCAACGTGAGTGTTACGAACCTGTAACAGGAGATAGAAAGAAATGAAGCGGACACGATGTTGCTGGCGTCAATTCCGAAGTTTAATGAACGAGCAAATACATACATGTTCACCAAACTTCACAACAAACGTATTTCAAATTTCAAAACAAACACTACAGAAAATATATGCACTGTTCCTTTAAGAACCAGCACACTTTGAAAAATACATGTCGAGTACCTTTTAACAGTCACTATAATAACTATGCACTATCCACGTAGGAAACTACATAATTGGAATAATAAACAAGTGGTATCTTTAAATAACCAGCATAACATATATGCACGGGCATATTAAAAAACTACACAATTGGACATATCACGCATATTGCAGATATGTCATCGAGAGACAAGAGAGACTTTGCCTATTTTTAATTTGTGATGTGTACGGCTCTCAGGAAAAAAATGGACAGTGGAGACAGTGATCTGTTGAGAGTGATACTGACATCATACCAGCAACATGACATCTTTCACTACAACTTCAGTGTCTACATGTGTAGAATATGTTGCAGACATGAAAAAAATCATTCTGGTAAAACAGTAAAGTTCAAGAACAGAAGGGACCAGAACAATTATATTTCTCTATAGAAGAGTATGAAGAGCATCTCCAGACTGTAAATGAACATTTTTAGTGTTTTCCTCCTGCTACAGATAAAATAATGTTGTTTTGATAAACAAATATCCCTAATTTTGTTGTCTCCTTTCTTTTATTTCTATATTCCCTCCCGTCACAGGGATGTAAACACATGCTGCCTGTGTGCTTTATGTACAGTGTAATCACCATGGTCACCATTACTGCTGAGAAAAGACAATAGTTTATTTAACAGAAAAGCATCTTGGAGGGTGGAGCAGGTGGAACCAAACACAGGAGACTGCAGGAAACAGCAACTTGAAGAAACAGCTTTTCATTCAAGGTTCTTGCAGGAAAGGTAACATGTATCATAGCAGAGCAAAACCAGGGATCCAACCCAGACTGAGGACTTAAATACTAACTGATCTGACGAGGGGATGAAGTGCAGGTGGAGAGAAGGGTGGAGAAGCTCAGGTGAGGGTAATGAGGTGATTAGGCAGGAGAGCAGGGAGGTAGCTGATGAGCAGGGAAGGACTAACGAGGCTGATTCAGGACAGGTGCGTGGAGCAGGAGGAAAAACACAGCAAACTGAAAACCAAGAAAACAAAATCCTCGTAATCACTGAGACTGATTCTCAGCTGTGTGAGTCCAGACCAGAATTAAAAATAAAAAAAGGCTGACTAAATAATATGGCAACGTAAATGTTTATCATGCCATATGTCTTTTAAAGATACAGCACAGACTTTTCTCCAAGTGAGGAAATAGAATGTTTGCAGTTTGCATAACCTGATTAAAATGTGTAAACATTTTTTGCTTGAAGATCAAATCATCACTGAAGAGTATGTCATGCAAGAGTGACAATAAAAACAAAAGAACTGGTCAAAGTTATCACATTTATATTTAAGGTGACACCATGAACTCATGCATTGGGTAACATGCATTAAAAAATTCCACCTTAAAACCTGCCAGTAGCTGCCAGTAGTTGCCTTTAAGCAGCACAGTGAATTAAATTATTGTGTCTCAGTCTATTGTTAGCTGAAATTAACTAGTGAAGAGGAAAGGCATCCTTTCATTTTATACTTATAGTTGATTGTAGGTAAACTTGACACTGTAATTGTTACATGACCTTAAAAATGAGCCACAACTTTGCACACACACGCATTATAGGTGCACTCCGGTTTTTGGACAAATAGAACTACACCCCTGATCAGTCTGGTCTCACTGCCAGGGCATCAAAGTCAACTTGGTTGATGACGCCCGGAGCCCCCTCTAGCGTCTGTATGAGACGCACTGGAAGTTTAATGTTGTGCTGACACCAAACATGATGCAAATTTTCACGTCGTGTAACACGAGTTTGAACGCTAGAATATTTTTGTGTTGACTCACGTCGTGTACGCAAATAATTGGCATCATATGCACGTGAAATCACTAAATCGATGAGTGAACTTCTGCTGGTATGTCCGCGGCATCATACATCCCCAGAGGATCTTAATGCTGATTGGCTATCGGGGTGCTAATTGTTTGCTGAAGTTCAGATTTTTCAACTCTTGCAAATAAGCATATGACGCAAAATCTCGCTCCTCGCTTTATTTGCGCTGCTTAACTCGTGTATTTCACGACATTCACATCGCGCCCTTCGCATCCATCACACCGCCCGGCAGGAATTTGCATCTGATCGCGTCTTTCCATTGTCTTACATGTAATTCACTCATGTGACTTGTTTTATTTGCACCCAGTGTGAACACAACATACCAGACTTCAATGTAAACCCATTCACATCATTATAAGACATTTAGAGCAGCGCACATAGATTTAACAACACAAAAGACTTCCTTGGGAGGCAGATGAGTCCAACAAACACAGGACTTTGACCCAGGAGACCAGTGTTAATGCCCCATGGGAAACTAAAAATTAATGTTATGTTATTTTGTCACATCAGTCTAACTTCACCCACTTTCTTTTCCGAAGCCTAACCAAGTTGTAATGTTGCCTGACCGCCAACCTCTTCTTAGTCATGTGAGTCGACTCACGTGACCCCCTCTGATTCAAGATACAATGCAAAGGAGTGCGGATGAGATCACATTGACTCAGTTCAGTCTTCACAAAAATTCTGAGGGCATCAGGACACGGAGCCAGACTGTGACAAAAAGTCGAATTGTCTCCAGAAAAATTTGTCTTTTGCTTAATTACATTATATTCAATGAATATGCAAATGTGTCCCATTACAAAAGTTTAACCATTGGACACCAGATGTCTGCTACTTTACTGCAAAGTCCATTCTCAGTGTGTGTGTGCTGATAGTTTTAAGTTGTATGTTGGACCACAAGTCCTGTTTGTACATACATGTCTTAAACTTTAGTAGATTAATGTGATTATCTGCACAGTGATAAAGTAAAAAAATGAAATTAAGCAAAAGCAAAACACAGAGGAGAAGGACAGGGATGAAAAAACGCTGCATCGCCAATTTGACATATTTGGTACAATGTGACATTGATAATGACGTCTTTGTTGTGTCACACCACATAGAATGAGCCTGTAACTACTGATGCTGCATCAAGACATCAATTCAGCCCACGAGTGGCGCCGACCTCGGGGGTCCGTCTGAGAGAACGTCTGACTGATCCTCAAAGCAGTGAAGGACCAGGGCAGGTCACAGCCCACTCCAAAATGTCACAGCCCTTACATAATCCCTACGTGTATTTTCTGTTGGGACACACCAGCTATACCCCTCTGCCCGCTCTGAAGTCTTCCAACAAGACAAAAAGGTCAGGACATTAGAGGAGGGAGAAAGGCTCTGGCATGCTCGCCTGGCATTATGCAAAAGGTTAGCATGGAGAGTGGGAATTAGGACAATTAGAGAATGACCTTGATGTCGTCTCTCTGACCTTGATGCTGACTTATTGATTGTGTCATGGTTTTTGCCTGAAGGTGACCTATGAAGTGTGTTCAAGTCTGAGGCTGGCTTTGTTAAACTGGTATGGTGAGTGGGCGACTGGTCATCTGACGACCTCAGAGGGTGGCTCGGATCGCTGTCATACAGTCATTTTATGTCAACCCAATCACCAGAAAAAAATGTTGGTACTGTACATCCCTGCAAGCCAATGGATACATTTCATTTGTACGTCATTATATAGGAAATACTTTGAAATGTTATGTGTCATCAACGTTGTGGTTAGGTTTGGGGTCCAGTGCCACTGTTCTGACAGCACAAAATTCTGAAGCCACGTTAGTCCAAAAAATGTCCAACTGGACCGAAAGCCCATTCCTCCAACAGCCCATTATCCGAAACCAAGCAACCCTTCACAGCATTTCCTGGCAGCATTTGAGTTATGAAACCCTGATGTTTTTCACTGACCCATCCCTGCTATTCCAGCAACTCTTGTGCCACCAAACATGGGTGTTTCAGGCTGCTTTCAGACCTAAAGTTGTCTTGCTTTGGTCTGAATCAGGGACTCATGTTGTTCCAAAGTTGTATAATTGCCTAGAGTTGGTTCGCGTTCTCACGGCAGCATTTACAAGCGGACCAGATCAAATGCCTTGTGCCAGAAAGCTGCTCTTGATTGGTCAGAATTTCCATGTGGGAAAAATCCAGGAAGTAAAGCAAACGTTGAAGAAGAGTACACTTGCAAGATAAATGTGACACTTTCTAATGTCACAATGGAGGGACAACTACGCAGGTTGATTTTAGCGCTGCTCATCGTGGACTATATTGCTGTCATTGTTCATTTTAGTCAAACCATACAGTTTGAAAACGAGGCGCGGCTCCAACTAGAAAACAATGTTTTGATGCATTGGATGTGCTGAATGTGCATATTAAGGCAGTACAGGAGGAGGTGCACATTAATAATCCTCCAGGACTGTAACATGCTCATGTTTAACCCAAACAATGTGTCATGTGACTGCAGTTGCTTCACATCCAGGTCGGAACACCTTCTCACTACAAACGAACCACACCAGAGTTCGTTTGGAACCAGACTGAAACCACCTCTTCAAGAAGGTCTGGGCCCGGTTACTTTGGTGCACACCTGAGTGTGATTGCTGTGTTCACACCTGCCCAAATGATCTTCACTTAAGGGGCAAACAAACTTGAGTTCGATTGAACCGAACCAAACAGGGCAGGTGTGGAAGCACCCTTAAGTGCAAAGACTGGAATTTGATTTGAAACACGATCTCTAACCAAGTGGTTTTGTGCCTCAGCCTAACCACAGCTTCACCACAGCGTTGCTGACAAATCTAACACATCCGTGATTTACAGAAATGTACAATCCAAACATTTGGGTAGTCTAACTGCAGTGAGAGTGTATTTTCTAACTTAGGAGCAATGGGTGTCTGATTTTGGGATAACAGGCTGTCAGAGAAATGGGTTTTCAGTCTTTTGGACTAATGGGGCGCCAGAATTCTTGGCAAACAATGGGCAGTCCCATGGTTTGGGGGGCACAATCTTGGCTGGAAAAGCAGCAATATCCTAGTAAAATGCAATTTTTGTGGCACTATCCTTGCTGGAAAAAATAGCGACGGGTGGCAAACTAACACCCACATTTGGTGGCTAAAAAGCAGCTGGAAACACAGCGATGACTGGAAACTGCAGCTTGACAGGCATCTCACCAAGGTGACACCCCATCCACCCTCCCTCCTACCTCCCAATGACAAAGTCAGCTCCTAAAGAAATGTTGATATGATACGTATGACAATACAAATGTAACATATTTGTGGTTTGCAGGAACGTACGACGCCAACATTTTTAGTATCATCATCCAAATTAACATGACTTGCCATGAACAGACAGTTTTATTTTATTTCATGTTCCATGCCAATAAAACTGACCTCTGCCCAATTACTGTTTAATCCTCTGGAAAATGTTTATTGAAGCTCCAAAGCAACGCAAAGCCCAGGGGAGAAACAAAGCTTAAGAAATAGCTGCCAACATCTAAAAACAGCATGATTAAAAACAGAAAACCTTCGTAATGGCAGCCATCTCTACTAAGACAGCAGTTTCTCACCATCTCAAAGACATCTAAAGCCCAAATATAGTTCTGCAGCACAGGGTTACATGTGAATATCTTCTCCAGGCTGGATGAGAATCTGTAATTGAAGAGGGTTGTTTTTGTTGCCATGAGAGTGATACTTTCTACTGTATGAAGATCTGTTTTTCCACGTGTTCAAAAGCAGTAATCTCACCAAAGAGACAGACAATTGGAGCCTCGTAAGTGCTAATGACTGTTTGCTGTTGCAGGCAGGCAGTCGCCCGCGGTAATGTGAGACAATGAAATTTTCTTAACAGTGTCTTGTGTGTGTGTGTGTGTGTGTGTGTGTGTGTGTGTGTGTGTGTGTGTGTGTGTGTCAGACAGAAAACATCAAGGCATTTGTGCATGTGTGTAACGAGCATGTATGATACATGGAGAAAATACCATGTGTATAGTAAATGGAATGTACAATATGCTGGTTCTGAAGCTCATCAAGTACTTTGGTTCACATTACTTTTCCGAAGCACACCATGTGTTTCAGATTGATTTTCTACCCTCCAGAAAATGGACAGCTGCCCAGAGGCTAAAAGCGAATCTAAAAATCTCTGCTGTGCTTTAAAAAATTGTCAGAACTAATGTAATTAATTAAGGACATTCAAGGTTAAATGGCTACCCACCCACATGGTTCACTTACATTTCCAGAAACTCAGTGACACAAAATTAAAGGTGTATTTACCTGGGATGAATGACTCATTCTGTTTTGTTCCCTTGAGGAAGAGGGAAGTGGGGACACCATAAAGTTTCATCACAAAATAAGTTTGGGAACACTCACAAAGCCCTCTCACAACTTTCACTTCAACCTCAGCACTGCAGGTCTGACAGGGTTCAGCAGGTGTTTGCGACACCAGGGACATGCTTTAGCGTCTCCATAAGACACACTAGGCTTTCAACAAACTGATACGACCTAATTTGTGTCATTATTAGACGTTCAGAGCAACGGTTGTACTATAAAGAGTGACAGACTCTTTTAAGCGTGGGTGGGTCCAACACGCACAGGACTTTGACCCAGAAGAGCAATGCTTGTGTAACACGTGAAACTAAAAGTCAGCATTGAGTTATTTTGTCACGTCAGTCCTTAGTCCCATGAGTCCGCTCATATGACTACTGTCAACCACGATCTTTTCCAACCCTAACCAAGTAGTAACCCCGAGTCCACTCACGTGACTTACTGCCAACAACACAAAATGCCGCCCCCAGCTTCAAATTGTGATGAGTTGGGATGAGTTCACGTTGCATTTCAAGACAGCTATATTATATTATACGTTGGCTAGTTCTCCAAATCGCCAAATATACCCTTTAATGCTCTTTTCTTTCCATTTTCAAACTTGAAAATCGTTTGGTCGACGTGTAAGGTACCCTGGGTGTGTTGGTTGCTGACATTCTGGGACGCTTTGTCAAGTTCTGCCTGTTACATGCATTGTCTTCTTTCAAAATACACTTTCACGGGAAAATTACTATTTTTATATAGTCTTTGCAACAACTAACACACATGGTTGGATTTAGGGAAAAAGAACAAGATTTGGCTTAATGTTACGGGACACAAACACCGTTCTCCCAGCTGAAAATCTCTGTTTGTTAGACCCATCCAACACCCCTCCCGCCCACCCTACTATGACTTTCGCCACTTTAACTTTAGTTCTTGTCCTGCCGCATTTTCCCCTAATACTGCCAAGTGCCATTTAACTATAACTGCGACTGGCCACATATCATGCCAACGTTTAAGGATGGCTTTTTTCATCAGTGTCTGACACAGCAAGTCACTGCCAAAGTGCCAGATTTAAATGACTTCGGAGTGAGACTGGGTTGTTTATGAAGGAATTCCTCCTAAACCTTGAATCAAGATCTGTTTCTGAATAAATATGAGAGGATTTGCAGCCGTACTTGCCGTAAAATGGGAGAAAAATAGCAAAAAAAATAGCCTTACATTTAGTACATTAATAATGATAAGGTCAACCATCCAATAGGGTCATTTAGTATAATGATGTCTTGTGCTTTGTATGGTTGTAGAGGGTAGAAGGAAGCTAATTAGAGAAAGCTTACACCAGCCCTTCACATTGTTGAAACATTATGAAAGTATAAATGTTGTCCATTAAAAGAACATCTGAAGAATGGATTAATATCCCAACAAACAGTTTGAGGTGTAGGTTATGACAGAAATACAATCCAGGAAATATACGATAAGTATGAATTTTCAGCCAGCAGCCAGGTAGCTTAGCTTAGCACACACTGGAAACAGCTAGCTTGACTCTGTCCAAAAGTAACAAAATAATAATAAAAGTTTTAGCCGAGCACCACAGACTTGTGGTCATTGTGATGTCACCAGGCAACCAGACGCTCCAGGAAGTCACTGATCCTGGCAAAGAGACGCCGCACATAACAACTTGTCGTTTTTACACCTTCATTTCTGAACGAATTAAGAAAAAAAGAAAAAAAAAGAGATATAATGTGGTAATTAGTGAGCTGTAGAGATGCTGGGTGCCAGATTTTGTCATCCATTGCCAAGAGCCAGGTTAGCTGTTTCCCCCAGTTTGCAGTCTTTGTGCTAAGTTAAGCTAACAGGCTGCTGGCTGTAGCTTCACAGGCTATTTATCGTAAAGGTATGAGAGTCATATCAAACTTGTAATGTGGGGTAACTCTGCAAAAAAGGAGAATAAGGGTATTTCCCAAGCTTGACTGTTTTTTGATGGGTAAATGATGTTTGTGTATTGTTGGGTGAGTCTTGATAAACATCATTTTAAACATGCATGGCCTCGTTAGCTTCCAGACCTCATGCTTCATGTGACATACGCCTGGCGTTTGCTCTGAGAGTTGCTCCATGTTGATCCCAAAACAAATACTACATGTGTCTGGAAACACTGAAGGAAGAAAGACTGTGTGTGTGCATGTGTGTGTGAATAAATGCCCAGTGGTTCTGCATCACTGCACACGCATGTAAGTGGGAGGGGAGCCATGCTTCATTGTCCATGTGCTTTTCGCTCGCTCGTTAAAAGCTAATTTCTCTCCCCACCATCTCCCTTCCCCAACTAACCCCCCCTCCCTCCTTCTTCCCCTGGCTCTCTGTCTTGTGTGATCAACAATAGTCTATTCTGTGCTGTCCCGTGCGAGTGGAGACACACCCAAAGCCAAGGCCACGGTGCGAGGGGAGATTGTTGGGTGGTGGCCAACTGAGCAGGACACTGGCTCAATTCTCGTCTGGGAGCGTGGATCCTGCCTCGACAAGAGGGAAGAGGTGGTCTGTTTGGCAACTCTAACGGTCATTATGGTGCAGAGATTCCCCAACAAGGGCTACTTCTGCAGCTGCCAAGAGTATACAGAAAGTTTTAGGAGTAGATGAACTAATTTGAAATAATATAAAAAAACAATATATATTGTTTTTTAAAAATAAATCTATGTACTGAGTCAGCTGGAAACACCTGAACACCACCACGTGTTCTGAGTGCATGAAAACCAGGCCTCCAGGAATGCTGCTCAGCCTTGCTTCTGGTTGGCCACTCACGGTATTGCAGTGAAAAATTCCCCTGCAGCCCAAAAAGCATTTTCCCCATCGACCACCATTATAAAGAGTAACTGTTAAACTGTTGACAAGGTCAGTTATGGTCACAGAAGTCACAGGACTCTGTGAACTGATTGACTGCAGGTGTTCTCCGGCTGCAATTCGCTGCTCAAAGTTAAACTGACCATCTTTTGGTTTGGCCCAAGCAGCAACCTCCAGGGCTAAAAAATGAAACCAACATGGAGGTGCCAAAAACTGCAGTTCCTTAAATGACCACTTGAGGCTGGCTCCACAAGCTAGTCAATCCCCACTGACCCTCATGTTAAAATGTCCAACTTTACAGCAGCAATCAGGCCTGGAGTGGCTAATCAGGAGGACCGGGACAATTCCTGGTGGGCCGGTCTGACGTTTGGGCCACAAGGGCCGGTGTTCAATTATTGACACCGGCTCCGCGCGGCTGTGCTAGCTGCACTCCAATTACACGCGTATCTCCGGCGATGAATTTTGGAGTCGTTTACCAACACGCCTCTTCATTAACAAAGCACACGGATGAAGGTGAAGTCTCTGCAGCAGCTGAATTGGTGAGGTGGAGACACCGGCTCTGCGGTGCTCTGCAGCAGCGGTCTGATTACGCGCACATCTCCAACGTTTTGTGGAATCGACCACCGACATGCCTCCTCATCAGAAGAGTGGACAGAGAACGCCGAAGTCCCTGCGGCACCCGAGGTCGAGACAACGGCTCCACGGAGCTCAGCAGCTGCGGCTGACTACGCATACATCTCCATCCACCACTGTTCAAGTTAATTAATTATCAAGTCAATGAATTGTGTGGCGTTGTAACATATAACATTATATAATTTAAATAATAGAACGATGCGACGCCACATAACTGGGAAACTTTGTCTTGTAGCCCCTCAGAAGCAAGATCCAGCACCAAGCACCAGCCATGAGCCCACAAGTCCAGAGTGGGCACTACTTATTTGAACAGAATATAGATTCTGATATTGTTGAAAAGGATGTTGAGTTGTTAAGAATAATGTTGGAGATGTTGTTGAAATAAATCTACATTGTGAAGCAACCCTTACTTGCACTGAATTGGAAATATTTTAGAAAAATACACTGAATTACAAGGCTTTAGAGAACAGTGCGCTATTGTAGACTAAACATGTAAGGTTATAATAGGTCGTGATCTAAAGTGGGCCGGTCTGAGGCACGAAACTCCAGGGCTGAAAATGAGTCCCACTCCGGCCCTGGCAGCAATAAAATGTTTACAGCCTGGTACAAAAAATATTTATTTTTTATAATGGCAGTTATATAACTCACCCATTTAAACTGGATTAAGGCTTTAAGTTATGCATCATTAAGGGCGGACCGCTTCAAGTCACAGGTAGGATCCACCCCTTGCACCTCCACAGCGCTACCCTCTCGCCCAAATATGGCCACTTCTGGCTCCAAAAACCAAGACGGCCACAGCTGAAATGTCAAACTCGAGGCTTCAAAATGAGAGTCCATAAACCAATGGGTGACATCACGGTAGCTACATCCATTTTCTTACAGTGTATGGTTTAGCTGCACTTCTCCGAAGAATCAAAAGGCCGCAGCTTGATAGCAGCTTGCCGCCGGCCGCACTTTGCCACTGCTTGGCGTATTTTTCCAGCATAAAAGTTGAAAAGGTTAAAAGGAGCAGACAAACGGTTTATATGGCAAAAATAAATTGCTGAAATTAGCTAATTAGCTAAAAACAAAAGTAATGGATAAAAGATTGAAATGTCCAGTGTAGCTCATCAGATGGTAGTAGTACAAATGCAACACTGAAAGTTCAATTACAAAAAAAATACTGGGACAATTACCACTTTTAAACAATAATAGTGCTAAACATCCAGCACTGTGCCATTTATATAATTTCGTGTTCTGTGTTTCTCACCTCCTGTCTGGTTGTCAGAGCCCCAAAAGTCCCCACCTCTTCACATAGCAGAGGATACCAACACACACACACACAAAGGCTCGACCACAATAAAGGCCCTGATCTCGGCCGGACCACAAGCTGAAGGTCATTCTATCGACCCGTTATTCTCTATCATGACAATCTGTTCCTAAGTGCCACAGCTGGAGCCCCCCACACACTCTGCTGCCTCCTCTGATATGACCAGACTCTCTTCATTGTCCGATAACATAAATATGACACACCAACACACCATCTGAGGGTCCCTGTCTGCACCAGCCAGCCTAATTATATAATTATCCCTTGTCTGATTGTGTCTGTGCAGCTGAGACGAGGGAGGGCCTTTGTGTGGCCGGTGGAATGCGGTGCGCTTGGCATTTTTCAGCGAAAGGGCAGCTTTCTGGAAGCCGCTGCCAAAGGAGAGGAGTGGAGGGTGAGATCACGGCTGCTGGTGCCCACTCTTCTCTCTTTTCTGCCTCTATCAATCATTCCATCTTCCTCTTGCTCGTCTTTATATCTGTCTCTGGATCTAGTTGTCGCACTTCTGGACAATCCCATCTCTCTTCTGTCATTATCATCCTGTCGCTATCCCGCATGCCCCTTCATCTCATTCTCACTAACCATTTCTCCCCAACACTTAACTCCCCGTTCCTCTCTGAACCTCCAAGTCTGGCAGATCCAGCTGTCTTGCAGATAAAGTGGCCTTTCGAGATGGAATGTGCAGGATTTGGCTCCGCGATGATAAGAGCTGACAGACTGTTTCAGAGAAGCCGAGCGGCCATGTCTGATAGTGAACTTGGAGGCGACTGCTCCGCCGCATGATAGGAAAGCGTTGCTATTGTTTCTAGCGGCGAGCTGTTGAGGGGATAAGAGAGACTAGAGCACGAGCAGGTGTTGGGAGAGATTACAGCATAGGCCTAGAAAGCATGCACCTCTTTCTTGAATCAAAGTCAAAAGCAACAAGGCGGGCGTCACATAAACCATGCTCTCCTACACCACAATAGAGGATCCAGACCTTTTTTCTGACATTTACATCAAGGGCCTCCCAGCCTTTGCACGTCGCTACAGGTGATTTTATGAGTTTTATTACTTTATCAGACGCCTTTTATACTCACTAATGAAAACAGCAGGGCCAAGGGTGTTTTGGCGCCAACGCTTTCCCTCTGAATTCCTCCGTATGAGCTGCTGTATAATTCAAGAACACATTGTCATTGCAGCAAATTTCACCAAGCCAGATTGCACTTTTAAAGAAATACTCCATCTGAGGTGAACTCATGTGTCAGATCCTTTAACAAGTTCTCAAAACTTTTTCCCCAGTGCACATTTTGGAGTCAGTTGCGTCACCAGAGCAATCTGAAGTTCATGTTGCCAGTCAGCTGCAGTGAGCAAGTTTATCAGAGACCCGAGACAGCGTTGTCAAGTGTAAAATCTGCATGCTGCCTGCAGCAGAAACACCGGTAACCAACAGCACTTCAGAAATTCCCATAGAATTCCGAGCTGTCCGTCTGATCCCAGTGCCCGCTTGTCGAAACCCCCCTCTGGTGATCACACAGCATGGAGTATGTGAAAGAATGCTGCCGGGACATAGCAGGACACTGGGGGCCCAGTATTCCCAGCTCAAGCTTCACAAGCCCTTGGTGGGTTTTTTTTTAATAACATCAATAAAAGACACAAACAAAAGTGAAAATTTGATCACAAAGTACGTATAAAAAGGCAGTGCCAACAGACCCCAGGACAATATGTTTAAATAAACAGAGAAGCTGGATGAGAGAAATAGTTTGAGAGCCGGAGCCAAGAGTAGGACCTCTCCCACTATCGGCATGGCTGTGAGAGCTCCATTGTTTTGTCCATCTCAAATAGCCCTGACAAATTGTGCTGAATGTAGAACCTCTGTCTAAACTAGAGGCATCTTCCAAAAACATGCTGGCACGGCGCCACAGCTCTATTTTCCCATCATCAGCCAGCATCACTCCACAGCGCCCCTGCTGGTCAGTGCTGAGGCTGTGAAGGATGGAGTACATGCATTTTTGCCTCTGAGCTTTCATTAGTAACTTCAGCAAAATCCTTCAAAATAAAAGCCTATATATATATCACATAGTGGGTTACAGTTCTCATCATGTATTATGTCATTAGGACTCTTTTTTCTCATGCTAACAAAACTTTTCCTGCACACCTCCATCCTCCTTTTCTATTCGCCTTCCTCTATTGTATTACCCAGCTGACAGGTGGAGAGTGAGGCAGAAAAAGACCAGACTTTTCCTGGTATTCACTCTCAATGCACAAATCATGAGCTCATGTCAGATTCTAAAAATTAAGACTTCTATCTGGAGCATAGAATACCATACTGAGAGAGGGATGAAGGGGTTTATGGGGAACAAATAACAATATATGCACAAGTGATTAATCTGCGAATGAATTGTTTCTATATAGTTCCATTGTAAAGAGGGATTATTGAAGAGACAGTCAATAGGATTGACAGGCAAATGGTGCCCCCATGTGGTAATATACATTTATTGCAGTATAGGCCAAGACAAGTTTTATGATCTCAGTCCAATTACACACAGCTTCCACTATTTTTAGAGCACAGTATCAGTAGTGCAATATCTATACTTCCATCAATGATTTCCTTATTATATTGCTTTGTGTTTTTATACTTTTTGCTTATTATACTGCTCCTTGTTTTTGCACAGTTCACTTATTTTACATACTTATATATTGCTTGCTGTGGGACAAATAAAGGTTTATCTCATCTCATGCCCCATCAGTGAAAGTCTGATTCAACGGCGGAGAACCCTGCAGAGAAAGTTGTTATTCCAGCACTAGCAACAACTGCCTGCACTGCAAAGCAACCTAAAAAAGGAAGACGGGCTTATTAAAAAGAGTCTAAAAGAGAGTCTGATAATAAACAAAATAAAACAACTGTCAATATTGGTGAAGCGTTTCAGAGATGGAGAGAAATATTGCTAATAGTTTAGCCTTCTGCTAACCAGAGCTCAAGGCTCAAGGCTGCAGCTTCAAGTTCATGTTTATGTAGCTAACATTAGCAAGAGCCTTGAATCATAGTGTGTCCTCCATCTCACTGCTTGCTGCTGCAGACCACCTTGTGGGAGGAGACCTGGCAGAAGCTCCTGAGACAGCCCCCTAGTAGGTGGCCACAGCAACCCGAATCCAGCCAACGCAAACCCCAGCTCAGGGCGACTGGACGGCCCTGACACCTCCCCCCAAAAAGAGGCAGTCAACAGCGGCAGGGGGTGAGGCAGAGGGACGGTTGGGTGGCTAATTAGCCAATTCTTGTGTCATTTGTGGTCTATTAAACACAGAGAGTGGGGAAATGAGGCTGAATGAACATGCTGCACGCAACTGTACAAATTAAATAAGATTAAATAAATCAATGTATAGGAAACGCTGGGTTACTGTATGAAGCACGTGCATATGCTGCGGTTGTCTGTAATCAGATAGTCGTTAAAACAATAGTCAGATTATCATTTTAAAGAAACATGTTCTGCACTATCCTCGTGTTGATCATGGAAAGGCAAGACGGCTTAGATTAGATTATTTTTATAACTACTTGTATGTCATTTTACATGTGTGTTTTCAGCTAACTGTATTAACAACATAATTGTTCACTTCTATTAAGGCAGGGCTGCTCCCAAGAGCCTGTTTCTGTATGGTGAGGTGGTGGCAGTCGATGTGTCTGAACTCAGCTGCAAAAAGTCCAAACAGGAAGAAGAATACCATGACCAGGGCCCATTCGCACACAGCAGCCCCAGAGACATAGCCTGTATTGGCGAGAACAGTCACTGAAGGAGGGAAGAGAGCAGTCAAGGAGTGTAACACTAAATAAATGCATGTCTTGGTAAATCAAATAGTAAACATGTTGTAAAAATGTGATTTTTCCCGCTGGTAATCTTATTATTTTCCTTAAAATAATAAATGAATGGTTGAAAATACTTGCTAAAACGTAGCTAACATTTTTAACCATTTATACATGACTTTTAGCCTTAACGTATTGAACGATTGGTTGAAAGTAAAAACTAGAACTTAGCTAATATTTTCGATTATTTATACTTTACTTTTAGCTTAAAAGTAATGAACGAATGGTTGAAAATATTAGCTAGAACTTTGCTAACATGTTAAACCATTTATACTTTACTTTTAGCCTAAAAGTAATGAACTAATAATTGTGAATGATGGTTAAAAAATATAAGCTAGAACTCAGCTAACATTTTTTTTTACCATTTATAGGTTACTTTTAGCCTTAAAGTAATGAACTATTGATTGTAAATATTAGCTAGATCTTAGCTAACATGTTAAACCATTTAGGTAGCCTAAAAGTAATGAACCAATGATTGAAAATATGAGGTAGAACTTAGCTAACATGTTAAACCATTTATAGGTTACTTTTAGCCTAAAAGTAATGAACTAATGGTTGAAAACATCGCTAAAATTTAGCTAACATTTTAAACCAGTTATAGACTACATTTAGCCTAAAAGTGATGAACTACAGGTTGAAAATATTAGCTAAAAACTTAGCTAATAATTATGACCATTTATACATTATTTTTAACCTAAAAGTAATGAAAGAATGGTTCAAAATATTAGCTAGAACTTAGCTAACATTTTCAATCATTTATACATTACTTTGAGCGAATGGTTGAAAATATTAGCTAAAACTTAGCTAATAATTATGACAATTTATACATTACTTTTAACTTTAAAGTAAAGAATGGTTGGAAAATATTAGCTAGAACGTAGCTAATATTAGCTAACAGTAAAAGTAATTAACTAATGGTTGAAAATATTAGCTAAAACTTAGCTAAGTCTTTAAACCATTTAGAGAATACATTTTGCCTAAAAGTAATGAACTAATGGTTTAATATATGTGCGCTAAAACTTTACTTTTAGCCCTAAAGGCGGCTGCAGACAAAAAAAAAAGTTTGGTGACCACTAGTCTTAATAATAAATAGCTCTGCATTGTGGTTGCAACAATAAGCATACATTCCTTTTTTATTCCTTTGTATTCCTAATAATCCTTAAATTCCCCACAAGGACACAAGTGTCAATTTAGCTTGGATTTTGTATTTAACAAATTTGTTTGTCTTAATGCAGACTGATAGGAAGGATACTAGCGATGACCAGGCTGGTACAGAGGGTGCAGCAGGTTGCCCTGACAGGCCCGACCCAGAATCGGCCCTGAGACGGCTGAGCCCTGTAGGTTAGAAACAGCTGCACCCAGAAGTAGGCCAGGCCGACAAAGAAAGCCACGAACGCTCCAAACAGGTGAACACTCCTTACGACTGATTGCTAAGTGGCAAAAGCAGAGGGAGAAGAGAAATTTTTAGTGTGCAAAGATTAATTATTATGGATTAGAAAAAAGACCAAAAACGAGTTATTTATTATTCTCTAATTGTATTTCATTTTGTAAGCTGTTAACCTGGAAGTTGCCAAGGATGGAGATTGCTGTGGCAGAGATGAATCCCAAAACAATGCTGGCTATGTTGGCCTTTCCATGCTGACCGTAGTCCTTAATCTGCTGGAAACGGATCACCACGATCCACAGGGCTGAGAGATACAGACAGAGAGTGAGATGGTGATGATGGTTAAGATGTTACTTGAGATAAATCATGATTTGAGTACAATTTACAAGAAGACAACACGGCCTTTCAATAAATAAAACAGGCATAAGTCCAAGACTTCAAAAGGAGATTTGAAAACTACCACAGCCCTGATTAGCAGCTTTGACTTAATTTTCAAGCAGGTACACAGAGACCTAAGCATATGATGGACAGATCTTAGATAATGACTCCTACTACCGAGAGCTGTATAAATAGATCTGTCATTACCTAAAACAGCGCAGATGTTGCAGATCTGGGCGAAGAGACAGCTCTGAGGGTTGTGGGTGCCACAGTAACTAACAGGTGAATGAGAGAATAAAAGCATTATCATTCCACAACATGATTAGGCTGAACATTTTGCTGTATCGCTTTAACTACTGAGACTTATCATGTCTCAGTGGCATCATACCAACCTGATGTAAGGGAATCCTTCTGTGAGGTTGACTGATCCATTTCTTACAGATAGAGCAAACCTAATGGGAGGACAACAACCACTGATTTATTAATTTATTGTTACTGGATAAACCCATGAATCAAATTATATCATCAGTCATGTTTAGTCAAGCTCAAGCGGTTTGGGGGTCCTCCGCCAAATAATTCTGAGCATCAAACACTTCATTTCCTGAGTTCTGGTGAATTTTTAAGCACTAATTTGTGCCTTTTCTGCATTCATTTATACTGGAAATGTCATTTATTTTTGTAAAATAAAAGCTCTCAGCTACGAAATCTGCAACTATGCTGCCATGTTGTTTCTACAGGAGTCCAGAAAGGACAAACCAAACATTAGCCCTTTTTACACAGAGCTTGTGCTATAGAGCCGCTACAAAGTCCCGTCTTTATGCCTCCTTTGCATTTTTACACAGAACCAATCAAGGGCAGCATCATTCCACTCCAGTGTGTGATTATAGACAGCATCCGGGCATCATGGAATCAAAAGAGGTCTGCCAGGCGTGACATGTAACACAATAGTGTCTTGTGTGACATAAAACATTTGGGTCAGCAGCACTTTATAAACAAGAAACATAACATGACAATAACAATCATTTACCATCCCCGTTATATGGTGACTTATCTCATCCTCTGCTCCAAGGATAAGGAGTTAGCCACTAACTGCTAAAAGCTGCTTTCTAAATGTATGGTGGTGGGTCACACGCCATATTACTGCCATGAATAGGCTGTTTGAAAAGGACTATTGGCTCAAGATGAGAGGTAGGTACTGTACTGATAAACCTGTATCCACAACATATCTAGTGTGATTTACAGGCTATTAACCTAAAGCATTACTGCATTAATAAATAACAATATTTGAGTTATTTTGCAGGTTTTGCTCCCTACTTTCTTCCCCAGTGCTGTAGGATGGAGCTCCTGGTCACAGAAGGTGCAGAAGGTTTTGTTTTAGGTAAGTGGTCTTAATGATACTGACCCACAATCACTGTCTGTGCTTAAATAGAGTTTACTGTGGACATTGCAACTGTTTTACCTGATTCTATTTTATCTACCTGGTCACTGATGAGATTGTTGTTCACAGTGATTATTCTGTACTGTTTTTATTGTGCTGTGGTTCAAATGTGTCTGTAATCTCGACGACATTGGAAATGAGGGAAACCTCAATGTCCTTCGAGAATAAATAAAGGTTTGAATGAATGAATGAATGTTGTGTGCTTTATCCATTCTGTTACTAGCTAAGCATATTGGTGTGTTTGTTCCGGACATATCCCCATTATGTTAAACTCAGAACTGAAGAGTTCTCAATAAACATCCCTCCCAAAACTCCATGAAAACATGTGGAAAAATTTGTACTGTCCCTTCTTAAATAAACTAAACTGAAACTGAAACAGCAAGAAAGCATTAATAAAGGAAGAAGCTAAATACTCACACAGTCCAAATCCCTGAAGTGCCGAAGACAGCCAGAGAGATAGGGAGCATTGCCCACAGCCACATGTTGCAGGACAGCTGGAGTCCAACAGGAGCTCAACTCTGAGAACGGACATACCTCTGACTGAAAGTTGCAGTGTATAAATAAAATACTATGTGTGTGAGAGAAGCCGTGTGTACTCACTGGTTGCAGGTTGAGATGCAGCTCTCTGTCAAAACTTTACCTAAAGTAGCTCATTCAATCTTTCCCTTTACCTTAATGACACTAACACACGATGGGAGCTCACTGCACTTTGTCCTGCTGGAGCAATAAGTCGACTTTGAGTCAGCAAAATATGTTATCAAATTATGTGATTACTGCAGGAGGAAGGGTGGAGATTGGAGGGACGAAGAAAGGAAACATATCAAATTTGTTAACCTTAAGATTTTAACCAATAAACTAAAAAACCTTACTTCATTCCCTGCACTGAGAAACACACAGTGGTGTGCTACACTGTCAGGTATGGTAAACGCTTCTATTTAAGGGCTGAGCTGGACTTTGAGCCCGTGTTTTTTCAGATTTACAACCTCTTGAACAAGTTCCTCTCAGTTTGAAGAGTGGGTTTCCTCTCCATGGTTTACCTTTTCCTTTCCGTTAACTGAAAGCAAACTGCAAAGGCTACACAGGATGGTTTAGATCCTTTGTTTGAATGGTTTTTAACGATGATTGATTGTTTAAATGGTTAAAATAGTAATGAGTGAAACTCAGCTATTCAGGTCTTGGTGTGTACAGGTGAGCATCATAAATATTTAATTTGCAGTCCTATAATTATGAGTCAGGTTGTAAAAGTGCTCGCAGCACATATGACCTTTGGTTCCTGTCAATACACGTGATAGAAACATTATCAACATAATTTATTACCACATTATTGTTGATCACGTTGTCAGAAATTAAAAGACTGTGACAGAGATGAATTCATTCAACGATTGTTCTTTATTGAGGTGCAGCGTTCAGCACAGCCACACATCATGATGAAGTCTCGATATCTTGGCTCCAGTGCAAGTCACTGTATCTGTGCGTGTGTATGAGTGTGAGTGTCAGAGCTCAAGCTCAATCTTGACATCCATCTTGGCCTTGTACGGCTCCAGCAGGGGGCGGACTTCCTCAGACAGGAACCTGGTCACCTGGACGAGAGGATATAGAGGATGTATTACACACCATGAATAGTTCCAGACTTTTACAGACTCAAATTTTCAGAGAGGTCTTGGTAGATTTTCCAGACCATACTTGACATCTGAGTACAAACAGCGAGATGTTTATGTGAATAAATGGTTTGAAAACCCGACTATTAACCCGTTCAGTGCCTCGTAAAAGTATTCACGCCCCTCTTTTACATTAAAACCTGTAATTTAAATGGATTTATATTTGGATTTTCTTTTAATGGGTCGACACAAAATAGTCAAAACTGGTGAAGTGAAATGAGAAAAAAAATGTTTTACAAAATTCAGGGGAAAAAAAAAGTGGTGCATGCATATACAGACAGAATATTTTGTTCAAGAATGAGCTGTTATAGTATGTTTGTTTCTTTTTTGTTATTTTGAAATGAACTGAATTGTTATGAATTATCTGTGAACGCTGCAACTATCTGTTTTGGTGTCTTAACGTATAAACCCATGAGGGTTGGGCACTTTTAGGTGCATGACACGGGAATAAAAGAAACTAACTATAGACCAATTTTGGTCAAAGCAGTTGCGTGCGCATACTGGTGGTAGGCCTGTCGCGATAGGTTATAACTCGGTTAATTGCACGGTAAATTAAAAGGGAGACGGTAACTTTNCTGCAACTATCTGTTTTGGTGTCTTAACGTATAAACCCATGAGGGTTGGGCACTTTTAGGTGCATGACACGGGAATAAAAGAAACTAACTAACTATAGACCAATTTTGGTCAAAGCAGTTGCGTGCGCATACTGGTGGTAGGCCTGTCACGATAGGTTATAAGTCGGTTAATTGCACGGTAAATTAAAAGGGAGACGGTAACTTTTCCGGCCGTGATTAATTGCCATACTCATGCGTGTTTGTTTTCCTCGTCTCTCTCCACCAAAGAGACTGGACGACAAGAGCATTGCGTGTTTGTTTTCCTCGTCTCTCTCCACCAAAGAGACTGGACGACAAGAGCATTCACTGCCGTGCACCGTCTGGCAGCCAGGTGAGTTGGTTCATTAGTGTAATGAACGGGGGGAAAGCTTTTGTCATCGAGTGTCTTTGTCTCTGTGTGGGAGGCGGGGCTATGGGCTACACACACACACACAGTGCGATCTTTGGGAGGGGGAGACGAGGCGGAGAAAAACCAAACAGTTGAGCGTAAGAGAAAGACATGGAACTTGTTCCTAAACCAAATGCCACGGCCCCTGTGTGGGAGTGTTTTGGATTTAAACCAAATGACAGAGGGGAGCCCAGTAATTTGGACGAGCCGGTGTGCCGGGTTTGTTCTAAAACCATCTCAACAAAAAGAGCGAATACGACCAACTTAACTGCACACCTGAGAGTGAGAGACTGACAATCTATTTTTTTGTATTTATTTATTTATTTCCATATATTTTTACGTGTTATTTCGGATATTTAAATTTTCTTTTTTGCATTCATAAATATTCTTGTTAAATAAATGTCTTTTCTCATTAAAAGTGAGTACTTGCATCAATATGCCTTTATTATCATTATATAAGTTTAAAAAAGGGTCTAAAAACAGCAAAATTACAACAATAATAAAAATGGTCTTAAAAGCACAATATCGCAATAATTTCTGACGCAATTAGCAAAATTTGTTATCGTGACAGGCCTAACTGGTGGCAGAAAAACAGTGGACACTGGAGAGAAACAGTTGACATACCCGGAATAAAAACGTCTTCTTGTGTCGTTGGATGTCAGAACAGGAATACAGATTAAGATAACCTTCATTTTTATGGAAAACCGTTGCAGAAGATGCCGTAACAGAAAATAAATTTAATCGCTCCCCATGCTTCTTGCCTTGCTTTTGACAACATCCAGTTCACTGTGGAACACACTCTCACACAGCAGTAAACATTTTGGCTACGCTGACTGCCTGCTCCAAACACTCTGCTTATAGGACCAACCTATGTTTAGAAACTATATATTTTAGAAAGCGGAATGAGGGCAATTGTCTGGAAACAGATATTTTTACATACTCTCTATTCTTTTTTTTCATACCTGTCCAGACCTGGAAATTACTGAAATCAGATTCCATACCTTTCCAAACTCTGTAGGAACCCTGTCATATACAGATACTTAAAGCTGAGAGCTCTTGACATGGTAGAGGTGTGGTCAGGATGGTAGCTAGTATAAAGACGAGGGACTGCTGATGTACCTGCTGGGGAGCACGGCCGATAAAGGTCTTAGGGTCCAGTATGGCGTCCAGCTGCCCCAGAATGGGGGCAAAGTAGGGGTCTTTCTGAACTCTCTTCAGCAGGTCGTTATCACCGCCCTCCTGTTTGACCACAGCCGCTGCCTCCTGCGACAGAACACGAATCTTCTCGTGGCAGTCCTGAAGGAGTAAGACATGTTATTTAAAGCACAAGGGTCAGGACACAGTGGGCTGTTGTTACACACAATCAAAAATCAACACCAGTACCTGTCTGTTGCCTCCAGCCTTCACCATGGCCATAATGATGTTCTCTGTGGCCATGAAGGGCAGCTCGTGGCGGATGTGTCTCTCGATGACTTTGGGGTAGACCACCAGTCCCTCTGTGATGTTCTGCAGAGTGCTGAGGATGATGTCAGCCGTCAGGAAGGACTCGGGCAGGGAGATCCTCCTGTACATGGGTGGAATCAATAATTATTAGGAAGCGGGAGAGAAACACCTCTGCATGATCCAGTACCACATTTGTACCACTACACCTCTAATGACAAGCAACAACCTCTTATTAAAAAACTGAGTAACTCTAGGTTGACGCAAGCATGTCAGAATATCTCCCACATGCAGTGCATATGTGTGTCTGGGGTGCTGACCTGTTGGCGCTGTCGTCCAGCGTCCTCTCCAGCCACTGGACCGCCGCTGTCTGCAGAGGGTCGGCCATCAGTGCCACCAGATGTCGGGCCAAGCTGCAGCACCGCTCTGCACGCATGGGGTTCCTCTTGTAGGGCATGGCACTGGAACCTGGAGAGGAAAGACAACTTGATGCTGGTATAGTTTGTACAGATATCTGCATTACAAGATAACGTGTGGCAGAATGTGAATGTACCGATCTGCTCCTTCTCAAATGGCTCCTCAATCTCCTTCAGGTTGGCGAGCAGGCGGATGTCTGTACAGATCTGTAGAGGAGAGATCAAAGATGAGCTTTGACAAGTCTTTATGACAGCACGTGCAGGTTTCCATTTGTCACCACTAGATGGCAGCAGTTCTCTCTGAGTCTCCTGCAGCTTACCTTGTGGACAGTGGCTCCCAAACTGGCCAGGCTGGACAGACAGTCAATGTCCACCTTACGACTGTATGTCTGTCCAGTCACCAGGTAGGCTCTGTGTAGCATGAGAACAACATCAGGGCTCATGATAAAGCAAGTCTCCATAATCTGTTAAATAACACCACCTATACTGTGGTCGTGACATTTCACAGTTTACACAATAACTCTGCTACGAACTGTGCATCATCTCCACGTCTGCTTGTCTTGTGTTATTAAAGGGTGAGTTCAGTATATTTCAACCTGGACTGTATTTTCCCATGTTGTTGTGTCTAAGTGACGAATGGGAACAACAGTTTTTGAAACTGGTCCGGTATTTAGCAAGAGCACTGCAGCTGACAGCGGGAAAACAGGTCGATGTAACCACTGGGGACATGTTCACACCGTCAATTTACATCCACTATAAGTGCTTGTTTTGGCCACCGACAGGGTCAGACTGTTATAATAGGTGTCTGACACCATTATGGAAAGGATCCCTACAGAGAAAGACCTTGTTAAAGAGTAAGATCCTTTTTGTTAAACCAGAAACAGCCTTGAAACACCATTGTCAAACCCACCAGACTCCATTTAAAAAACACAGTAATTTTAGCGTGTACAGAGGCACCATATTGGGTGAATTAAGAGTTTGTTTCAACCCAATTAGAGTTGGTGATTTATAGAACAGTGGAGAGATGAACCAAGACGTTTTTATGAGTTTTATTTTGTTTCTGTCCACTCTGAATAAAGTGTGTTTAATGATGAAATTTTTTAAATGGAGTCTGGTGAGTTTGGCGATACCGATTTGGAGGCTGTTTCTAGTAAAACAAAAAGGGTCTTTCTCTTCAACAACAAACTCTCTCTGTCGGGATCCTTCCCATAATATTATGAGGCCCTTACAGAACAAATCTGAGCCTGTCAGTGGCAAAAACAAGCACTTTTAGCGGATGTACATTGAAGGTACGAACATGCCCCGAGTGGTTACACTGGAGCCTGTTACATTGCTGCTGTCTGCAGCACTCTTACTCTTTTCTAATCATATGTCTTCCATCATACTTACATAACAGATCTTATTCTACCAAATATTAGAAGCAGGAATTGTTCATTTTGTTTATTTAAATACAGAACTTACTTTTTGAAGCCCGCCATCTCCGTCACCATTCTGTCAAGCTCCTCCACCTGATGAAGGAAAATTATTAAAGTTGAGCACTGTTACATTTCTCATCCAGATGAAAAGGATACTTTGCACATCTATTTCCAAACAGGTACGTAGGAGAGGGACGAGCAGAACATAACTTGTAGAAAAATTCCCGCACAATGTCAAACAAAAATTATGATTATAATGATGCAACGTTTTGGTAACGAGACATTCGTCAGGCAAAACTGTTTGCTTGATCAATAATCTTGCTATATAATGACAAAAACTCTGTCTGTGTGTTTGTTCCAGGTTTTTCTCCTCACTGACTTGGTCAATCCATGTGAAATGTGGCACAGTGGTAGAGGGTCATGGGAGGATGCCAGTGAAGCAATATTACATCAATTGGCCAAAGGGGGGCGCTATAGTAACCGATTGAAATTGCAAACTTTGAACGAGCATATCTCATGCCCCGTATGTCGTAGAGACATGAAACTTTGCACAGAGATGCCTCTCCTCATGAGGAACACATTTGCCTCAAGAACCCATAACTTCCGCTTATATAGATTTTCCGCCATTTTGAATTTTTTGAAAAACACTTCAAATGGATCTCTTCCTAGGAAGTTTGAGCGATCTGCATGAAACTGGGTGAACATAATCTAGGGACCAATATCTAAAGTTCCCTCTTGGCAAAAGTTGGAAAACTTACTAAAACTGAGCTTCTATAAGGCAATGAATATTGCGGAGGGCGTGGCTCATCACATAAAGGTGTATAACATCTCAAGGGTTTCACCCATCACCACGCAACTTTGTAGGCATATGACCACACATAATCTGAGGGGACCCCCCTAAGTCATGGTATGGTATGCTGTACATAATCACGGAAACTGTCAGTGTGTCATTCTGTCAGTCAGTCATTCTGTCTGTCCCACGTTTTTCTACTCACTGACGCCAAAGCTACCAATGGGTATGGACTAGTCTAAATTAAAATCATTATTTTTGCAAGTCAGACAGTGTGCGGGAGTTTTTCTACAAGTTACATGTACAATCCACCATAATAAAATGCTTCTGGATGTTAAATCTCCTTCACTGTCTGCATGCAAATTTATCAATGATTTATACCTTCTCATGGTCCCCCTGGAAGAGCTGCAGGAAGCTGGCCTGGGTGCCAGTGGTCCCCTTGACCCCCCGGAAACGCAGGTCATCACGGGCTCGCTGCAAGTTCCGCATGTCCATAGTCAAGTCCTGCAGCCACAGACATGCTCGCTTTCCTACCGTGGTCAACTGGGCAGGCCTGCAGGCAGAGCAGGAGGAGGAGGAGGAGGAGAGGATATATGTTAACACTGCATGTACTTCATCAGGAAAGAAATTAAGGTAAGGAAACATTGCAAATAGGATGCATGTGGTGGGACACCCCTCAGCTGTATTCAGACTCACTGGTAGTGTGTGAAGCCGAGCGTGGGGAGGTCAGCGTACTTCTCTGCAAAGTTTGCCAGTCTGTCAATGACTCTGGCCAGCTGTGGGAAAAAGAACAAAAGGTTTCAGCGATGAATTATGACATAATACGCCGCTGTTATTCACGCACATACAACCCCCACGTGTTAAGCTTACTTCTGTTATCTATGTGTAGTGTGACAAAATACTGCAAATAATCTACCGTGGTAAATTATTTCTACATTGTTGACTTGTTACTGAACAGCTGAGGCTTGCCAAGAAAAAAAAGATCATATACCAATTTCATAGACGCACAACTGGATGGGTGTGCGTGTTTTCCGGGAAACAGCTGAGCCTCACCTTAGGCAAGAGAATGTCGAATCCATCACGCAGCATAATCAGATCCTGAGGAGGAAAAACAAAACCACTTAGAGAACTTTTGAAGAATATTTCTGCGAGCAGAGTTGGAGTTTTATCATCATCACCAGACACATGAGAGAAAATATGAGATGACTGGTCATGCAATCAAAAAAATGAACACAATGTCCGTGATAATTACAGTATTGTCTCCCACGTAGCAGGAGGTGGCACCGAGGTGGATGATGGGAGCAGCAGTGGGGCAGCAGTGTGCGAAGGTGTGGACATGAGCCATGACGTCGTGCCTGAGCTTACGTTCCTCCTCGGCTGCCATGGTGAAGTCAATGTCCACTTCATGGCTCTCCATCTCCTGAATCTGGGCGTCTGTGATGGGCAGACCCAAAGCCTGAGGAGGAGAACGGTGAAGACAACGAGACAGGTGAGAGGAGAGACACAGTGATGAAGGGAA
Organism: Epinephelus moara; assembly: GCF_006386435.1. Lineage (NCBI taxonomy): Eukaryota > Metazoa > Chordata > Actinopteri > Perciformes > Serranidae > Epinephelus > Epinephelus moara. Next base: position 34,212,408 of record NC_065523.1, on the reverse strand, counting down.
GACATTGCGGCTAGGAATAAACGGTAGGTATATGACTCAGATGTTTCGGACAACACATCTGGTTCTCAATTGACTTATGGCTAAGTCCCGCCCTCAAATGCGATGAGCCAATCACAGTGTGTATAGCCATTCCCATACACTCGGACATTCTCTACCTTGACGTCCATTGAAATGCATTACAGAAAGTCAGTTTTGTTCGGTTTAATGAGCTTTTTGAAGTTTGAAAATGGTCAAACGGTGTGCATGGGGTACATGCAACTCTGACACAAGGTATCCTGAGAGGCTGGGCGACCAGGTGTATTTTTTACACTTTAAACCACATCTCAACCGAGAAAAGTGTCTCCTTTGGATAAAGTTGTGTGGTAACGTTAGACCACAACATCAACTCAACGTGAATAAGATTAACAATGATGTCTACATCTGTTCTAAGGTAAGTCAACATTGTGTTTGAGGCAACATATTGTCACTTTGCTGGAAAGAAATATAAAGTTATCTTTAACATCTCTAGCTAACGTTAGCTAAAGTTAGCCTAACGTTAGCTCCTAGCTGCGTTGTTCATCATGTCACCTTGTTTGCTGGGAGTTCATTAGCCTATTTTGTTCTAGTTTTGTACTTTGGTGATCGTACATCATTGTTAGCTGTTGTCCAAAGGGCTCTAGTTAAGCTAACGTTAACTTCTGGAGCTTAGCTTCATTAACTTATCTGTAATGGCAGAGATAACAAAGGTTGGCAAACGTTATGCTGAATGATTCAGTGTAAATACTGTAGCACCAAACTAACGGAGAGACACTCTTGGTAAAGATGGTAAAAAGGCCGTTATCCTTTTCTCATATTCTGAGCCAAAAACCTTAACTTCAGTGGCACTTTAACTTGTTGTCTTTGATGGTGACGGCAACCAGATGCGGTTCACAAGCGTACACTGTGACCTGTAAATTTTGGCTTGTAATTTAAGCTTTTCATCGACCTTCTCAACAATAAAATGATGAATATATCCCTCCAATGCGTAGTTTAGGCCCTTTTGGTTACTTCTCAATGACATCTGATCGTTATGTCCCCAAAAATCATCAATTGCCTCCTGTGAAATGCCGTGTACTGTGACACCTGCCATAGCGCCGGTCACTGAATGTTGATAGTTTGTCCGAGTGAGTGGAGGGGGGCGTGGCTTAGCCATAGGTCAATTCCCATCTTGATCCACCGAACTACACCCGCCAACTGTGTCACCACGCAGAGGGAAGCGTGCATCTATTCATGGACATGAGGCTCGTGCTCAAGACAGACGTGAACATTAATGGCGTCCACCTTACCTAAGATGTAACTAGATAGCTCAGTGATGCAGCAGTAGATGCACACTTCCTTCGGTGCCATGATACAATTGGTGGGTGTAGTTATGCAGAAAGGGATGGGACCAGTTAGGAACCGGATCTCAATTCCCATTTCCATTATATCAGTGGTTCCCGACTGGTGTGTCCTGGTCAAAAAGTGGGTCACATTCTGAATGGACCGCAAGTTTGTAAAAACACACTTTAAGTACAGTGGATTTACAGAACTTTTATTTTCCTGCTGTAGAGTGAGTGACTAACAGACAGCTACTTGATAGAGACAGCAAACTAGCTGGATGACATGGCCAAACACAAGTATGATACTGAATGGATTCATCTGTATGGACAACCTAAACTGATAAAAAGCACTACAGGTAAGAGGAAAAAGTATTTTTTATTATTCTGGAGTAAAATGTCCCTTTAAGATAAAAAAAAATCACGTCACTTGAAGATCTTTGAACAGTAGACAGACAGCCTGATGTGACATTAGTCATCCTTCTCTTGACAGGCATGTGCTCTCCTCGTGAGATCCTGATTAGATTGGAGTTTTTCTATCAGGATACAGCAGTCATATGATGGGACTACTTAATTGAGAAACTGAGCCCTGAATGTACTTCTCTCCCTCTATGTTACAACACAACAACGTCAAACCCTGCTGGGTCAAAGGTCAGACTGTGAGCAAGCAAATAGTGACCCAGCATAAGAAATGATAAAAAAAAAAACTACAAAGGCTACAGAAGCTATGCCAGGCTATTAACATGCAGCGTCTCATTGGGCGGTCTCCTGTTACTGTGACATTCTCTGCATGCTATTTTCATACACAAGCCACACAGCGGCAGCCACAGGCCTCACTAACTCTGCCCAGGCAAACTGTGGCAAAGCTTACCCCCGAAAAACACGTCAAAATACAGGAGAGCTAGAAAAGATGGACTCTGATCAGATCTGATTACTGTGTGGTCATGTGAGGTGATACATGTGAGACAGGATCCGTCACCAGTTAATCCCCCACATGCCCGTTTTTAATATACAAATGTACAATTCACTCTGAGGAATTAGTGTCTGAGCCTTTGTGATGCCTACAGGGTTACATTAATAGTTGTTCTGAAATCATCTGCAACTTCAAAATTCTGCTTGGTTAAATAATAATCATCTTTGACCCCGCTGTGCTGAACACGAGCTGAGGGATCCCATGGCTGTTTAGTTTGGGAGCTAAATGTCAGGATGTTTCAGAGGGTGTTTTCTAATGACCCCAGAAGCCATCAGTCATTACAGACTCACTCTGTGCAGCCAAACATCCTTTATAAACCCACAATCATTTAGTGTCAGTTCCAGAAGACCACAAGTTTCCAATGAAACCAAATACATGACACTGATTTATGAGGAAATATGAAATTATGCACAACGCATGTAGAATATTTCCATCTAATGGAGTGGGGCAGCAATAGAAAACATGGATTCTCTGGTTTTATAATTTGACATATGTATATAAGCTGATACAGGAAATATGAGTGAAAATGTCAACCTTAACTTTAACAACCTTAAAGTTATTTAAGCGGGAACAAATGGAGAAAACTGTGTGTAACATCAATGAAGAGTAGCTCAAACAGAGAAGAGTTGAGGTTTGTTGCAGTGACACAGTTGGCTTTTAACCAATGTTTTCTGTCTCTGGTTATCATAGAAAAGAGCCACAGACAAGGACAGAAAATCAGGGCAATATAACCTTTGTGCTTTTACCAGCCTCCATTTTAATGAACAGTCCACGGAAACAAGTACTATTTGGTATCCTGGAATACAAATCCAAAAGTCTGCAGAAGGGCTGCAGTGGTATACTGAGAAACCGGTATACCGAGGTATGGAATTTGTTGTTTATTATACCATTTACATTTCCTTATCTATGGTATTGAACTGAAATGTCTCAAGAAAAATAAGTGCAATTTTTTTTTCAGTATCTTTAAACATAGTCACAGTATTCATTGTTAATTAGAGAACTGTATCTTGGTCAGGGTGGAAACGCCCCTGACGCCTCTGAAGCCTCTAACATGAAGTAGGCAACACATTGTTTAACTTGCTCCTGAAACCTTGGAACCTTGGTTGTTTTGGTGCGCACCTGAGTGTGATTGCTGTGTTCACACCTGCCCAAACAAACTGCACTGAGGGGGCAAATGAACTTGAGTTCGATTGAACTGAACCAAACAGGGCAGGTTTAAAAGCATCCTTTGGGCCAATCCCAGTTCTCTTCCCTTAACCTTACCCCTTGGTTTCAAGTGCACTCGCCAGATAGATTCCCCTCAATGATGAAAGGGGTAGTGTAAATTAGCGTAACAGACGTGTTCACCTACGTCGCACGTATCGTCGACATAGGCTTCTTGCACGAAGAACTCTGTAGATATTCATGTCGGCCACATCGTGAATTAGCCATTTTCAAGCATCCATATTCTAACTCAACACTTACAGATAACAATGCATATGCAGAAAGATAACACATTCAGACATATTTTGGAACTTTTGCGTGCTTATTTGCGAAAATAGTACTTAAATTGTGCGATGGCTTTCTCATGGAGGCTGCCATCTTCCCGGAAAATGCACCTGTCTGGATAGTGTCACAATGCAACCTGGGAATTTCAATCTTCCCCTCAGTTGAGATGGGTTCGTAAGTATGCATCGCACGGCCCTTCAAATTAACCTCTCTAACGTATGCATCGCACGGCCCTTCAAATTAACCTCTCTAACTCCGCCAGGACGCCGACGTCCTCGCCCCTCGAGATATACCGTCTAGAAAGTGGGACCATAACTTTCACATTTCATAAGGCTTTATTTGGTGATATTTTATGTTGTTTCTGTGTCATAAACAACATCAGCTATCATAATCACACCTGATTTCAATACGGTACAATGTTAGAAGCTGGCTGAGTGTTGTTTGATCNTAACCTCTCTAACTCCGCCAGGACGCCGACGTCCTCGCCCCCCCCCTCTGTTAAATGGTATCTCCCAGGCGCACTACGTCATCAAACCATATGATGTTTGGTATTGCCGGATTCAGGAAGCATTTTCTCATTTTTCTTTTATTTATGATGTATTTCGCACCAGAGCAGCCTAAACACACAAAGTCAAAAATCGCGATGAGTGGTGACAAGTCATGTCATGCCGTTTTTCGATGGGAAAAGTTAAAGGATTACTCGCGATCTTATGTGGAGCCGTTAGCGGGGACTTAGCTGGTTTATAAAAAGGTAAGAGTCTCACTCCTACCACTATTTTTGGCTGAGATATACCGTCTAGAAAGTGGGACCATAACTTTCACATTTCATAAGGCTTTATTTGGTGATATTTTATGGTGTTTCTGTGTCATAAACAACATCAGCTATCATAATCACACCTGATTTCAATACGGTACAATGTTAGAAGCTGGCTGAGTGTTGTTTGATCACTGATAGTACTGTTTTGAAGCCGAGTGACCGACTTGTCTTTTGGAGCTCCGCCTGGATCTTTTCTTGGAAAAAACACTGTAGAATGGTCATACTTTGAGCAGTCTTCTTCAAATTTGAAACAAATGTTCATTGATAGTGTGCCTACAGCCCTACATGTCATTTACCTGCTCAGATGAAGCCACAGACAGTTATTCATCCTTAAATACATTTTTTATTTTATTTTAGGCAAAATCTTCAATTTTTTACGGAGTTCAAAGGCCCATTACTCTGTCTCTGTATCACCTATAGTGTTTCTGACACTTTCACAAGAAACTTCAGAGAGTTTTCTTTCTGGCAAGACATCATGCATGCATGTAGTCAGAGCGGTTCAGAAGCTACAGTCATTTTAATTTGGGTATGTCATTTTAGGTGTTTTTGCTATAAAATGGGGGTGGAGTGCAAGAGGTTTTAAGTAGGGATTTTAAGGGCTGACAGCACTTACCTAAAGTTTGGGACACCTTAGCCCTTCGCGGGAACGTGCAAAAACAAGGGCTAGGGCCAATTCTGAGGGGAAGTGTGAGTATTGGGATGGACCTTTAGTCTAGTCATCTAGTGGGCCGGATTGGACCCTTGGGTGGGCCGGTTCTGGCCCACGGGCCGTATGTTTGACACCCCTGCAATAGACCTTTAATTGCTAAAATTCATATTCATGAAATGCATGCATTAAAACTTACACATGGTTTCTGTGCAAACTACACCTATCAAAATTGAAAAGCCTTGAATCATGATAAAATAACCCCTCTCTACATTATATGTGGATTTTCTTTCTGCTTGTTGTATAGTACAAGTAGCAGACACACCTCTGCTTAGTTCAGGACCTGACAGCCATGCATAGCAGAGAGCTCTTAAAGGGGGTCCTCCTTAAAACTATATTTAGAGCAGGAAACTTAATATGGCTCCTGAAGGTCGCAAACTTCAGCTCATAAGACCTTAAGCATGAAAAAATTGTGTTTAGAAGCACAATAATTGCAAAGACACATGCTGTGTTTGCTGTAAAGCAGCTACACACCTTCTCAGCCTTGGCCAGGTAGATCCACAGCTTTCTCCAGGTTGTGAATTTCTTCCTGTCACTGAAGTTGTACGCCATTTCCTTGCTGGCATACCTGGACACCAGCGGTGAGCGGTACTTCATGAACTCGTCGGCTCCCTCCATGATTGTGAGACGAGGTTGTGTCTGCTTAAGCACAAGAGTCTGCCCTCCACCTTCAGCTACACACACTAGCTTCCCTGAGTAGCCGCGCCGACTTCAGCTTGTAGCATCACATGGGCAAAGAAGCGGGTTTTACGACAGTAGGAGTCGGCGTACGGCGTGAGGTAAGATCACGACGCTTGTGGCGGTGTACGGCAAAGAGGCGCCTGTACGTGACCGCCTAATTGCTGTTCAATTGTCTGTTTTAAACAGCTGCGACACAACAGAGTTGAAACAACGCTCCTGTGCGGGAAAGTACGTCAATAAAGAGACGCTACAAAATGTACCAATACGCTAATTGTTCATTTTTAAAGCTCATATTTTTTTTGATACTCTTTCTTACATGATTTAGCTCGGTTCCGTGAATGTATCTCGCCATACAGCGTGTAATTGATCTGTTAAGGAGCCAAGGATGAGCTCAGACATTCAGGATGACATATATGTAATGTTTCAGCCCAGCATCCCTCAGACATTACTCACACTACAGTGACAGTGCTTTGAGTTCAGTGCAATTAGATAACGTCTTGCAGTCATCTGCTATTTATGGGAGCTTTTATGTATTATGTAAGATGTAGCTGCATGTCTTATATCAATATTTAAATTTATTCATGCATTATACATACCCCCCCTGCCTCCCTCACAATGTTTCTGTGTCTGCAGGCATCATATAAATAGTAGTGTTTGTGCATGATGCAGCAGCTGGGGAATACATCCAGCTGTAAACAGAGAGAGAACACTGTGCTCCCTCTCTATCTCTCCCTCCCTCTCTGTCTATCCATCTTTCTATCTGTCCTCCTGACTGCAGTCTGCATACAGTGCCACACTCTTGCTGCTGCTGCTGCTGCTGCTGCTGCTGTGTGATACGGGCAAGTGGGAGGAACAGCTTCCTGTGTTTTGACTTAAAAAAAAGAAATGACGAGACATCTTCCTGGAGCTGCTGCAGCAGGGGTGGATTTGGCTTCCAGACTCCTGCATTGCACAATCTTTCCCCTCTGCTTGGACAGATAAATAAGACGGAGGAGACGGGGAGAAGCCACAGAGGAAAGGACAGGGAAGAGCCACAGTGGGGTGAGGGGGTGTGGAGGATAATAGATTACAAAAAAGGGGGAGAGAGAGGGGGAGAGGTTGAATGGCAAAGGAGGTATGAGGAGAGAAAGGGAGGCAGACACAGGGAACAGAGGATAGAGTGAGTTCCACTGCAGTAGAATGAGGGTGAGAGTGAAAGAGAGAGCCAAGAAGCATTTGAGCTGCCAGCCTTTCACACACCACTCAGGATCCGTCGCTTTCTGAAGGGGCACGAAGAGGAATCAACCGTGGAGGCGAGAAGGAGAAGGAGGAGGGGGGCAGAGGAGGAGGAAGCCAGAGGTTCTACACACAAGATGGCTGCTGTGTCCTCTGCCTCTGACACTGGTGAGTGGGCTTTCATCCTTTGCTGAACACCTTGTCCCCGCAGGTTCCCCCCTTCATCATCACCATCCATTCAGTCAGGCACAGCATCAGGCGTAATCCCTCAGAGCCATGTCATGTTGGGGCCATTCACAATGCTGGGAAACTGTTGCTTGAGTCAACTTCCTGTGTTTAGCAGCTCACATGGAAAGTGTCAGCAGCCGTGAGTAACGGGGTAAATCAATGAACTTCCCTCTCCTCCCTCTGTGTTCTCCCCTCTTGTCATCAGCACAGAGCGGCTGCTGCTCCTCTCTCCATCCTCCGAATATTCATATTCTTTCACAATGATTGATCAAAACATTCGTCCTCTTCATGCAACTTTCACTAAATCATATTCTGTCCACATGCCTTTCTTTTTGGAAGGAGTCCAAGGTTCCTCCTCTCTGACCCAATTTTTTCCAAAGGCTAAGGACAGAGGAAAACAAAGAGGAGGCATGCTGGGAGGAAGGTTAGGGGGAGAGAAGGGGGTAAGGACAAGAGGCAGTTAAGGAGAAGAGGTATAAGGTAACAAGGAGCTCAGATAAGAAGGGCGCAAAGAGGAAATCTGAGTGAGGAGAGGGATAGGGCTATATGTTGCAGTGGAAAGAATGAAGTTTCCTCATCTCCGGAAAGCACTTTGCGGACAAGGCAATCCTTCAGAGACAGAACAGAATAAAGGATTAGGATCATTTCCTCAGACGGCCAACTGCTTGGCTTCATGCAGCAGTCAGACAATCAAACTTAAATCCATCCTTGTGGGGAACCTCCTGTCTAATCTCTCTATGTCTCAACAGGGGACCCCAGGGGCCGCCACCCCCCTGAGCGCAGGCTGCTGATCCTTGGGGGGCCCCAGTCTGGAAAGACCTCCACAGCCAACAGCATCCTGGGCGACGAGGTCTTCGACGCTGGGACGGAGACGACTCACAGCAACGTGGGCCAGACGGAGATCTACGGCCGACGGGTCACTGTGGTGGACACGCCGCCATGGGCCATCCCCAACGACCCGGAGGACACCGGCGAAGCTGACAGCAGCGACAACGCCGCCGCAGAGTTGGACAACCCACAGCGGCCGGCGCCGAGCCTGGACAGCGAGGGGCCGTGCATGGGGGCCATTCTCTGCCCTCCTGGACCCCACGCCATCCTGCTGGTGGTGTCGGTCACCCAGCCCTTCACTGACATCGAGAGGAGGGCCGCGGAGGAGCAGCTGGGGGCGCTGGGTGGGGGGACCTGGAGGTACTCCATGGTGGTGTTTACCGGGGTGGACAAGCTGCCCAAGGGGGTCTTCATTGAGGAGCACATAGCGAACACTGGAGAGGCCCTGCAGTGGCTGGTGGAGAGATGTGGAAGCAGGTGTGATGTTTACCTCGCTCTTCTTTCTTTGAGTTCACAAAGGTCTGCTGTGGCGAGTCTCTGTTAGCACAAAACAATCACAAATATTGTGGTTGGAGAAAAAACCTCTGGGAGCAACTGGCAATATTTTGGGAGCTCTGAAGCAACTTGAGACCACTTCAGACAACATTTCAGCTAATCTCTTTAAACAGATATCTGCATATGAATTCACAGAAATTAGAAGAAAGATTTAAAAAACGGTAAATTGTCATCACACAATAGTCGATCCATTCTGAGACTGCATTTCAACCAATGCTTTCCTCTTATTTTGCTCTCCACATGAACTGTTCACCTGCAGACGATCAAATCCCACTCAAATGTGATTCGTCAATACCACTAAAAACAGAATCAGAACGCATCTGATAGCAAATTCTTATACAGTTGCCTTCAGATTCTGCATACAAAGTGGTGTAGTGGAGGGTGCCCGCAGATATACGGGGTATACCCTCCTCTTTTTCTAGCTGTTTACAGTATACCCACCTATCAGCCAAAAAGCCATTGGAATATATGGGAGGGTGTACCCACTACCTCCTCTGTAACCTATCCATCCACCTAGCAGTACACCCACCTCATTAACAACCACTACACCACTGTGCATCCAAATGCAGATCTGTTTTTAGAGTGATGTCACTTGAGTCAGTGTCAGCGGGTCTAATGTCTAAAAGTTTGAAAATGAAAAAAGTATCTTGGGTTGTGGAGAAAGAAGTGAGCTTACAAGACCTTTGTAGTCCGCTCAAAATCAAAGCAGCAGAGGTCGAGATATCCTGACTTTTAGTCCGCATTAATAACCTCAAGTTGCGGTACCCCTGATGACATCACTATGACATCACCAGGGTTTTTTTTTTTTTTTTAATGCTCCCTTCAGAGCCGCAGAATACATTAGGGACTGTACACATGCCACGTCTTTAACCGCCTGGAAAACACAAGGTCGGGCGCTGTGTGCGACTCTTGTGCCTATTCTGTGCCAACTTTCAAGGGCGTCAAGACAGATTGCATTTGAAGTTGCCAAGCAGCCATAACAAGCACCGTAGCATGGCCTACTTACATGACATCCTGAGTGCAGAGCTGATCGTCTTCCAGGCGTTGTTTATTAAGTGTGTAAGTGTATTTACCACAGATTGATATTTACGGAAGAAGCGAAAGATGTCTGACGACTGTGATTGGTCGTTCCCCAGCACGTAACATGTGGTGCATGTTGCTGCATTCCATAAGTTGAACTCAGGCGCTCAGAAACGCGTGTGCAACGCTCTGGTGTTTAAGCGCAGTTGCCCTGCATCTACATTGAAAAAAAGAATCTGAGGGCACAAAGAAACGCGGCATGTGTACGTCTCCTTCCACAACATGACTCATCATGATGACTAAAGTGAACTATATCTGGAAATTGGTGGAGTGTTCCTTTAAAATGTTTTTTCCCTCACCTGCAGGTACCACGCTTTTGATAACACTCGGAAAGACACAGAAGACAACACGCAGGTCCCCGAGCTCATGGAGAAGGTGGAGGAAATGATCACTGACAACCAAGGTTTGTTTTTCATACTATGATCACTGCATTTCTCCTGTGCTGTGATAAAGCAAATAAGCATCCCCTCTGCACTCTATATATTAATAATCACTGCATTATTAATCAACACACCAGTTGTGTTATAGACCTGATTGAAGACAGTGAATAATTCATTGTCACTGTCACGCAGGCTGGTACTTTGAAGTGAATGAGTTGATTTTACTGGAGGAGGAGCAGGCCAGGAGAGCTCTGGAGGAGGAGAGGATGAGGATGGAGGAGCACGCCAGACAGAGGGAGCAGATGATTGGAGGGCCTCCCAGAGGTATGAGGGGACTGTGTGTTTGTGTCACTGTGTGTTAGAGTGTGTGTAGGTGAGTGAGTCATGCGTTGAAGGAGAGAGATGAGTGCATATGTGTCATAATGCTGCTCCAGAGGAAACTGCAGAATTGTTGTTCTAGGAAACAGCTTACTCATCCTAGGCAATCAATATTGTTTTTCTTTGTCTGTGTTTTAATCTTAATGGTGTCTCATTCTCTCACACTCGTCCTTTGTCTGTCTTTCATGGTTTTCAGAGTTGAGACTGCTCCTGTTAGGCTGGAAGGGTGTTGGGAAGAGCTCAGTGGGGAACTCCATCCTGGGTCGTCGGTACTTTGAGTCAGGCCAGGAGACAGAGCTGTGCCTCAGGAGGCAGGCGCTTGTGTCCGGCCGTCGGATCACAATTGTCGACACCCCAGGCTGGGATTGGTTCTCAGTGAGGCGGACCCCGAAGCGTATCCGCCAGGAGTCCCAGCGCGGGGCTGCCCTCCTGCGACCTGGACCCCATACCCTGCTGCTGGTCCTCCCCGTCGTGTCGTCCCTCACCGCCAGGAAGAGGCGGACACTCCTGGCCCACATAGAGACTCTGTTTGGGGACAGCGCGTGCCTCCACACCATGGTGCTGTTCAGCTGTGGTGATTGGCTGGGCCGCACGCCCATCGAGGAGCACATCCTTAGAGGAGGGAGGGAGCTGCAAAGACTACTGGAATACTGTGGGAACTATTACCACGTCCTAGACAGTAAGACTCCTGGCAAGGACAGGAGTGTGTCAGTCCTACTGGATAAGATAGAGGAGATGATCAGAGAGAACGGGGACAAGGCCTTCCTCCCCATACAGACCGAGTGGTGTAAGTCACACAGCTTTACTTTCATATATAGTCTGCAAAGTTAAAGGTCCAGTGTGTAGAAGTGAAGGGCATCTATTGGTAGAAATGGAATATAATATTCATAACTATGTTTTTTATTAGTTTATAATCACCTGAAAATAACAATCATTGTGTTTTTGTTACCTCAGAATGAGCTGTTTATATCTACTTATGGAGTAGCTCCTCTCCAAGACATGTTGTTACTGTGGGCCAGAATGGACAAATCAAACTCTAAATAGGGCCATTCGTGTTTTCATGTTTTCACATCTGCCAACTTAGTTCTCGTACAAGTTTCAGTTCTGCAACCTCACCGCAAAATGCCACCACATCCTGCACACTAGACCTTTAAAAACTTTAGTCTTCACCCTCAAAATCAAGAACACATATTTCTCCTCTTACCTGTAGAGATGTCTGCCTTCTCTCGGCACTCAGCTTGGGGTGCTCAAAGTGCCAAAAAATACATCTTAAAAACTTAACAGCAATGTCTCTTTCCAGAAATCACAACCCAGGTACTTAAGATAATCCACAAACCTTGCTGTGAGTAGTTTTATGTAGGAACTATTTTCTTTATACCAAACTACGCCCGACAAACGTATCACCGAGATGTAAATATTAATGGCGTCCTCCTCAGCTGAGCTGTAACATTAGTTAGCACACAAGTGTATGAGTAGTTGGCTGGTGCCGTATGAGGAACCATTTCCTTTCTACTGAACTACACCCACCAACCATATCACTGTGCAGAACAGGCTGTTCTCATGCATTTTTGGTACATGTACCCACAAAAATAATACACCACGATTCATATATAACCCATGTAATCGGGAAGGTTGCAGTCATGTGGAAAGAGTAGTATAAAGACCGAAAAGTCTGTGTAAGGACGCAAAATAGGGTGGTGGATGGGTCAAACTACACAGGACTTTCCCCTAAGAGACCTGTGTTTGTAACTAAAGTATTTTAAGGTACGTCGTCACCGTGTTTCTTTTCCTAAACCTAACCTACATTGATTTACGTTAAGTATTTAGCTTCATTCGTGAGGCACTTATTTGTTATATGAGGATGCAGTGCAGAGAAGGAAGAGTGCATCTACTCATCGACAATTGGCTTGTGGTTGTGACGAGATGTGCGAGATGTAAACATTAATGCCGTCCTCCTCAGTTGAGCTGTAACGTTAGCTAGTTCAGTGGTGCTAGGTGAGCTAGCAGTAGATGCACGTTTCCTTCTGCGCAGTGATACAGTTGATGGGTGTCGTTTGGTAAAAAGAAAATAGTTTCTACATGAAACTGCTCACAACAAGGTCTGCAGATTATCTTGAGTAACCAGGTCATGATTTATGGAAAGAGACACTGATGTTGAGTTTTTTCAAATGTTTGGCGCTTTGAGCACCACAAGCTGAGTGCCATCTAGTTCCATTATATTAGCGAGAGGGCCAACACGGTTACTCACACCAAAACAATCTAGACTGATAAATAGCACTACAGGTAAGAGGGAAAATATGTATTTCAGAGTTAAGGGTGAACTCGTCCTTGAAGTTTGTGTGTCTAACCACTGAAATATTATATTATACATCTGTCTAATATGCCTGTGTTGTGTCTGACAGTGAGCGAGGAGAGCTCTTACTCCTCCGACAACACCGAGCCCGAGGACGACTGTCGAGGATGCCAGCTGCAGTGACACCACCGCACTAAAAAGGGATGTGGTCCAGCTTTTTATCCTCATTCTGAGTCTTCGACAGGCCCAAACACCACCTCACGTAACTTAAACCTCATCTTGATATCCCAGCTCCAACTCCGAGGAGTCTTTGGGGAAACAAACGGCTCGGACTGGGCGAGTCTCGACATGAGTAGCTCTTTGTTAAAAAGACCAAACTGATCGCTGAGCAAAACCTCGAGCTGGACTGAAAGTGCAAAGACACTCTCCTCAAACCAAAAGAGGAGGAGAAATATTCTGCTTCTGCTTCAAGGGACCAGAGCTCGATCCCTGTTTGTGAGCATGTACACAACTGCTGCTAAAGAGACCCTGTTTGAACACTGCAGAGTACAGAATTACTCATCATCGTTACTATGTTTTCAGACCACACTGATACAAGTATAAAAAATGAAAATCAAAAGAGGACAATATTTAATCAGATTTGATGGTAGGACTCATGTCTGCAGAACCTTTGTCACTTTTGGTTACTGGAAGACTAAGAGTATGTGTGACTTGTACCACAAATTGGGACTGGATTTTACTATATAGTCATCCCCTTCTACATCAAGTGCCATTTCTGTCATTTTCTTTGAATCAGTTTGAACCAAATGGGGATTGAACCAATCCAAAATGTGAAAAATGCAGCAAACATAGTGATGTGTACTGGAATCTGTGCACACACATGTCCAAAAAAAAAAAGCTTGAGTTACTTGTGCACTCCCGTATCATGACAGTACACATTCAGACATGAGTGATATTAAAATTCTCGTCATAAACATTTGATTCGTTTCAGCTCAGGGAGTCGGGGCCGAATTGCTTCCTCCGGGGCAAATCTGGTACATTTACAGAAATGCTGATTAATGCTGATTGCTAAACTGCAGAGTCGCATATTAATTCAGAGTGGAGGGTTGTTGGGGGTTTTTTTATGGGAGGATTTGCTTCAGTTTGCTGGAAGTGAGTTTGCACTTTGCTTGTGATTGGTTCCTTTGGTTCTCCTGTGCTGAAAATTGAATCCATCCCCGGCAGTAAATACAGTCACAACGAGCCCACCTCTGCTGTAGCATCCGTGCTCACCTGGAGCGTGAACAGTTACAGGCCGTATTGAAACTGTGTGCAGTCTCAGATCCCTGCGGAGCAGCTCAGGCTGGCTCGCCGTTTTCATGCATCCAGTGCATTTATTTATCGACAAGGTAGATTCAGCTACGTGCCTCAGCATCAAAGCGTGAGAGTGGGAGTACTGTGCAGCCCTGCGGCAGGGCAGTATCCTATAGGCTACATCAAGCTTTCGCATGCTACTGAAACAACATAACCTCATGAACCATGGGAGCTCACTCACATAGGGCTTTTACTACCTTTTCTACATCAGTGAGACATCTGTATCTGACATCAGCTGCGATGTTTTTCAAAAGATTAAAATATATATACTCAGCTCTGAGAGGCATGTTAAGACGACGCATGCAGATAAACGAGTGCCTATAGAGCTGAAGGCAACCTCACTTCTTACTCCTCTGACTCTTGCTTGAGAAAGCCTATGTGAACCTCTGGTAACGACATCACATCCGTCTACCTTTTACGACTGCAAAAAAAAGATAAAGTGTACAAAAAAAAATCACACTCTGAAAGGTACGAATAAAAGCATATATGATATATGTGACCGACACCACTGCCATGCTGTAAAATCTTATTTTCTACAAATGATGTAGCCTATAAAAGAAACCCTGACACTGCGTCCCCTCTGCTTTACCGCCTCTGTGCTTCATCTAGTGACGTAGGCTACCGCAGCACTTTGTGTGACGAGCATGACTTTACAATTTGATATGAGGATGTTTCAAACATTCATTTGGAGTCTTAGAGTCCCACCTCACCTGTGAATATATTGTATAAGTCGTGTATATTTACAGTGTAAGACATGTTGCGTTGTAACGCTTTTAGCGGAGCATTTTGCACTGTGTAAGTTCGACCACTTTACCGTGGCCAAAGTGATGTTACTTCCTGTGTGGTCCTTCCTAAATGGTGATTGCATCATCAGTACTTTGCTCATCCTCAGACAACAATAAAAGATATGGATATATTGTTGTGTATTTTTGGCTTTCATCTTATTATTTAACTATTCTTTTTATGTGTTGTGTGCTTTGTTCCAACTGACAGACTCAAGTACTGTACTTAAGTACAAATTTGAGTGTTTCCATTTTATTCAACTTTTTATTTCTACTCCACTATAGACCTATTTGTCTGACAGCTTGATTTACTTTTCCATCCCCGTCCTGAAGCAGTGACACCATGTATCTCCAGATGTGTTGACTTTGAATGTTTGTGATAAGTGAATGACGAAGTGTTCCTTTATAGGTTGAGAAAATTCTCCTACTTCTTAAAGGGACAGTTCACCCCAAAATCAAAATACATATTTCTCCCTCTTACCTCTAGTGCTGTTTATTAATCTAGATTGTTTCGGTGTGAGTTGCAGAGTGTTGGAGATATCAGCCGTAGAGATGTCTGCCTTCTTTCCAATATAATGGAACTAAATGGCACTCAGCTTGTGGTGCTCAAAGTGCCAAAAAAGTACATTTGAAAAACTCAACATCAATATCTCTTTCCAGAAATCGTGACCCAGTTACTCAAGATAATTCACAGACCTTGTTGTGAGCAGTTTCATGCAGGAACTATTTTCTTTCTACCAAACTACACTTGCCAACCAAATTACTGCGCAGAAGGAAGAGTGCATCTACTACTTAAGGTCCTTTGCAAACTGAGTCTAAAAATAAATACGACCTCACGTTGTGTCAATCATGTATCAGACACATGATTGTGTCAATCATGTATCAGACACAATGGTGGACTCACAAATGCAAACAGACGAAATCCAAAGTTCAGTGTTTTTCATACAGTCTGAGTGAGTACACAAAAGGCAGTCAGCACAGGCAGAGGAAACCAAATCAACTGGCAAAAACTCACTGGTCTAAATATGAAAAAAGGTCAACCTCACGTGGAATTCACACAAGGAAGAACACCGAAAACCTCACACGAAGGACAAGACAGTCTAGCAGAGAACAAAGGGAACAGACTTATACTCTGACAGGGGGGATAATGAGACACAGGTGAAAGCAGTCGGACAATCAGGGCAGTGGGACACTTGACAGGACATGGAGAGACAAATAACAGACCATCAAAATAAAACAGGAAACAGAACATCACATTCAAACCCTGACATCATGTTTGCACACTGAGTCCAAAACTTAAGTCCGTCATTCCGGTTTTCAGAACAGGTTCAATTATCTGTGTTTGTCGCATCTGTCAGAGCCTTTAGAGACGTTTGACCAAGACTCATCATTTCAAAACTCAGATAGCTACGTTCAACAGGTCAGATAGTAATATTCAGGGTGGATGATGATGAAGAGGAGGAGGATGTGGACAGCACATAGAATGTGCAGGACAGCTCTGCCCCTTCATGCAGCTGCGGTGCCAAATGAAAGACAGGGAGGGAGTGATGGCAGCCACATAGGTAACTCAAGTGGAGATAGGCAAAGAAGGAAATATGTCTTTTCATTTTGTGCCGTATTGCAAATTTTCACAACGAATAGAAGAATAAAATGCATCAGAGTCAGACTGCAAGGTTTCTGTGTTTAATGATTTTCTTTTCAGATGACGGATTAAAAAATTGCATCCACAAAAAACAGACTCAGTGTGCAAAGGCCTTTACTCACCCAGCACCACTGAGCTAGGTAACGTTACAGCTCAGCCAAGGAGGACACCATGAATGTTTACTGCTCTAGCTGTCACGAGCACGAGCTTCTCGTCTTTTAGTAGATGCACTCGTCCATCTGCACAGTGATGTGGTTGGTGGATTTAATTTGGTAGAAAGAAAATAGTTCCTACATGAAATTGCTCACAACAAGGTCTGTGGATTATCTTGAGTAGGATCAAGATCAAGATTAACTTTATTGTCGCACAGAGAGGGAACTTTTGTTCTATACTGCAGCCGTAGAAATACAACATACAACACAGTACATAGACAAATCAACATTATACCCATCGTAGCATTAGGAAACACAAAATAAATAAATAAATAACATCCTAGGCTAAAAATACCTCTATAAAAATGCAAATCGTCATAATCCAGTGCCAGATCTGGATTTATCTGTCATTGTTTAAAAGCTTTATAGACAGAGGTATGCATGAATCCTTAAAACCAGGTCACAGACATCTCTATGGTTGGTATCTCTAACACTCCACAGATTGAGTGGGGAAAACTGCATTCTCCTACTCTGCACCTGACATGGAACAATCTCCAAAAAGATAAATTAATGGCACTACAGGTAAGAGGAAAAATATATTTTGGGGGCGAACTGTCCCTTCAAGCTTAATAAACTCTTTAAAACCCTCTTGGATCAGCTGGAAAATGCATCATCACAAAGCTGAAAGCTTCATAAAGCTGTGTGGTTCTCCCAGGACAGTGATGCTACAAACATATGATGATTATATAGACTATGATGCATTGCTGTAGATTAAACCACCCAACAGTATACAACAGTATACATCTGATAGAACTGCGCAATGAGCACTCTAAGTACATTTTGCTGATTACACTTACAGACTTTTACTTATGTGGAACTTTTACTTGTAGTGGAGTATTTTCACAGTGTGGTATTAGTCTTAGATTACCAAAAATTAAATGTCCAGCTGAACTTAATGACTTCAGACCAGTAGCCCTCACTTCGCACATCATGAAGACCTTGGAGCGGCTGATTCTACGCCTACTGAGACTTGAGGTCAAAGACAAACTCGACGCCCTGCAGTTTGCATACAAACAACACATTGGAGTGAATGATGATGTCCTCTACATGCTTCACCGTGCCCTGGCTTAACTGGAGGAACCTGGCGCTTATGTGAGAATCATGTTCTTTGATTTTTCAAGTGCATTCAACACCATCCAACCCAACATACTCAAAGACAAGCTCACAGAGATGGCAGTGGACCCTTCCTTTATCTCCTGGATCACAGATTGCCTGACAGGAAGGCCACAGTATGTCAGGTTGGGGAACTGTGTTTCTGGGACATTAATGAGCAGCACGGGGGCTCCACAAGGGACTGTCCTGGCTCCATTCCTGTTCACACTGTACACGGCGGACTTCCAATACAACTCCTGCCACATCCAGAAATACTCGGACGACACTGCTATTGTGGTGTGTATCAGGAATGGGCAGGAGTCTGAATATAGGGACCTGATAAAAGCCTTCAGTGACTGGAGTCACAAGATCTGTCTCCTCCTGAACACCTCAGAGACCAAGGAAATGATCATAGATTTCCGCAGGTCCAAGCCCCCTCTTCAGCCAGTGAATACCTGTGGGGTGGACATCAAGGTGGTGCCAATAAGTATCTAGGTGTACACCTGGATAATAAGTTGGACTGGTCCCTAAACACAGACGCTCTCTACAAAAAGGGGCAGAGCCGCCTCTTTTTCTTGAGGAAGCTCAGATCTCTTGACATCTGTAGTAAGATGCTGCAGATGTTTTATCAGTCTGTGGTGGCAAGTGTGTTGTTTCATGCTGCAGTCTGCTGGGGAGGAAGCATCAGACACAGAGATGCAAGGCGGCTGGACAAACTAGTCAAAAGAGCTGGCTCTGTGATTGGAGTCAGGTTGGACACACTGGAGGAGGTGGTGGAGAGATGCACACTGAAGATGTTCGAGGCCATCATGAACAACCCAGATCATCCACTCCACAACACCTTGATGGAGCAAAAAAACTGTGGTGGACGGCTCCTCTCTCTTCGATGCAGGACAGAGAGATACAGAAGATCCTATATACCAACAGCCATCAGGCTTTATAATTCTTTGATATATAATAGATGAGCTGACAGATAATTGAATTTCCCTTGGGGATGAATAAAGTTATTCTTATTCTTAGTACTTTTAATTAAGTAAATGATCTGAGTACATCCTTCAACCACTGTGCAACACTATTTCCATGTATGCTGCATTCAAAGTACATAACGCTGTGATGGAAGTAGTAGTTGTGCTGTATCGTCACCAGGTGGCACTGTACAAAGCAGATTTGTCAGCCAACATACACATAGAACACTAACAGTGAGGGTGATTACACCGAGAAATATGTTTTTAAAAACACTGTGAAATAAAACATCTTAAGTATTATCTTTTATACAATGGCAGACAAAAACACCTTTACTTCAGTCAAGGCTCAGGCTAAACAAAGTATCTCCAGGCCAGAACAACAACACTGACAGCTGACACACACATGCAGAGAGTCAACTGGCTTCAAGTTCGTCTGTGGTGTGGTGTCCGTGACCCAGCGACCAACAATCTGCACAAGAATTCCAGTGGCTTTGTACGCTTGTACCCGAGCAAATAGCAAAACAAATCTTGAGTTTTAACAGTGGTGCTCACATTATGTCATATTTGTCAGATAGCCCGCATGAAGTCTGAGTAAAGGGTCAGTCTTCATGTTGCCCTGCGTGTGTAGACAGTAGTCGCTTTTATTCATTGCATATTTGCATACTGCATATTCAGGTTCAGATTCAGACAACTTTATTCATTTGTATGAACAGCTTGCCGTTCACACATAACACACAGTAACATGTAGACACATAAATAGATGAGTAAAAATAAAAGAGATATAAGCACAATTATATTACAAATTACAGAGAATTTAAAAGACAAAGAGCAGAACGAACAAAAGATTTTGAAAACCGGTTAGTTTTACAAGCAGGTAAAGTGTAATGACGCCCTGATGGCAACAAGAACGTGTCCAGAAGAAGCTAAAATACTTTTTTGTTAATTGCAAAAACTGGTCAATTCCCGTTGTGTCACTGCTGTGATCTTAGAGCAGATTTTAACAATGACATTAAGACTGTTTCTGTCTTTTAATGTGAGGCTGTGAAACCAGCAGATAAATGAAAAACACAGGAGGCCCTTAATAAAAGACTGATAAAAACGTCGGCGGATGACAGGACTGATAACATCAAATTTCAGATGTATTTGTAAGAGGTGACCCTTTGAAGATGCACTTACTTATGATGAATAATAATAAGGACATGAGTTTTTAAATTCAGATTTTTTTGGGGGTAGTTGGGGACCCCCCCATCAGATTTGGTCCCCCCTAATGTTGACTCCATCACTGCAGCCTTGCAAAGAAATGAGAGTACATAATGTACAGGGGCCATTCTGTGCTGCACTCTGCAGGATTTATTGATCTTTGTTTCCGTATATCTTATTGTCACCAACTCTACAATTAGGGAAAGAAGATGTGGCCTTTCATAGATATATATTAATAAAGTATTAACCCCCATTCTGCCTCTTCGCTCCCAGTGAGGAGAGCAGTAACATAGTGCAAGGTAAACACAAATAAACATCCAGAATGTGCCCACGTTTCATCTTAATCCCAGCCAAAGGTTTACATTCCTCTTATAGTGCATGTTTAATAAAAGTCTTAAAGTTCAGGTTGTCTGAAACCAAAATGAAAAATGAGAGCATTTACAGAAGCACAATCGCGGCCAAGTTTTGTTCTGGAGGAAATATTTTTCCTATTGTTAAGTGGCTCTGCAGCATCTTGACTCTGGCGTGCCTCCAGATAAAGATTGTCCCTGAGTTATCTGGACGGAAGCCTGGGCCAATTACAGCGTGCACAGCGGGGCCAGCTGTAGGCTGAACATTTTGGTTGGTAATATTATTCAAGCTGCGCCTTTACTTTAGGTCAGCACTCTCTTTATTGCTCTTGCACATGCTCTGCTATTCCCCCTCGGACTATGACAAATGCAGACGGTTACAGAATCAGAGTGTGTGTACGCACAAAGGGACTGACTCAGGTTTTAGCATCGCTCTCAATGTACTTACTAATTAATACACATAACAGCTACGAATAAGGAGAACAAAGCTGGACTAATACATACAGACAAGGCTATTATGTACACAAGACTGTGGGAGAATAAGGTTTATATACATGTACAAATATAAATTGAATTTGTTTTCTATTGCACATATGTTGCAGGTTTATGTTGCACCTTTGAACACAATGTTGGAAGCTCTGGATAAAAACGGTCCACAATACACTTATTCAACTTAAATGAATGAAGGTAACAATTTGCATGCATCTTTTTAAGTAATTCAAACTCTGAGTCAGTCCTATGGGTCTTTCAATATCTGACAAACTCAGTTAGTTTGGAACAACCAACATGACTTGTTTTGACCTCGAAAAATGTGATTAAGGTAAATCAACTTAGTCTTTATCCAAATGTTGTGTTGATATTTAGTGGTCAAACTACTTTTTTTAAGATAACTTATTTATTTGAATTCTATCATACGCAAAAATGTCAGAAATGTTTTGGATTTTGACCAGCTTCTTAAAATGATTTGTCCACTGACTTAAACACTTTAATGAAACAAATGTAATTTTCTAATACTGAAAACCTTTGATAATAAATACAATTATTCTATCTAGTAAAATATTTATACTTAAAGCTCAATCGAGAACAAATCTGAAGCTGAGTTTCCTAAAAAATACACTGCAAAGTCAATTTCTTTAGATAAAAAACGATTTCTACAGACTATCGCAAAATAAAACCCCAATTCCAAATAAAGTTGGGATGCTGAGTGAAACCTAAATAAAACACAGAACGCAATGATGTGCAGATTGTTTTTTAACCTTTATATAATTAAACACAGTAAAAAGACACAATATTTAATGTTCCGACTAATAAACTTTACTGTATTTTGTGAATGTACACTCATTCTGAATTTGATGCCTGCAACATGTTACAAAGAAGTTTGTTGAAGTTTTTAAATTCTTTTTAAGATTCATAAGCAGGCCCCAAAAACATTCAAGATTTAAAGACTGTATTAGTTCCTCCGTACAGAAAGGGTCTTTAAGTTGTCATTGTGAGCAAAGGCTCCTCCAAAAATAACTTTAGGTTGGCGTGTTTCACATTATTGCACATTATTTTACTGGGTTGAAATGTTACGATTTCTTTATTTCCATGGTTTTATTGGGTCAATAACGATGTCTGGTCTAAGTTTTATGTGCATAACTGCTCTGAAAATATGTTTGATGGAAAGAAATTCAATGTGTTGAAAACTTATTTCGCCCAATGTACAATTAAGAAGAACTCACAAATCATTATATTCTGGTTATATGTACGTTAAAGACAACGTCCCAACTTTTTTGGAATTAGGGTGGTAACAACACAACACTAAATGGGAGAAAATTTGCTCTATCGAACTATAGTGGGACTATATCGATCTCTAACTATGCTCTACCTGTCATATGAAGCCTTTATATAGCCTATACATAAATCCCCATCTCCATGGTCATATTCACAAAGAGCTGAAGCTGGTGGACAGGTAGAGCTGGGTGTCATCCACGTAGCAATGAAATTGAATGTTATATTTGTGGACAATACTGCCAAGAGGGAGGAGGTAGATGATAAACAGGAGAGGTCCGAGCACAGAGCCTTGGGGTACACCAGAGGAGAGGGGGGCTGGTTGGGATGTAAATGTTTTCAGTTGAACCAACTGAGTGAAACTTTAAACTGATGATGGTATGATATGACAA
Source organism: Epinephelus moara (assembly GCF_006386435.1). Classification (NCBI taxonomy): domain Eukaryota; kingdom Metazoa; phylum Chordata; class Actinopteri; order Perciformes; family Serranidae; genus Epinephelus; species Epinephelus moara. Next base: position 34,189,694 of record NC_065523.1, on the reverse strand, counting down.
ACTGACATAGAGCCAAAGCAATAATGTCATGTGTGGGCTTCGACTGTATGTTTTCCATCCTTGCGCCTGAGAGGCAGACTGATGGACACCACACATCCAGGATAGAAGATAAACTTAGTATCACCTTGTCCCTAAAACATGTCACTGGGGGGTAATACCACAACAGATACATGAGCAATCCTGCCTCACCACAGCCATGCGGTGTAATATACGTGTTATTTGTAAAATGTTGTATCGAGCACATTTGGATACCATCATTGTGTTTCTCCCGCTGGGCTGAGGTCAGGGAACAAGACTCTTTATAAAAATGTGAAACTGGTTTGCCTCAAATCTAAAAGCTCACATGACGGTCAGTCTGATTGGATGCATGTGTCTGCAGCACGCTGCCTGTCAGGCGGGCTCCATTATCCTCTCCACAGTTTGTTTGTATGAAAGAGGCTCCACTCAGATGGACAGCCACAGGCTCATTGTGATGGATTATCAGGGAGGGAACAAAGACTCTGTGTGTGTGGGTTGAGGTTACATTCTGAGCAGACTGAAAACACTCTCAATAATGTCCACACTAACACACAGGCTTCCTGCAGCTTCAGAAGACTTATTTTTTAAGACTTTTATAAGGCCAATCAGGAAGAAATTTAAGACCAATTTTACAAAAACTAAATAAAAGGAAAAAAGTTTGCAAATTAATTTAAGGAAAAATGTCACAATGCATGGTCTGAAAAAAAATCATAAAATCCTACTTCTCATGACCTGGCATTTTAAGAATTTGAGATTAAAATTTTTATCACCAATTAATGTGTTATTTATAGAATAATAAATTTAAATGACCTTTAAAGACTTTAATGCCAATCAGAAAGACATTTGAGACCAATTTTACAAACAAGGACTCAAAAATTGGAGAAAAAATAAATAAAAAATAAGGAAAAACCATTGTTATCAATTATGTTGGGATGCCGCAATGCAAGGTCAGAAAAAAAATCATAAAATCCTACTTCTCATATCTAAGCAATCTTATGACTTTTCTGAAGGTTAGATTTTTATTACCAATTATCTTATTTTTAAGATTAATACATTTATAAGACTTTTTAATGCCACTCTGAAAGAAATTTATGACCAATTTTACCAACAAAAACTGAAAAAAAAATCAATAAATTAATTAGGAAAAACTGGTGTTACCAATTATGTTGAAATATCAAAATACAAGGTCAGAAAAAATATTTGTAAAATCCTACTTCTCATGTCGTTACATCTCAAAACTTTAAGAGTAAAAATTTTAATACCACTTGAGGTCTTATTTTTAGATTTATAAATTTAACAAACTTTTTAATGCCACTCAGACTGAAATTTAAGACCAATTTTACCAACAAAAACTGGGGAAAAAAATTAAAATAACAAATTATTAAGGAAAAATTAGTTCTCAATTATGGTGAGATATCGCCATGCATGGTCAGAAAAAAATCATAAAATCCTACTTCTCATGTCTGAGCATTTTGAAAACTTTAAGATTAAGATTTTAATTACCAATTATTGTCTTATTTTTTGAATAATAAATTTATAAGACCTTTAAAGACTTCAGTGCCACTCAGAAAGAAATTTGAGACCAATTTTACAAACAAAAACTTAAAAAATGAAGAAATGTATTTAAAAAATCAAGGAAAAACTGATGTTACAAATGTTGTTGAATATCATATCATAGTACAAGGTCAGAAAAAAATCATAAAATCCTACTCGTCTTTGCATTTTAAGACTTTAAGATTTTAATAACCAATTATTGTCTTATTTTTAGAATAAAAGATTTATATAACTCTAATGCCACTTGAAAAGAAATTTAAGCCCAATTTTACAGACAAAAAATGAAAAGATATATTTAAAAAAATGAAGGAAAAACATTTACCAATTATGTTGAAATATCAAATAGGTCAGGAAAAGAAAATCTGAAAAATTCTTGAGTTCTCATGTGTCAGCCTTTCAAGACTTTTTTTTAAGGTAAGATTTTTATTACCAATTAAGATCTTATTTTTAGATTAATACATTTCTAAGACTTAACAGACTTTGATGCCACTCGGAAAGACATTTACGATCAATTTTACCAACAAAAACCTAAATTAGAAAAAAAGATTTTATTTTAGATTAATAGTCAGTGCCATATAAGATTTTTAAGAATACACTGGAACTCTGACAGCAGCAGAGCACGACTTCACTAAACTCACATTAATGACCTTACAAAAATGTGTCCACTATAAAGACTACCCTCCAGAGTTGGATGACACCATTTCATTAAGTGATGCATACTTTTATGGACTATTAAGACTTATTCAGAGGAAAAAATGCCCACTTGCCTCCCACTATTCATCACTGCTGCTCCAGAAGGAATCACACCAAATGACTGATTAGTTTTAAGACTCTTTATTAAGAGATAATACAGGTGGTCCGGTTACTTGATAATACATGATTTTTAAAATACATCTACTGGCAGGTTACTGGAGGTCCAGAGATACAAAGAACTGTACAAACATTACACACAAGTTTATATACTGAATGGAAAATACTTATTTCCATACATCTACTCTACACAAGACAAATAAAGTATGCTATAGTTAATACCAGTGTTAAATATTCAAAAAGGAGGTATCCTCAGAGATCTAATCAGATCGTGAATCCAAGACATGCTGTGAGGACAGAAGACAAACTTTACTGATAGTTATTTGTGCGTAAGAAATAAAATCTGCCCAGACAACTTTCTCAATTGTCACTTCTGGTTACACATCATCTGTCATTGTTGGGTCCGACCACTAGGGGTCAGCACTCAGACCTTTTTTGGTCCTGGCCTGGCGGACTTCATCCATCAGCTCTTTGAGGTACTCGATCTCCCTGGCCATGGACTCAGCCTTCTCCCTCAGCTTCATGTTCTTCCTCTCCAGGTGTGTGTACTCCTCCAGAAGGGACTCCTGCTCTGCTTTCTTCTTCTGCCTGTAACGCGTGGCAGCCGTCTTATTCTGCTCCATCTTCTTCAGTTTCTTCGCCTTCGGTGCCTTGAAAGATGCCCTTTCCTCTCCATCTGCACCCCGCAGGGACTTGACTTTGACACTGGTGGCACTGGTAGATGGTGGACTAGGTTTAAATGCAGGCTCGGGGTACGGTCTGCTTCTGGAAGACTTCTGTGGAGGGGAGGCGGGAGGGGAATGAATGATCTGTGGTGTGGTGGTTACAGTGGTGGTGGTGATACCAATTTCATCTTTGGGAGCCAGCACAAGGACGATGCGGGTGGGGGAAAGGGAGAGCACGAGCCTGGGGACAGGAGGGACGACAGAGGCTACCACCGGCTTCACCTCGCTCTCTGAGACGTCCACTTCGCTGCCCAGGTCCAGGGTGTAGGCTGGGGAGGCGGGAGAATCGACCTCGGGGGAAGGTGGGTCTGGAGAGGCGGGCTCAGATTTGATTTCCAGCTCCTCCTGTGGCTCTGGGACACACATGGGAAGGCAGGGAACATCCTGGTCATCAATGCAGGATTCGGGTTCATCAACTGGAATGACTGAAGGAACTGAACAGACAGTGGGAGGAGTAGAGGGAGGGGGAGGTATGCTTGGACGAGTAACAGAGGGAGGACTGGAGAGCACAGGAGTTGAGAGAGCGGGCATTGGGAGGGAGTCGAGCTCCATGGGGCAATCCAGGGAGGCTAGGAGGTCTTCTGGAGAGCTGGGGGACTCTTCAGCAGAATTGCAGCCAATCAGGGAGTCCAGATCAAACTCGCTCAGATCCACCTTCTCAGCCATCCAGTCCAGGTCACCAAACACATCCTCTGTGGAGGCAAATGAGGCAGCATATTCATCAGTCTGTCTACACTGAGAAATGGTGCTCTGTTAAAAAAGTGATTCAATATTTACTTTACACCATCATTACCTTTGACGTCATCTGAGACTGCCTGTCTCAGGTAACCAGGGTGGCCCATCCAGGGGAGGGAGAGCAGGTCAGATTCCGTCCCAGCTTTGTCCCCCTGGAGGAGGATGGCTGGCGGCGAGGGAGGAGGAGAGTAGAAGGGAGGAGGAGAGGAGGAAGAGGACAGCGATGAGGAGGTGAGGGGCGACACGGGCGAGGTGTCCCCCTCCAACGAGGTCCCTCCTCCTTCCTGTTGATCTCCTTGGTCAGGGTGTGAAGATAGGAGGCTCATGGCGTCAGCCGTGGGAGAGAAAGGTCCCCAGAGAAGGGCCTCCATGTCTTCCAGGCCAAACTGTGAGCTTGTCATCGTCATGGTCATAGTGGCTGTTGTTGGTCACAAACGGTGTGCGTGACGGTAGGAAGGTAACGAAATCTTTTATGCTGTCGAAAGCAGCAGTGGTGAGGGTTTCCACAAAGGACCTGAGGGGGAAAGAGGGCATTGGTGGTGAAAATCTGAACATCAATGTAACACAAATATTCTTTAATTAGTAAAACCCATTGAAATATTTCATAATTAAGACTTTAAATGTGTGTGCTGTTTGCAAAAAGACGTGTGTGGATAAATTATAAATATACAATATATTTTTTAATGATGATTTTGTGTTGGATGACAGTAATAGTCTCAAAAGGAAGTCACATTGTGGCCCAACACTGCCCCCATCACTGCAGTGCTCCTGCTGCACATCACGTGTTCCCACCCAGCTACCAGTCTTGTGACTCTGCTGACGTCACTGTCTCTAGACAGGGTCACGGAGTACGTCACCTCCCTTTTATAAACAGCTACACTTTTGTTCTCAGTCTGCCGAAGCGACGCCGCCATTTTGACAAAAGGAGGAAACGAACCATTTTCTGGCTGCCACGTTGACACTCATGACAATAACACAGCTGTTTTACACAAATACAAACAACTCGGTCCTTCACGATTAAATTAGCTCAAATTGTCTCGGTATATTGAATAAAACACAAAATATTGACATTTCATCTTTAAGTCAGATGTTGCGTCATCTCAGTAGCTGATTCCGTATTTTAATATTATGACAACGTCACTTTATTACACTATTCCAAGACACATTACAATCAAATGTAAATGTCAAATTAATTTTAACTGGGATTTCACGCGGTGCCGCTTCGTCCTCGCGGACACGTCAGGCTGCCGAGGCGCCCGGCCATCGTAAGCCTGACAACTGTCATCGACAAAACGTTACAAAAATTAATACTTACAACATGTTTCTGAATATGAAGTGACTCAGTGCACTGGCGGGATGCACTGTTTTGTTGGCGGCTGGGTCGCGGCACACTTTTACACTGCCATTTCGGCCAAAAGAGCAATGTTCAACAAATGCTGCCTCTTCTGTCGCTGTGCCTCTGGAAGGAAAATGGCGCATGTTGTGGCGCGGTGCTAATATAGTTAAAGCTCAGAGTGGAGGTATCCTTCCGCGGCGGCCACCATATCACTCCGCCTATGTTTGTGTTCCACATTCCATGCATAGTTGACTGTCCTCCTAAGAAAGTAGTCACTGTTCCTGGTGTTATTCTGATTATTTTGATGATGAGAGTGATTTCTGTTTATTAATTCTGAGGTTTTATAACAATCACAACAACAATCTTGAAGTATTGATGTTGGAAAATCAGTTACTGCAGTGCTGGACCTGACACATTTGGCACCCTGGGCAAATAGTAGTAGTATCTTTGATTATATCTTTTTATTTCATTTATGACTAACAAGCAGAGGTATGTGCAGACATACTGGGTATACTTACCCTTTGTCTGGCTGTTTACAGTGTATCCGCCCATAAGCCAAAAAGACATTGGATGAGTGTCCAAGGGTTGAGTCCTAAAACCTGGAAATGAGTTGGCATTTTGCAACCCACGCTCCCTGAAATAAAGTCAGTGGTTAACACAAGCTGAAGAGACTCACGTTTTGTTCTATGACGTATAATACATCAATAAATGCTCCACCAGTGAATTTTGAAGCTTTATGTGTCTTAAAGAAAGGCGGCTACACTGCTATTTATCTATATTCATATCCATTTAACCGGTCATTTATTCCATTGTGCACTTTAGATACCAGACGCCTCTTAGTGCTCCTTACATTATAAGTGTGCTTTTATTTATCTGTATATGTACAAATGTATGTGCATATGCACATATATAATATATATATTTATGTTTTGTAAGTGTATGATGGCAACTTGGGGCTGGGAGAAAGCGCAATTTCGTTCCCATGTACTCTGTATGTGGAAATGACAATAAAGTTGAACTTGAACTTGAACAGAACATCATCACGCCACGCCACGCCACGCCAAACATGGCTTTACAATCTTGTTATGGCGGTGACGTTAGGTCGTACAACCATAGTGTAGTTTGTTTATAGCCTGATGTCAGCTTTTTACTTTTGGTGGTTGCATTTAGACGTCAGTAATCATGGTTGTTCATTTCTGAAGCTTATTTTGCTGGACAGAACATGTAAGTATCATAAATGTTTGCCATTGAGCTTATTTTTGTCAGTAATCCAAAATCAAATGGAAAAATCCATTGGGCTTTTCCATGAGGAAACCAGGGTGATGCTAGCTTCTGCATCGGCCTGCATAAACATGTCATCCCTGGAGCAATCTGTTACTACTTAATAACTGCACTCACCAGCGAGCTTGAAAGTAAAAGACAACCCCAGATTCACCCTTGTTTGGCATTTCACCTTACTATATTTTGTTTTGGTCTGGCACAGGTCGTTACGCTTCTACTGATGGTGCGTTTGTTTTGTACTCGGAGGTTGGAAATTCCCAGTTCCCAGTCGGAAGTTTAAACTCGAACGCACCCTGAGATCGGATTTCCAACTCGGAAACTCAGAGCAACCGTATCAACCCCAACTTACGAATTCAAGATGGCTGCCGGTCACATACATAGTGAGTAAACACTCTGCTAAAGCACTGTTTATAGCAGTTTTATCTTATTTGTTTTACATTAGGTCAGCCTCATCTGCGGCGTTCATCAGTTGGAGGGCATGATAGTTTTGAAGCTGTCTATACTCCAGAATGCGCCAAGTTTTACTTTGGTGAACACTTTTATTTTGGTGAAGTTGGTGAATTCCAGATCCACTCTTTAGACCGGAAACAGAATCCAGACAAAATTCAGAGTGAATGGAAACCAGGCTCTTCGCCGTACGTGAAGAGCCTGGTGACGCGAGGCTATCACCGAGTACAAAACGAACGCACCATAAGCCCCACCCTCTCCTGAGATGTTGTAGGGGGACACGGCCATAAATGTCCCAACCACAGAAAATAAGAAAATACAATACATAAGTGATGATTTCGAGAGATTATCTGTGTATGAGTCTACACTTTCTTTTTTAGAAAAACAAATCCTTCATAGTATGTCTTTAAATACTGGCTTTAATAAATTGCACATTAGCCTCGGTTTTACAAATATAAAATGTTTATTAAAATATAAGAGGTAAATAAAGTATTTGATCTTCAGTTAAGACATTGTTAAACATATTTCTTTCTCTCATTCACACACACACACAGACACACTGTCACATACAAACACACTCAAACCACCAAAAGTTCAACCGAACAGTTCCCACATATGATTTAGGTGATCCAGCTCATCCTGCAGATTTTTCGCCAGCAAGCGAATTCTACCAGAAAACCTGCTCTTATTCGACTTCTTCAGCTGCTGGTCATCCTTCTCTGAAAAATACTGATCCATTTCCTTGATAAAAGCCATGAGCAGTCTCTCAGATGCCATCCCAGCTCCGTGTGCAACAGGAGTCCGCCTATCATTGCTCATGGTTGTTCTAAACACAGACTGCGACAGATGTGCCATCTTCACTGCATCCGGCTGCGCCCCCGCTCTCTGTATCCTGGCAATGTCGTGCCGCCGCAGCTCATTCATCCCAGACAGGATAAAATCCAGACAGTGCTCCGGGTCAACAATACAACCCTTATAGTCGTATACGAGTTTCTCAACTGCCATCCTGTTCACCATGTTCTTTTTGGTCTTTGCAGTGTGGGCGCCGATGCCCCCAGCGGACGCCACCATACCAGCGCCAACAGCTGTAGCGATCAGCGAGGTACCAAAGGTCACAGGAGCCAAGGCGATACCCAAAACTGCAGTCATCCCTCCAACAGCTCCTGTCGTGCCGCCAGCAATGTCCATGGTTTTGGTCTTCTTCTTTAACTTGTCCAGGTTGTTGGCAATGCAGTTGAACTCTGTGATGATGTTTCGCAAGCTTTCGTTGTGTTTCATCATGAGGCGGTTGTAGAGACGCAGGGCCTTTTTCACAGTTATGGCTCTCTGATTAAATGACCTGCAGAGAGACGACAATCATGTCTTTATCCAGCTCATTAAGTTAAATTTGATATCCTGAAATAGTTAAGCCTTTTACCTTCAATTGTCACATTTCAAGCTACAGATGGTAACTTTTATATAAAATTAACTTAATTAACCTGAGGAGTCTCTAAAGCCCCGTTTCAACCGAGGAGTACGGTACAGTTCAGTTCAGTTCAGTTCAGTTCAGTTCAGTTCGGTACGTAATTTTTCCACATTTCCACTGTGAAAAGTTGTGGATGGTACCAATGGAACCGTTCCGTACCGTCCCCATGTTTGGTCCCCCCTCTGTTGGGGTACCTAGCACACAGATCTGGTACTAAAAGGTGGAGCTGTGAACACTGCAGTCTGATTGGTCAGTAGAGGACGGTCACTCTGCTCAGGGCTGAGTTGTGTCTGGTTTTGAGGCTCATGTAACCACTGTTCATACTGTGGAGAGTTTTATTAGTAAACTGTCACTATAAAATGAAAGGATGTTTTGCTGCCTCTCACAGCAGCTGGAGTCTGAGATATAATTTAATCCACTGGGCCGACTGCCGGCAACTTTAAAGGTGGAACGTTAACTTGTGATGTTACTCAATGCATGAGTTGATGACATGAATCCATCAGCACACCTTAAATTTCACTGTGACAACTCTGACCATCACTTTAGTTGGGGTTTTTTGTCTCTCTTGGATGACACAGGTTTTTAGCAATGAGTGGATCTTTAAACTTTTAAAAATATATATGTTCATTTCAATGGGATTATGTGAACTGCGTATATTCTAATCCTCGCTTGGAGAAAAAAAAGCACAGCGGAGCGTCGTTCCGGTGGGCTGTCTGAATGCACAAACACGCTATTTCGTTCTGGAAATGTTGGCGTGCTACCCCGTTCTATGGACAGAACGTGTGTGTAGATATATATTGTAAACAGTAATAGTGCAGTGGTGCTGAGTGCAAAGGTTACAGGGATGAAAGTGGAATTATTAATAAAACAAGCTACTTTATATACATGAGTTACATACGTGGATACGACAGAATAGTGCATGTGTGCTTATATATTGATAGTGGTGTTAACATGGTAAAGGACAGTGAGTATTTGGAACTGATCCCCAGACAACTGTAGCTGTTCAAAACTGTGCATCTGATTTTCATGGATAGAAATTTCTAGAACAAAACTAATGGGCAGTTAACAAGAAGCAATTCATGTGATGGTTTCTGTGTAGTTACCTGATTTCCTCGTCTATACTGAGGCCATATACAGGTGGAGTCATGTAATCAGGTTCTGTTGGAGTCACAGCACAGACACAGATCAGACTAGGTAATGTACTTTGATTAATGATCATGCTCTTTGTTACTGAGGACACTGACACATTATTGGCAGTCATTACAATAATGTTTGATGCTTCTATAGTCTTCAAAAAATTAGATAATATCTGTCTAGAGAACATTTTGTACTTACTTGACACTTTTTTCAACCATCTCAACATCCCGATGATGTCCTGAGGGAAACAGGTTATTTTCTTATTAGAAACTATCGCAGAAAGACAACAGATTTTACACATGAAACCTCCTCAAGCTTTGTACTTAATTAAAGAGTGTTAAATCACAGTTTATTTGGAGGTGAATGAGAGGGGCAGAGCTATACCTCTGAGTCCTCCATGGTCTGTTGGCGAGAAGAGTAACAGCCAGTCTGGTAACGGAGTGATGGAGTCCCTAGTGTCTGGTTAAACAGACAGAGATTAATGAGTCAGAAATAAATGAAAGCACAACATAGTCTACAGCTCTCTGTGTGTGTGTGTGTGTGTGTGTGTGTAAACAGTGTGTCTCTCACCATCTGATCTCCGTCCTCTGGCAGAACGTCCAGGTAGGGACGGTGCTCTATCTCACTGTACAATGCCTCTGATAGTGTCCCTGTTGAAGGTGGGGCTGGTGGGGTGAATGAAGGTGGACGCGGTGGTCTCCCCTGTGACATACAGAGAAAATAAAGTTGTTTATCACCTCTCCTGCACAAAGATGCAACATTGACATTTCTGCAGAGAATTCTAGTAATAATATACTAGTCCATACCCATTGGTAGCTTTGTCACCTTCTACCTATGCCAGTCCTCAATGCCTATGTGCAGTTTCACATAGATTGACCACATCAGTGAGTCGAAAAACGTGGGACAGACAGAATGACTGACTGACAGAATGACACACTGACAGTTTCCGTGATTATGTACAGCATACCATACCATGACTTAGTCATACCAAAAATTAGAAAAAACAACAACATTGGTCCACAGGGGGAGCCACAGC
>NC_065523.1:34126880-34178982 GCF_006386435.1 Epinephelus moara | reverse complement strand
TGGCGGAAAATCTATATAAGCGGAAGTTATGGGTTCTTGAGGCAAATGTGTTCCTCATGAGGAGAGGCATCTCTGTGCAAAGTTTCATGTCTCTACGACATACGGGGCATGAGATATGCCCATTCAAAGTTTGCAATTTCAATCGGTTGCTATAGCGCCCCCCTTTGGCCAATTGATGTAATATTGCTTCCTTCACATCCTCCCATGAGCCTCTACCACTGTGCCAAATTTCACATGGATTGACCAAGTCAGTGAGGAGAAAAACGTGGAACACACACACACAGAGTTTTAGAGTTTTCGTCATTAGTAAGACTTTAGAGTGAAAGACGGAGGGACACCACTGAAGGCTTGTGTCAAAACAACAGCAGAGAATGAAGCAGGTTGAGCCTTTAAAAGTACTGGTGTAGAGATGACTCTGTTGCTGCTTTTTCTTAGATTTTTACAGGTCATTTACGAGTTAATATGTGGCGGATAAGTTGAAACTTTCAGCATTCAACAATGCTGTGGTTAACATGTGGTCTGGTTTAGGCACAAAATTATGGTTAAGGAAAGATCATGTTTTGGCTTGAAAAGCAGTGACATCTTGGTGAAAAACAACTGCTTTTCATGCCTAAAAAGCCGCTCAAAATACACCTCCAGGTCTCTAAAAAAACACCCATATTTGGGGTCTGAAAAGCCGCTGGAAACACAGCAATGACTCGCTAAATCAATATTTGTTGGTCTGGAACACAGCCTGGCAGGTGTCTCGCCTCGGTGACACGCCATCCACCATTCCCTCCACCTTTTCAGATGACAAATTTGGATTATATTATGTCACTTTGAAAATGCTGATATGTATAAAAACATGCAAATGTATGCATGCATGATTTGCAGAAAAGACTCATTCTCAGGTGAGTTTTTCTTTACAAAGTGAAATGGAGCTGATGATTAGACAACTGGCACCTGACAGGTGTCATAACAATATTCTGATTAAACAGCATCATTACTACACAGGTGTGCCTTAGGATCATCACATTAAAGGACTACTCTAAAATGTGCAGTTTTATTTTGAATAAAATATATTTATGAGACACATGACTAGGGCTACACATGGGATTCAGTCGGTTATGACAACTGCATTCAGCTCAAGACCCTGGTGAGGACGATGAGCATGCAGATGAGCTCCCCTGAGTGTGTTTCTGACTGGTTGTGCAGAAATTCCTCACTTGAGAAACCGATGATTGTATCAGCTGTTCAGGTAGCTGGCCTCAGACTATATTGCAGGTGAAGATGCCAGATGTGGAGGCCCTGAGCTGGTGTGGTTACACATGGTCTAAGGTTGGTTGGATGTACTGCCAAATTCTCAGAATCCACATTGGAGACAGCTTATGTCAGTGAAATAAACAGCTCTCGTGGACATTCCTGCAGCCAGCATGCCAATGGCACACTCCCTCATGACTTGCAACATCTGTGGCATGGTGTTATGCTGGTCACAATAAAAGTGGCCTTTTATTGTGACCAGCCCAAGGCACACCTGTGTGTAATTATGCTGTTAAATCTGCAGCGTGATGTGACACACACCTGTCTTGTAAAAGGAGAAGTGTGCACAAACAGATTTTAACAAACAAAACAGTCATATTGGTTGTTGTGGTATCAGCTTGGTGCAGCAAACGTGGATGTCACTCTCTGTTGCGAGTACAAACAGCTCTGCATTTCACAGTCACTGAACAGCAAAAAAAAAATGCAGCAAAACATAGTGAAGCTATGTCATGGCATCTGATTTTCCATGACAGCCTGCCAAACGTGTTTCCTTTTTTTTGGCACCTGTCAAAGCGTGGTTCATCACCTGTAGTCTGCAGGGGTTCACATACCTCAGGAGGCGAGTAGGGGAGGGTGGACTGACAGAGTCGGGGTGGAACTACAGGTCTGTCGGTGGGCTGAAAATCAAAGGCATTCACAGTGTGGGGAAATACTCCAGGTAAATATCATCAAAACATTGAACATACTCCAACATTTGTTTTTTGTATTCATGCTGCTGATTGTTGAGTTGGAATATTAATTTATTACCCCAACTCATAGAAAACACTGAGTCCATAGTGCATACATTTTAGCTTGAAGTTTACCATTGCTCTGTAAATCCCGAAGAGGTTCCCCTCTTCTTCAGAGACATCTGCTGAGACTGGGGGTTGCTGCGTAGAGCTGACGTAGGAACATTTGGATGGCTGACTCTCATCAGTGTCGCTCTATCCAAGAAAAATATTAACAAGGCAAAAACATTATTAAACATATTTCACATTTTTAAACCAGGAACAGCTGATTCAAAGGTGAGCTTTTAATCTGTTAATAGTATACCGTATATACTGTATACAAGGCTTTTGGGACGACTCAGAAATGACTGTCAGTCACCTTCAGATGTGTCTTTAAGAAGTCTAACGTGTTGCAGAAAGGTTGGGATGAGGTGAAACATGTTCGCCCTTACCTCAGGTTTTAACTTCATTGTACAACGTGGTGAATCGTAATAGACGGAGGGCAGAGGGGGGCGTTCAGGCCGCCATCCAGGAGCAGACTGTGTCTTCTCAGCACTGACAGCTGGAGGCTAGCAGAGAAAATAAGAAGAAGGAAGTAAGTTATAGTCTCTCCAGTTGCCCCTTGTGTCATTCAGTGCTGATAGTGAATAGTGGAAGAGTTGAAAAAATGTATGTGAAGGGTTTATTTGTGTCCAGCTTTAGATTCTAAAGGTCATTATTAAAAACACACTCATTTATGTTGCTAAAAACATTATGATGTGAGCAAAATTTAAAGGAACATTTCAACATTTTGAGAAATGTGCTTACTCTCATATTTATCTGTTGGGGGGAGACAGCGAGCCTGGCTCTGTCCAAGGAACAAAATCTGGCGACCAGGACCTCTAAAGCCCACTGCTTAATATGTTCTCATTTATCTGTCATGTATCTCATTTTGTTAATCCATACAAAAACCTAAGGGTAAAAATGGCACTTTGCAGGGGACTGACTATTTCTTGGCTGGAGGCAGTGACTCCCTGTAGTCCCTGCTGGTTGCCTGGCAACACAGTGACAAAAAAAGTCAAGAGTGACATAGACCAAACACTTCTGGGTAGACAACTTGTGATTGATTTGAATTGCAGAGATATGTGAATTTCTGTTCATTCTCAGCCATAACTGTAACGTTTAAAGATATGTAGTTAAACATGGCGGTCCGACCTATCTGACATTTACTGCTGTGTTTATTTTGTGCCCTGTGTTGCCTTACTGTACTGCTGCGGATAAGGTCTGCAGCAAAACAGATTTTAGCCACCAAAACCAATTAATATCAGTGTGAGTGTACACTATATTTGGACTGTTTTCACCGCTAATATCTTCTTCTTCTTCTTCTTCTTTGGTGTTTTACAGCAGTTGCCATCCTAATCTTTTACAGTTTCTACAGTCTTCTGAAAAGTCCTGTAACTTTAAGAAACCTAAATATCACCTTTCTCCCCTCCACTGTCTCCACTCTCAAGCACATCCTTAATCCTAACCTCCCTTTGTCCTACCCTCTGTAGTCCTGCCATCATTACCCTTCTTTCTTCCTCATATTTCCTGCAAGTAATACGAATATGCTCCACTGACCCCTTTAACTCTACAGTGATTCAAAAAGTGTGCTATTCAAGTTGCTGTGACCTATTCTCAATCTGCTAATAATTACTTGCTCCTTCCTGCTGCCTGCCCTACTTTTGACCCCCCCTTCTTTGTTTTGAACTACCCTGGAAATCCAGGAAATCCATCCTATGCCCATGAAACCGAGCTGCACCAATCACATCGGTGTATCTGATATAGGCGGGCCAGAGGCGAGTTAAACAGATGACGACAGCGCTGCGACGACAAAGACCGGAATCAGTCAGTAAACATTGCAAGATGGCTACGGATGAACACCAGTTGTTTGAAACGGCTTTGGCCGCTACAATGAACGAGTTAGACTTGGCTTTTTCTCTAAAAGAGGAACAGAAGACGGCGCTCGAATCTTTCCTTTGCAAGAGGGACGTTTTTGCTGTTTTGACGACCGGATACAGCAAGAGTCTAATTTATCAGTTAGCTCTGCTGGTAGCTAAGCTCTGGATACGTCACCCCGTGTATTGTTCTGATTGGTCGTAGTGTTATCCAATTGTGTGCAGTGATATTTTCAAATGCATGCTTGGTGCCGCCCTCGAGTTGGGCCATTTGCATTACTCATAGCCAGATCCTAAATCTTTCTAGATTTCGGTCTGGATTTCCAGGCTAGTTTTGAACTTCATATAAATGCCTTCCTTTTGTCCCACTGTCCCAATACTGCTGCCACTGATAGACTATTTCCCAGCAAATAATGCTTTTCACCGCTAATACCTTACACACTAACCAACTAAGTGATTGAGGCAGCGGTACACCAGCAACTCCCATGTTCTGCGAAGTAAAATTACTGTTTTAGTCAATGGAATCTGGTGGCTCTGACATAATGGCTTGAGTCTTTGAGGAAAGGCTGACTGACAGCAAGTGAAAGTGTTGACAAAATTCTACATACAGTGTACACTTAAACTGATATTAATTTTTTTAGGTGAGCTTAAAACAAACCGACTGAGGCAGTGTTTGCTCAGTGGTGATTCATTATGTGTGTGAAAATTGTGATTTGGACTATTCTCATCCGACTCTCAGCCAGAAAGCTCATATTTCCCAAAAATGTCCAATTATTCCTTTAAGATTAGTGATATAATAAGACATGTTTGAAGCAGTAAAATGAAGCTTGTTAGTTTGTGTGAAATATCATATATCATATATTCTCACAGTTGGCTCAGGAATTGAAGTTATGTAGTGATTGCCTCCGTCGACTGCTGCTGTGGGTTTACTGAGGGTCATACATTTGCTCAGTGGTGGTCTGGGAGGAGGACGGACAGGGCGAGGCGTCTTGTAGTCTTGAGGATATCCATTGGGCTGGGGACTCTGACGACAGAAAGATGTGAAAACATTAATAATGATTGAAAAAATATGTACGATCATGAGTGAATCTGACAACATCACTCACCACCTCATCGGATGTATTGCTGGTTGTGTCTGCAGAGTCGTCAGTGATGCTGTTGTTGGTTAACTGGGACGTTGGTAGTGTTTTAGATCGCGGACGAGGTACAGGCTTGACTTTAACCTCTGTCTGCTTTTCAACTGTGACAGCAGGCTGACAGTAGAAAAAACAAGAAGTGAATCAACATTTCCAGTGATGCATAACAGCAGCAGCTAACCAGTAAACATGACAGCTATACCTAAAACTTTAAGGTCAGGCTCAAGGATTTCTATGTTCACACCACTCTGATTGTCTCCAGCTCATCTGAAGATAAAATGAGGTGATATCATGCACATACCAGCATTCATCAATTCATACTTTCAGATGGACCACTGATAGAGGAACTCATGTTTACCGTTGGTGCATCCGGGTCTTCGTAGGTTGGCTGCACGACTTCATAGGAGCTGATGATGGCAGACCGGGTGGTGTACTTCGTCCTGGGGGGTTTGGGAGGCTGTGGGGTTTAATAGTGACAGAAATTAACAGTCTAATATTAGAAGTATGAAGATAAGAGCAAAGGCTGACAAACAAGCACTGATAGGTTTTTAATTGCCCAACATATCACACAGTTATGGAGGTTAAGTTAGGAAAATAAAGTTACATAAGTTAGGTTTAGGAAAGGAAGCGTGGTAACTATGCACCTTAAAATAACTCAAGTTTCACACAGAAAACTATCAGCAGTCTCCCGGGGGAAAGTCCTGTGTTTGTTTGAGCCAACCACCACCACAACTTGCTTCCTTTCACTGAGTTTTGTCACATGTGCTCCCCAGTTACGTGGGTTTTATATATATCCTCCTGAGACCCCAGCTTTTTGGTGTGCACTTTCAATTTCTCCAAGCTCCAAGCTGTCTGTGTAACAGTCACAATGTGAGTATTTTTAATTGACAGCATCTTAGCATGTTACTGTTGCTAAAACTGCTAAAAATTTGTATGCAATATTAAACTACAGATGTTATTAAGCACAAGTAAACAAGTTTCAACCATAAAATTTGATCAGGTTTTGTATGTTGTCCTCTTTTCTGTCGGGATCGGCTGCAGACTAAGTCAAGCAGAATGAAGTATAAGGTGCATCCAACCCAAAATGTAATGTCCTCATATGAAGACGCAGGGTCTAAGGAGGATTACTTTTCATAGGTATAGGCACAAACAGTGCATGAGAACAGTCTCCATTCCTACATGTGCACTGCATCACTGTGCTGTTCTTCTCTTATGTGGTTACATGTGTGTTCTTGTTTTCCGTTACCAGGGAAGAACCAGGTTTTGCGCCTAACTGACAGTTCAGTTCCTTTTATTGAACATGGAAGCAGAGGTGTGGTGGAGAGGTATTATCTTGCACAAAAACTGACCGTATATCTGCCCTTCAGCAGCTTAAACCCCTCAACAATTTCGAGTAAGTCGTTACACAGATCCACAATTTAATTTATAGGTTTTGGATTCTGATTCTATGCTCATAAGTAGTTGAAACCACCATGGATGGATTAATCTGTGAGGGTTCCTCGGGGCAAAAGATGAGCTGCTTGGCCTCTATTAACCCCCTGTTATAGTGTGTGTAGTGTTCCCGTGCCTGACCCGAGGTTTACTGTTTGGTAATTCAATATAAAACAAATTAAACTCGACATCTGCAAAATGTAAGCACTATACTGAATTAATGAAGAACTATATTCTGACACAGGGACTCTCTTCAGGACAGGGCCTTAAGAAACTGGAGCACAGCCCTCCTCATATTAGCTGATGTCCTGTGCTTTTCCTACTACGACAAGCCAACATGTCTGCAGTGAAAAAGGCCCACTGTAGCTGTCTTTGTTCCAGATTATCAATTTGTTGATTTCAGACAAACCCCTTTTCCCAGTCCAGAGCAGAGTAAAATAAAAGCTTTATCACATCCTTCAAAGAAACACACATATGCGTGTCTACCGTACTGTAACGTGCAATTACATGAGATTTAAGCAGTGTCAATAAATCAAACAAACAAACATGAGTGTCATGCACTGAGAAAACTGCATGTGAAACCAGTTGAGCTGAGATGTGCATTGTTAACAAAAACAATTCTAGGCTGGACGTCTTGCAGGAAACCACGCACACGCAACACTGGTAGATCTACCTGCACGATAATTAGTGCTGCTCTGTGTTGTCCTACATATTTCAGTGGTTTGTTACTTAAGATTGTTGTCTCTGATTGTACAATACTTGGGCCAAAATCTTCATGGCTATTTGACATTGTCACTTGATAAAGGGATGGTTTGAATTTTTTGAAGTGAGGTTGTATAAGGTACTTATCCATAGTCAGTGTGTTAGCCACAATAGATGGCAGTCGGCACACCACCAGTTTGGAGAAAGAGGCAGGAGTACTGACTCAAAAGCTAAACGATGCAAACGTATTTTAACTGTGCACCTAAAAATAACTGTATCTCTTTAAGTGTACAACATATGTAGAATATTTTCACAGCTCTACCTTGCCGCAATTACTGACGGACGTCATCTATGCTCTCTTCAAAGCCAGACTCCACTGAGAAAAACAGTAATTTAACATCACTAAACAGGAGATGCTGGTCTACTGCTGCCTCCATCAGTCAGTTTGTTTGTGTCGTGAGACTTTGGCATTTAAGAGGGTTAGTTCACATTCACCACAGTCACACCAGCAGCTCTGTTTTCAGTGAGCTAAAATCACTGTTTTTCTCAATGGAGTCTGGTGGCTTTGACGAAAGTATAGACAGGTAACTGAAGCTCCCCATCACAACGGGCTGTGTGCAGCAAGGTAAAGCAGTGAAGCGATTCTCAATATAGCGTACACTGTAAGGGCTGTTTCATAGTCGACGCAAAGGCAAATAGACGCGAACGCATTGGGACGTATCGAGACACATTGGCCACCATGATGCGTGCTTACGTCTGAAAATGTGTTGCCAGCGGGGGGTGATAATGCAAGCGACCTACTTGAAATTAACCACTTTTTGTTAATCACAGAAGAAGCAGGTATGAAATATGGCGGGCGAGGAGGAAAAACTTTGCGAACTCGTACTGGCACACCCCCATTTATATGACAGTTCTAGTGCCCTGCACTCTAATAAAATAGCAGTACTAGCTAGCTACAGCAATACTAGCTAGCTAACTACCCCCTATTGCGCAAGCAATGTATTGCATTTCAAGTGTCGCTCGCGTCGCTTCGTTCAATGTGTTGACTATGAAAGGAAGTGTGTTGCTTGCGTCGCTTGCACCACTTGCTCGCGTTGCGTGCGTCAACTATGAAACGGCCCTAACACTGCAACTGAAATATTGAGTGCCTGGTCTACCACTGCCTCAGTCAGACTTTGGTGACTATAAAGTAACACTTTTAAATGCCAAAGTCACACAATAACGCAAACAAACTGGCTGAATGAGGCAGCGGTAGACCAGCAGCTGCTGTGGTCAGTTATGTTAAATTACTGTTTTTCTTAATGGAGTCTGGCTTTGAAGAGAGCAATATCACGGCTTTAGTTGCCCATTGGAAATCGCTGTCTGACTGCAGCGTAAAAGTATTTTAAATATAGCATACACTTATACCAATATTTATTTTTTTAGGTGGCTGAAATGCATTTTGCTGTTGCCTCTGTCCACAGCAGTACGTTGCTTAGCTTCTGTGGCAGTACACCTGTCTGCTTCTCCAAACTGGGAGCACACTGACAAACACACTGATCACAGATAAGTACCTCATACAACCCCAGTCCAAAAGATCCCAACCATCCCTTTAAGTACAGTATGTGAGTAAATGTACTTAGTTACATGTCACCATTGCAACTAAAATGTGAGGCACCACACTGGCATGTTTCTGAATCTCTGAGTGACACCAGTGGAAGAAAGGAGAAGCAAGGCGTAACCAGATACACCCATGTCAGACAGAGTCTGTCATGTATCCTTCAGGCCCAACTCTTCTCTAAAACATGTATTTGAGTATTTAAAGAGCTGATTCTTACCGTCATGTTCCAGTTGATCAGTTCTCAGTCTTCTCTGCTTCACTACTCCGCTTGTTCCTTTAGTTACGAATCCAGTGTAGGAAATGGCTCAACAATTCGCGGTGCGTTTACATGCCTGTCCTCTCGTCAGACCACAGATGCCATAGATGCCTGTCTCTCTGTGTCGTCCGGTCTCAATAGGCCTAAAGGTGTGATTTCCCTGCGACGTCACAACGGAGAAAAGAATGTGTGGGTGGATCCCCTTCGTGCACAACTTCCATATAGACATAAACAACAAGTGGACAGAAGGAAAATAAAGATGTCAACACTGTCGTTCAGGCATCTACACCCACACACAAAGTCAACAATATCAGTTATGAGGATATTGCACTGACTTACAGTCGTGCCCCGGAGGCTAACTCTAACCTTAACCATCACCACTACATGCCAAACACCAACCTGAACTCTAAACTAACACTAACCCTTGACCAAACAGTCTCAACCCTTAAGTTTAATGCTTCACCTTGTGCCTGACCAGCTTTTCTTACTGTCAAAACCTCAGTCTAATTGATGATGATGGACGATTGTGTGTTTGCCAGTCTTTATGTTTTCGTGTTTTCCGTGTTGGGGAATTTATCTACAACCTGCTCGACAGGTCAGGTGAGTGGCTGTTGTGTGATCTTGTCTACAAATGCTTTCACGCTTTGTCATTGTCCTGTGTCAGAAAGGGCAGCTCGATGAGTGATGGCTTGGGTGACTCATCCTGAGATTTTTTATGCTGTGGCTTGGAATTGAAACTCTCCTTTCATCATTCATAATTACATGTTACAATGAGTGCTTAAGAAAGTTATTCCAGACACTGACACCTCCTGTTTAATCTTCGAAGAATAGTCCGACATTTTGGGAAATGCGCTTATTTGCATTCTTAGCACCACCCTCATGTCTGTACAGTAAATATGAAGCTTTAGCTAGCAGACAGTTAGCTTAGCTTAGCTTAGCTTAGCACGGGAGTGTTTAAACATTTGTGAATGGGGGCCTGATTAGATGATGTGAAAATACCTGGGGGTCAGCTGCTTCTCACATCATATGGGTAACACTTTTAACAGAAATACAAACGGCTCCTGGAAGCGACGGCCCTTGCTCTTGACTTTATGCGTCTTTGCAGTAGCTATGTCTGCTACCTAGCAAGAAATGTGGTGTAAGCTAATTGTTTGTTTGCTTGTTTACCATCTGTCTACAGCCCCTTTTCACTGCCTCCTCAAGGCAGGAATTTCACACCATTTTGCCGCCTTGCCATTTGGTATAAAACGTACAGTCCCAGAATGGGGGGTCAGAGTTGTCTCACCTTTAAGGTGGCAGCGAAGGTTTGTAACAGCACCGAAATGATATCTGTATAAGTGGGACGGGATCATGGGTAGGATGAGTGTGATTTTTTGACAACGTGTTGTGCGTGCGACCAACTGCGGGAGATTTAAAAAGTAGCTCTTAGCAGTTAGTGGCTAACTCAATGAGATTCGGAAGCTCCTTACCCTCAGAGCAGAGGACCAGATCACCTAGAGTTGTCTTGCTTTGGTCTGAATCAGGGACTAATGTTGTTCCAAAGTTGTATAATTGCCTAGAGTTGGTTTGTGTTGTCACAGCAGCATTTACAAGAGATCAAATGCCTTGTGTGAGAAAGCTGCTCTTGATTGGTCAGAATTTCCATGTGGGAAAAATCCAGGAAGTAAAGCAAACGTTGAAGAAGAGTACACTTGCAAGATAAATGTGACACTTTCTAATGTCACAATGGAGGGACAACTACGCAGGTTGATTTTAGCGCTGCTCATCGTGGACTATATTGCTGTCATTGTTCATTTTAGTCAAACCATACAGTTTGAAAACGAGGCGCGGCTCCAACTAGAAAACAATGTTTTGATGCATTGGATGTGCTGAATGTGCATATTAAGGCAGTACAGGAGGAGGTGCACATTAATAATCCTCCAGGACTGTAACATGCTCATGTTTAACCCAAACAATGTGTCATGTGACTGCAGTTGGTTCACATCCAGGTCGGAACACCTTCTCACTACAAACGAGACCACCTCTTCAAGAAGGTCTCGGTCTGGTTGTTCTGGTGCACACCTGAGTGTGATTGCTGTGTTCACACCTGCCCAAACGAACCGCACTGAGGGGGCAAATGAACTTGACTTTGAATGAACCGAGCAAAACAGGGCAGGTGTGAGGTGTAGGGACTTTGTAGCAGCCCTATAGTGGAATCTCTGTGTGAAAGACTACAGACTTTGAGGTGGTTTTGAATCTCTTTTTTTAGTCTTTATGCATCTTTTTGTGCTTCTTCGTGGTCATTTTCTGTGTCCTTGTGTTTTGTTTTGGGGTTTTTTGCATTTTGTTGTAGTCGTGTGGGTGTCTTTGAGATAATTTTGTGTCTTATATGGTTGTTTTGCCCATTTTGTAGTTTGTCTTGTTGCAGTTCCTTTGCATCTCTTTTTGTGGTCTTTTTGTGTCTCTGCCTGGTTGGTCCGTGTTAATTTGACATTTGACATTTATTAGGCTTCCCAAATGCAAGTAATTCTTCATCAGAAGTACAACATTTGATTAAGCAGAGGCCAAAAACATACTGACATATATATGGCTACTAAACTTACTTACCTGTACTTCAGTCTGTGTGTTTAGGTTTATAAATTATCTGTTGAAAGGTATTCAGTAAACTGTATGAAGAATGTTATCTGTTAAATGTAGCTGGACTTTAAAACATTAACACAATGTGCCCTATCATTCATTCCACAGTCACAACAACTCGTGACCCTGTAGAGACCTCGGTGCACCGGTGTGTAATGCTGGATGATTGATATCCTCTTCCACCAATCAGAACACCGCACTGATTATTTCCCTCCAATCACCGAGACGCGTCACGAGGGAAACCGAGTAAATGCGGACATTGCCGAAGCGCTTTCATTTGGCTTTCTGCGTCAGCTGGAGCAAAGGTGTGTGTTGGAGCTCGTGTTAGTAACGGAAACAAGTTAAAAGTGTGTGTTATTCCTCCAGAGGACAGAGATGACACGGCTGAAGATGTTTTATCTCATCGGGGCGCTGCTGGTAACACAAAGCGCCGCCATCTTCAGGTAAATACTGTTTATCAGCTGATGTTGTGGCAGCTAGAGTCAAGCTCTATGTTCATCCTGTATCACTTCATATAGCAACAATGTGAGCGCGCGCGTGCACTGGCTTCCTTGTTTCATGACGTCCCCACGTGCCTCCAATTCATGTTCAAACTGTAACCTGCAACAATGCTGCACTGAAACTTAAGTTTGGCTCAACATTTTGTACAGTTGCATAATTTGCATGAAAGTTTGTGCGAACATTATGTACCAAGAAGCAGTCTTTTTGCACACGCGCATGTTTGCGCTCGTGATATTTAATTGATTAATGCTTAATTTCAGAGTCCCCCTTCATAAGACCAGAAGCCTCCGCCGCCTTATGAGTGATAACGGGATGTCTCTGGATGATCTCCGGGCTTTGGCGCAGAGCAGCGGAGCAACGGACAGCTCTCCCTCCCCCAACGTGCCTGTAGAGAGGCTGACCAACTTCATGGATGTATGTACACATGCAGTATTAACCTCATAATGATAATTACGCCATCCCCTCCCTCTGATGTTAACAGCAGCTCATTGAGGTTTATAGTGTGTGTGGGCAGCAGGGGCGTAATCTGTGGGGGGGACACGGTGGACATGTCCCCTGCACCTTTAAGGGGGATTCAAACTTGTGCGTCAGCTCTCTGCAGACCCTACGCCACTGTGAGCATTTATACTTGTGCAGTGGTGTGTCTGTGTCACTCTGCAGTTACACCTCCTACACTGGTCGGCAGCAGGGTTTCTGTGAAGTGCTGTAAAGTGTAGTTGATTCAAAACACACATTAAACACACATTAAACANTTGGCTCCATTACAACTCACAAGGTTCACTGACAAAACAACTGTCTTATACTAAACACGGTTTCCAAACAAATACAACATGCTAACGTTATTAGCACAAGCCTATGGCATTTAATATTGTATAAATTAGCCTAGCAGCTAGCGGAGATTTCCTCTGCTCATATGAAGCCAGGATAAATCACACACAAGACTTAAAATGCTATTTTTTAAGGCTTTATTGTCTTCACAATTTATTGTTTCTTATCTGTGAAATTAAAGTAAATAAAAGCTTTGTTTCCACTGAGGGAAGTGGTTTCAGTCTGCGTCACCGTGACATGCAGTTACATTTCTGGGGAGGTGCACATCTAGCTATGGCGTAGGTGGCAGTGTTGGCTCTTCACTGACACAGAGCCTACACTGTAGGTACAGTTTCGATTGACGCAGAAGTATAAATCCCACTTTAGAAAGTGGATCGGACCTCTCCATTTTTCACATTCTGAAAATTAAACAGTTTTCCCACGGTTCCTTAAAGTCTTAAAATGCATTTATTCTATGCTAAATTAAAACAGGAGAAACTCCACACGTGTGTGTGTTGGAGGCAGCCAGCTTCCTTTTACTCCAAATGTATAAAAAAGTCCAGCACACTTCTTCACTTAATCCAAGAGTTAATAGTTACACAAGGTGCTATGGGTCAGAGAAAGTTCAATATTGAAACAGTATGAAAAACAGGAGGGAGTGATTAAGTAAATACCGTACCATGGGCTGAAATCACTGTTTTTGCCTGGTACTAAAATAACTTGGCATGGAATCAGAAAGAGCCTGTTTCACAGCAGATCTCAGTGTTTCCTGTGACCTTTTTTGTCTCCTCAGGCTCAGTACTACGGGTTGATCAGCATCGGCACCCCTCCACAGGACTTCACTGTGCTGTTTGACACCGGCTCCTCCAACCTCTGGGTCCCCTCCATTCACTGCTCTTTCTTCGATGTGGCCTGCTGTGAGTGCGGAGACTTTTGGGGGGAACTGACTCATTTAACAGCTCTATATGTGTGTCTGCTGGCTACTTCCTGGAAGATGCTCGCTGTATTTACCAAACAGTGTCTAAAATATCACACTTGTTCTAGTCTGCTGCATCTCAGGGCTGTTTGATGTCTTCAATATGAATTCAGGACAATTTTAACATCACTTCTGGCAATGATGTAATCACAACGCAGCACACTGTTTCATTACAGTGTACAGTAAGTGGAGGGGAAGTTCAAACGTTACACAAAGGAGCGTCTCTGTGTCCCATTAAAAAGAGGATGTAAAACCAAACTTTAGTCTCAGCTGCATTTAAAGGCCAAAGTGGCTTTGAACAGTGTGAAAGACAAGTGGTCACATGGGGAATCACGCTGACGGCAAATCAATTTCTAGTTTATTCTTATCAATGATAAATCTGTTGTCTCAGGCTCCGTCTAACAAGGCTTGATAAATCTAGAAAAAGGAAATTAACAAGAAAAAGCAAAATCTGAATCCGAGACATGAAAAGTTAATTTAAAAAAAAAAAAAAAAAAAGTGAGTAAAATTAAAGTAAATCACTGTAAAAACTTTTGAATCGGAGGGCAGACTGGGCACAGATTAAAGGAGGGGGCTGTAGGAGCCTGATAGTCTGTGTTATTGGTGAACACCTTTTTTGGTCTCTTAAGGTGCGGACACACCAAACCGACATCAAAGAACTAGCGGCGACGAAAGCCAACTGTTGCGTCGTCTACGTCACCTCACGTCGCCCTGTGTCAGCTGCATTTGAACACAGTACAGTCATTGGCATTAGCAAAAGAAAATCATCTGTTGACCAGTTAATGTATGACAGGAAGCAAAGCAGTTCTTCATTGCCGATGATCACTTTTGGATGTCTTGTAGACTCCTTTTCGTACGCCTTTGAACCATTTGGGGAAGATATTTGGATGCCTTGTATCAACACAATTTTTTTCTGCACATAAAACTACAAACGCAGCTACCAGATCTATGATCCATTGACTGCCAGCTCCAGTCAGGTTAGTCTTCCCTTCATAGCCTCTTGATTACTAATTCTTAGTTTCAGATCGTCGCCTACCTTTAGGAAATCAGTCAAAATGTGTTAAGACTTCAATTTAAACCAACAGGAAATGTTAACAGTCACATTATGGCAAAGGTTCTGATCCAAACAAGCCAGTGGAGGACACCAGTGATGGCCAATGAGATTCCAGGGGGCGTGTGCTACACCGCTGGCTCTGTTTCAAACTGTGAATCAGTCCCTCTAGGATTTTGCAGGCTTTTTTTGGATTGTTGCGGCTTAAAATGTCCGATTTCATGGCAGCTTTTCTAAAAATTGCACTTTTTTTGCTATGAAATTGCGAGAGCAAGGGAAAATTGCAAAAATAGTGGCACATTTTATTCGTTTAATTCATTAAAAATCAAAGGCAACTTGTTCCACTGAGAATAAACCCACACTGTTTATGCTACACTAATGTACCACTAACCCTGCATATTTAATCTATCTCACCTTGATTCTCTGCGCACTTGCAGTAGTTGTTGATGCAAAACTTGTCTTGTCTGTTGTCGCTGTATTTCAGCTAGTCTCTGGGTGTGTTTTGCTGCAGAAAAGTGTTTGTCAATCGATTAATTTTCCTTTGTGTTCCACCAGAACGATGCAAGCGGTGCAAAACAGTATAAGAATTTTGTCCTGTGCTGTTTTTCATGCAGAACATCAGGGCATTGCCTTGCGCAGTCTTAAGCAGTAATTTTTGTTGGACATTTGTGTCGCACACGTCTGTATCTTCACAACCGAAAAAACAAGGAAGTGAGTTTGGTGATGTTGAGCGGGGGACTGCTATGATTGATGAACTCACGGGAAAGTACGATGATGTGTCAAATTGCAGAACAGTTGCAGTAGTTGGTTGAATTAGCCTTAACTGTTGTGATCGCAGCATCTTAGAGGGGCTGAGTCATGGTGTATTATCACTAACAACCATCTCTACATTCCCATTTTGATCCACTGTCCTCTCTCATCAGGGCTGCATCGTCGTTACAACTCTAAGAAGTCCAGCACATTCGTTAAGAACGGCACAGAGTTCTCCATCCGCTACGGCAGAGGCAGCTTGTCTGGCTTCATCAGCGGAGACACAGTCTCTGTGAGTTTGAGACACACTCACTCACATTCCTTCGCTCACTCACAAAGCTCTTTGTTTGACTGCATTCCTAAATTTTGGTGGTCACACCATTCCTATCAATCCATTCAAAGTTTTTTGTTTTGTCTGTCGACGTCTCTCTGCTGCTCGCAGGTAGCAGGTCTGCCCATCCCTGGCCAGCAGTTTGGTGAAGCGGTGAAGCAGCCTGGCATCACATTTGCAGTGGCACGGTTCGACGGGGTCTTGGGCATGGCCTACCCCTCCATATCAGTCGCTAAAGTCACCCCGGTGTTTGACACGGCCATGGCTGCCAAGCTGCTGCCTCAGAACATTTTCTCTTTCTACATAAGCAGGTTGGTGTCTGACAGAAGAAGCATTTAAGAACTGTCAGTCAGAGAGAGTTTGTGGTATGTTATGTCCTAATTCACTAACTGTGGGGTTTTCCCAGTTGTGACACATGAGTGTATTTGTTAACACAGTGGTTAATGCTTCCCTTAGAGACCCAAAAGCAGCAGTAGGTGGAGAGCTGGTGCTGGGCGGGACAGACCCTCAGTACTACACCGGAGACCTGCACTATGTCAACGTCACAAGAAAGGCCTACTGGCAGATCGAGATGAAGGGGTGAGAATGAACGTTTTGCTGTGTCATTGTTAGGAGGAAGTGGAATAGTGTTGTTGAGGTTGAGGCACTTTCTGTTCCTTGTTTGTCATCAACACAATTGGTTACTGATAATAGTATCTCCATTGATGTGGAAATCGTGTACTTCTGGTCAGTCCTCATTTCAATGAATAAGAACTCAATGAGCTTCAGTTGTTCTTTCTTGAATATTTGTTCATTACAACATAAATCAAGTGCCAGAAAAGATCTTGGTACATAGGTCATACCAAAAACTTACAGGGAAAGTTTTGTAATTTGCAACCTGGACCCTTTTTCCCCACTGTTTTGTATATAAGTGACTAATGGAAACTATTGTTTTTGACACTGGTCCAGTGTTGAGCAAGAGGGTTTCAGCCAGCAGCAGTGAAACCGGCTGCCATGTAACCACTCAGGGCTTGTTTGCCCCATCAATGCACGTCCACTTAAAGTGCTTGTTTTTGCCACTGTCAGGCTCACATTATTATTCTGAGTGTCTGACAACATTATAGAAAGGATCCCTATGGAGATAGACCTTTTTGTTAAAGAGAAAGATCCTTTGAGTTAAAAAAGAAACAGCCTCAAAATCACCATCATTAATTCCACCAAACTCCATCTTCACATCTAACTTGGTGAATTAAGGGTTAATTTCAACCAAACCAGAGTCAGTGATTGTTGGAACACCTAAAAGACAAACTAAGATGGCTTTTGTGAGTTTTATTTTGTTTATGTCAACTTTAATAAAGGGAGTCAAAGGCCCAGACACACCAAACCGACTTAAGAGATCTAGCGGCAACGAAAGCCGATTGTTGCATCACCTCACGTCACCTCTGTCTCAGTGGTAAAAGTTGCACATGAAGACACCACAAAGACTACGGCTGAATGCTAATCAACACATACTTTCTGCGCCTGCATGAGAGGAAATAACTCTCCACACCAGCAGACAGCGATGTATTGTAATCCTCATTGAAAATGGAAACTGCAAAACCGTCTTGAAGCTAGTCAGCTAGTTAGCACATCAACAACACAATCCAATGTTGAGAGAACAGAGTATATTTACGGTGTACCAGTGAACAATAACACAAAGAGCTCAATGGCTAAAGAAAAATAATCTTACCTCATAACCAGTTTGTTTTGGTCTCACTCCACTTTAGCTGTTTGTTTACTTTCCTCACTTTGTTTCTGTTCTCATGCACTGAGCTGAACTGCCAATCAGAGTGATTTCATTCAACGACAGGCTCCACCGTCACCCACAAAAAAAACGAACAGGTGATGAAGAGCAATGGTGTAGGACACACCACAGTGACAAGGGCGACAGACGCTCACTGACGGCCCAGCGTTGACGACTTCATGTGTCAGGGCCTTTACACTGATAAAAATCATGTTAGTTTAAATGAAGTCTAGTTGGTTTAAGATGACGATTTCGGGGCTGTTGCTGGTTAAACAAAAGGATCTATCTCTGAAGGGATCCTCTCCATAATATTGTCAGACACTTAGAATAACAATCTGAGCCTGTCAGTGACAAAAACACTTTTAGAGGACGTACATTGACAGTGTGAGCATGCCTTGAGTGGTTACATTGCAGCTGATCTCACAGCATATCGAACCACTTTCAAAAAGTTTTCAACATTAGTCACTTAGACAAAAATATAAGAGAATAAAGGCCATGTTGAAAAAACCAAACTTGCCCTTAAAGTAACATTAGCTCCGCTTCATGCAGTGTGTCCCATGTTAAACAGAATCATGTTTAATCACACTATGAGGGAGGGGTGAGATGAGAGAGATGATGTGTGTAACCCTGTGTGAAGACAGTTTCTCATTCATGTTTATCATGGGAGTCGGAAACGTCCACAAAGTCCTCCTCATCTTATCTTCACCTCCAGACACCAGAGGCCTCCTCACATAGAGCATGCTTAGTGTGAAGGTCTCTGAGGCCTCTCAAAATACCAAGACAATACACAGACCATTTTATTCCTTAAATGTCTGGTTAAATGTTGTCGTGAAACAGGTGCATGCATGAAAAGGTCAGTGTGATGTAGTGTAGTGAGTGTAAAGGCTGCTTTACAGTAGCATGACAACACATTTCCCAGCAGGTGTTGCTAACAAACTGCTGCCTCTTGTCTCTCTACCTCGCCCTGCTGCTGCCGCCTCTCTAACCCGCCCTGCAGAGTTGAAGTTGGCAATCAGCTGACTCTCTGCAAGGCCAGTTGCCAGGCTATCGTCGACACGGGGACGTCCCTAATCGTAGGTCCTGTGCAGGAAATCAGAGCGCTGCACAAAGCCATCGGAGCGCTGCCCCTGCTGATGGGAGAGGTAGATGATGCTGCACTCTTGTATCCCAGATGTAACGTTTAAAACTTTAACTGGAGCGAATCATTCGCTTTGTCTTTATCGTCTCTCGAGATCATTTAAACACATCCTCCTCTCCCTCCTCTCTAGTACTGGATCGACTGTAAAAGGATCCCATCTCTGCCCGTCGTCTCCTTCAACATCGGAGGGAAGATGTTAAACCTGACTGGAGAGGATTACGTCATAAAGGTAGATACACTCAATCTCAAGATGGATGACATTCACAACCAATTGACCTCTCGCTAAGCCCCGCCCCAGAGAGAAGCAGACCGAGGCGTCTGCAGTCTGTGTCGTTGTCGGACCCTGGTCTGAGCCAGGCCGATGCTACGTTATGATTGGCCAGTCTGCATCCAGGGGCAGGACTTAGCAAAGGGTCAGTTAGTTGGGAACCACTGCTCTAAAGTGTCCTTGCAAAACTAAACAAATATTTGCTTTCACTGAGAACATCTGTCTCCTCTTTGATGCAGGAGACCCAGATGGGGACATCAATCTGTCTCTCAGGCTTCATGGCCATGGACATCCCGCCTCCCGCGGGGCCCCTGTGGATCCTGGGAGACGTATTCATCGGGAGGTACTACACCGTGTTTGACAGGAACGCAGACCGTGTGGGCTTTGCCCCCGCCAAGTAGATTACAGAACTCTGTTTGTGTGAAATATGTTGCACTTCTCTTTTCTAGTGGTTATTTGACTTTCAAAAGTTGCACCAAGCGAAGCTAAATTTCGTCATCTCATCTGCAGCAATCAAAAGCATTTAATGGTCGCTGTATTTGACTGTTAGACCTGGCTCACCACAAACATCTCACACCTGCTTAGAATAATGAGGTTTACATGCTGGATGCTGCCTTAAAAGCCATTTCAACACAGTTAGCAAGGAGTGCTGATGTGTTGTGCCACTGAACAAAGGGACTGACTAATTTAAGCTTCATCTTCAGTCAGAGCTATGCATTTTGATATGCAGTTTATTTTTTGTAACGTAGGTGTTTCGGGGGAAAAAAAGCACCTCAAATTTTGGGATGTAATTTTGTTTCATTCCTAACAACTGAACCACCTTTCCAGCTCCCAATGCGTACTAATAGACGTTTTAATTGGGGCTGCTTTTGTACTCTGAAGGTCTCAGGATGTTTCTCTTAATATGCCAATGTGAATTTTATTACCAAATCTCACTGAATAAAGCTTTAAATAAATGTTTTGTTGAACTTTGAATGGATGGGGTTTGATTGTCTCACTGCATTTCAAGTTAGTGTTAAGCTCAGTGTACTCACACCAAATCGTTCAACATTCATTTGGCAAATGGCACATCCAGAGAGTGCTTCAGTATAAATATCTTTGTATCTGGCTGGAGAATAACCTCAACTTCAAGCATCATATTAACACTGATTAATAAATTGAGAATTATATTTGGTTTTCTGTACAGAAATAAGATTTGCCTCCCCTTTCTCCATCGGAAAAGAACTGTAGAATCGAAATGTTTCTCTTACAGTGCTCCTTATTCATGGAAACATCTGCAAAAGACCTTAAACTTGGACTCTCTTACACCATTACAGCTGTTCAAATGCCTTATTTTAGATTGTGCTGTTTAAACTGCTGTTACATATACACACCGATCAGCCAAAACATTAAAACCAGTGGTGGGTGAAGTGAGTAACATTGATCATTTAGTTACAGTGCAATGCTCCTTTGAGGAACCTTGGGTTCTGCCGTTCATGTGGATGCCACTTGACACACTACACCCACAAGTACACCCCCCTATTCCTTCCTCCCTGATGGAAGTGCACCCCCCCAGGTAGGACGGTGCACCATGCCACACCACAAAGTGCTCGGTAATGGCTCGGCAGACGTGACTAAACTCAAGGCGTCAACTTGGCCTCCAAATTCCCCAGATCCCAATCTGATTGGACATCCATTGGGCATGCCAGTGCATTACCTCGCAACCCGCAGGACTCAAAAGATCTGCCCACAACGCTTTGCTGCCAGACAACACAGGACATCCGCAGAGGTCCGGTCTCCAGGCCTCAACGGGTCAGAGGCCCCATCATAGATGATAGATCAGACTTGACTCTGACCTGTCGAGGCCCGGACAAAGGACCTCCGGGGCACTGGCTTGTTCCACAGATGCTTGATCAGATTGGGATGAAATTTGAAAGCTAGGTCAATGCCTTGCCTTTGCCCAATCCTGAGCAGTTTTTGCAGTGTGGCATGGTGCATTGCCCTGCTGGGGGTTACTACCATCTGGGATACTGGAGTCCGTAAAGGGGCATCCATATGAATGCCAGGACCAAAGGTTTCCCAGCAGAACACTGCATTGTAATGAATCAATGTTATTCACTTCACCTGTCCCTGGTTTTAACGTTTTGTCTGCTTGCAATTAACCCTTTAATGAAAAAAAAACAATGACTTCAGACTCGACAAAATAGACTTGCAACTTGACTTAGATTTAACACCAATGAGTTGTGACTTGACTTGGACTTAAGCCCTTTGAAAATATTCGACACCTTCCCTCAAGCCAATTGGGTTAGAGAAAGTTGAAAGAAATTTTTCCAATACGAGACAGGACAGAAACATACCAAATTAATTCTGTTCTCGGACTGGCTGTTAATGTTATATGCATTGAACGTGAAATGTCGGCACTGCTTCTTTATGATTGTCAGTCGCAGTTGTTTTAATAAATCAATGACAAGAAAGTACACATTTTTAAAACGTGTATATCTGGTGAAGAGCGCATTATGACTTGCTTAGGACTCAAAACTTAAAGTTTACGACTTGGGATTTGACTCAGGTTGTAAAGTTTTTTTATTTTAAGTGGTTTGCATATTCAACGGTTTCGCTCAATTGATTCCAGAGTCTTAAATAAATAAAGGTTTAAATGATTCCTTAAGAAAAACAAAAACAAAGATGAATGTTATTATTTTTAACATTTAATGAAGTATACAAAGTGCTGCACGTTCAACTCCAGAGCTGAACTAAAAAAAAAAAAAGCTGGGGGAAAATACACAGCATGCAGCGAAGCATATGGCTAGTGTGAACTCCACAAGGTAGAGGTAGTGATCTACTTTGGGTTCCTGTTTACATTACAAATGTGGCACAGTGACTCCTCTCCCTTCAGCACAGCAGTATCATAAACTAGGTCTGCAAAGGAAGACGCCTAATACGCAAACAAGGACCTACTGTGGATTCATTTTATATCAGTACATCCAGAACAAAGCACTTAATGAAGCACAGGAAGTGGTACTTTACATGTTGAATTGAATGCAAATAAATAATCGGCTCTTTTTTTTGGTTACAAATGTACAATAAATACAAAAATATTCACCTGTTTGTCCGTTATTATCTGGATGATGATTATTAACTGAATGCACGACGGACCTAGAAACAAATCCCTCCATATTGTACACTACATACAAACTGAGAAATGAGGGGACGCTTGCTCCATTATCACTGCAATTACTTTCATCCTAAGGCTAAAGGTGAGAACAAAAAGCAACCATGTGATTATTCTTAGACAACATATTTTGGATAGTCAGTCAGAGAGAGACAAACTCCACTTCTGGCAGCTGTTGTTGTAGCGACTCCACGTGCTGACACCTGCAGCGAGCAGCAGGCTAATCTAGCATCAGAAACCTCGGCTATCAAAGCTGCTTTTTACGACGAGTGGATCCCGCTCAATCAGATCATCATCTAGAGGAGATTAGCACCTGTAAACTATTATTATACACATATGGTGCCAAACACTTCCTGTGCAGGGTCAGGACTGCGTGACATGGCCTAGTATGCTGCGCTAATCCACGTCTGGCTCCTTACGGTAGACAGACTGGGCACCTAGAAGTTAATCAGTTTAATGTGGACTCACACAAATACTGAACGACAGAGGTAACAGGCTCCAAGCTCTGACTGCAATCAAGCCTGACTGTGGCACTGTTTCAACCTGGACCCTATTTTAAGATGTTTTTGAGTCTGAGTGACTAATAGATTTTAAAATTGGCCCAGGATTGAGCAAGATGTGAAACAGGCTGCGATATAATCCCTGAATCGTCGATTTAAGTCCTCCAAAAGTGCGTGTTTTTGCCACTGACAGGCTCAAATTGTTATCTTAAGTTACTGACAACATTATGGAGATGATCCCAACAGAAATAAAATGTTTTTCTTTACCTCTCGCTTGTGGAAGTCTCGCTCTGGAATCTTGTGTACTTTTTTCCACATTGCCGAAATCAGCTACATATTCAGCCATGGCATTACAAGTCCTTTAGATCACGGGTTTTCAACAGGGGGGTCCTCAAAGTAACTGCAGGAAGGCTGCCAACATATTGTTTGAAATTTATATTGATGTGAAAATGCACATTAACATGAGTCCAAAATATTATTAGCAAATATAAATCATTTGATTTACAGTACTCAACGCTGATTATAGGCAAATTGTTATCCACGAGTCCTCCTGCAATCATGTGAGCTACTCTACGCTAAATAAATGTGCCTTCCATAAGTATATTTACCAATAAAACATTTATTAATTTCATTTCTGTAGCCACTTATCCTGGTACAGGACTGCAGGGGAGCTGGAGACTGTCCTAGCTGACATTGGGCGAGAGGCGGGCACACCGTGGACAGGCTGCCAGACTATCAAACATGATGTTTAAAAATATGAATCTGTAAATTACTGTGCTATATCGTAGGCAACTGGACTTACTTGAGTTTGTTGAAGACGTGTCGCCTCTCATCCAAGAGGTTTCTTCAGTTCGGACTGGTGCGGAGTCGCAGGCTTTCAACTCCATGTGGATGTTACCTCTTACAGAGTCGTTGAGGATACATGTGAGCTCTGAGATTCGCAGTCGTTAACCCTAACGACGCACACGATGGACAGGTGGGTCAACGACTCACATGTGACCTTAACGACTCTGTGAGGGTCGCACACATGGAGTTTAAAGACTGCAACTCTGCACCAGTCACATAGAACTGAGAGGTGAAACGTCTTTGAGAAACTCTGCATTACGATTTAGTGCTTAAGATTTCCATGACCTGGATGACTATGCAGTAGGGGGTCCCTGCTGTTCGGGGTACTTGGCCAGAAAAACATTCAAGACCCATGTTTTAGGTAACACTAGGCTACACTGTCTGTATTCTAACACAACAAACTCTTCCTGGGACTCCTCACTCCAACTCTCACTAACGTTTCCACCATTCAAGTCACCTCTCGCGAGATTTCAGAACGAGACTTCGCCCAAAATAACAGACAGACCAGCAACACATGAAAAAACATTTGTAGGGATCATTTCCATAATGTTGTCAGACACTTTTAGTAACAGCTTTAGCCTGTCAGTGGCAAAAACAAACACTTAAGTGGACTTAAACACAATTGCCTGTAGGGATTTCATTGCAGCGCTCTCACTCAACACTGGACCAGTTTCAAAACTTGTTGTCTCTACTAGTCGCACATAAAAACATGGTAAAATAGGGTCCAGGTTGAAAAATACCCCTTTAATACTGATACTAATCCAACAAATGAAAAACGTCCATGTATATGATATGACAAAAGTACCATGTTTACAACAGTGTGTTGTGGTTAAAAAAAACAGTATGTGAAGAACTGAAGTGTCCAGCCAGAGATACTGGGCTGCCAGTGTCTGCACCCCAAATAATAACGTGGAGGAAACTGGACTTTAAATTAAAGCAACAACCAGTAGGCTAAAGCACTTTCTGAATGTCCCACTGAGACACTTTGGACCACCTTACTAACATCATGACAGTGCAAAATAACCCGTGATGGAGGTCATTAAAGAAACAAGATAATAAAGCATATCAGACCTGTGGCCCACAGCAACAAATGTGAGACCGAATAAGAGACCTCCTTGTCGTAACGAACAAAGAGCAGCTCTGTATTAGACACAGCCACATGGAAACATCGTCCAAATTTCATGATCAGCGACAAACCAGAAAACTTCACATTTCCATTAACTCGAGCATATTCCATTTGTGGATTCAACTTTACGTCTGATTCATAGTTGAATGGTGAGTTTGAAGTATTACAAATAGACATCGACATATAACTCAGTGTATATTCACCTGTTTGATTTCTAGATTAGGTAACACATGCAAGCTGCACACATTCCAATCACAGCCTAATGTTCGTTTTATGCAGATCCCTGCAGACATGGAAAGCATACATCTTAAACACAGCCACTGTATTAATGAAGTTCTGACAAAAACCCTGACTTCACACCAGCAGCGTTTAAAGGACCAGTTTGTAGGATTTAGGGACATCTATTGGCAGAAATGTCATTTAATATTCATCGCTAAATAAGGATTGTTGGTTTATATCTACACACAAGTCCGCCATGTTGTTCTACACTAGCTCTCTCCGACACGCTTGGCACTAGGGATAAGTTTCAGTTCTGCAACCTCACCACTAGATGCCACTAAATCCTACGCGCTGGACCTTTAAGATTATATCTGATACCAAACGGAGAGAAAAGACAGTTAGTGCGTCTCTTTAGGCTGACTGACAATTCATTAGCTTACACAAGATCAACATTACACTACTCTTTGACACAGTGAGTTGGACCTATCTCAAAACAGAGTGGACAACATTTAATGGCATGTCCTCCTGAAACTCTCCAACCAGTTAAAAAGAGCTCATTATGATGCAGATGTACAAACTGTATCTCAGACGTCATGTATTTCCCGTCTGTTTAGACTTAATCACGATGTATTAGAGCCGTAGCAGCATGACGCCTTTTAACTTCATTAATACAGTGGCTTTAGTGAGAGCCGTGGACTCAAACGGGCCTTCACTTTCTTTTGAGATTAAAATAGTATCACACCACATACAGCTTTCATGTCAAGACTCAACAGATAACTGCTACTGTGTGTATCCTGTTTTCTCACTGATGGCGGTTAAGACAGAAGAGACCGAGTGTTTCAGGAGAGAGGATGAATCCATGCAGTTGTTTTTTCCCCCTCAGGGACCTCATTACGGCTCGAGGTCACCACTGCCAGCACAACAGTGTTTAACGTTTCAATGCCATGTTGCCGTGTAGTGACGTTTGTATTCGAGGTTGTCAAGGGTTGGGCGGCTGTGCCACAGCAGTTCTCAGCAGCCCCTCGGGATCTGAGAGGGCACAGTAGAGCGTATACCCCAACTCATCTACTTCCTGTGCAGTCAGCTCACAGAATAAGTTAACTTTAGGGCTGAGGGCGCACAGCAGCCTCCCGGCCTCTAGGTGTCCCACCAGCGCTCGTAGCAGTTGAAGGAAGCGGTCAGCCAGCGCTTCTTGGGTCCAGTCGCCTTCTTTTTCGCACAGCAACAAGATGGCGTTGGTGAGCTGGCTGGCGTTGAGCCGGTTAAGGGCAGGGTTGAGCTTGCACACGGCTTTCGCCAGCTTCAGGCAGGCGCATCGGCAGCCTCCGTCCTCCTGGTCCAGGGCCCTGAGTCGTGCTGTCTCAGCCACGCGGAAGCTCTGCCGCCACAGGTTTTCATGGCGCTCTGCAGCTAGTCGATGTGGTTTGGCGATCAGTGAGGTTCCGTCCTCCATCACAAGTAACGGTAAGAAGTCCACGTACAGTTTCCGGTCCGTCTCATACTGCACCTCCAGGGTCAGTGTTTCTGAGGGAACGACAGGACGAATGATGTAGTCGAGGACGCTCCCTATAGCCGGCCAGTTGATCGAGCCCGCCACAAGCTTGTCAAACACTTCGAGGACTGATTTAGGAGAGAGGTAGCCTCCGACCATGCAGCGGTCCCAGTAGCTGCTGTTCCGTGGGAAATACTCCAAGTTCTCCCTGCGGACGAGCCAGAAACCTGGGACGTTCATGATGGTGTCCTCCCCAGGGACGGACGACCACAGGTTCTTCTCCAAGATCAGAGGCACCATGAGCTGGGCATGGTCCGCTGTCACCACCTACAGATGGAGGAACGGGATTAAACTGAAGAAAGCATGGCAGGCTGCAAAATATTGCAAACTAAGTCTTGTCTCACAATTACCTAACTATAAAGGTAACTGGGATGGACGGAGAGATGAAAATTAAAATATTATTAATTATTATATGTTATTGTTATTATTAATTATTATTATTGTTAGATATATAATACAGGGATAATAAAAGGCTGAGCTATATGGCATAAAAATAAATAATATTGCAACATTTTAAATACTAAAATACTAGATAAACTACGGTTACAATAAACTTAAATAAGGTACTGTTAAATTACCAAGTTAAGTAAACTATTGTTTCAATATAGTTAAATAAAGTACTGTTATAATAAAGTTAAACTAAGTACTGTTAAAGTTAAATATAGTACTTTTTAAAATAAAGTTAAACTAAGTAACGTTAAAGTAAAGTTAAATATAGTACTTTTAAAATAAAGTTAAACTAAGTACTTTTAAAATAAAGTTAAGTAAAGTACTGTTAAAGTACAGTTAAGTAAAGTAATGGTATAATAAAGTTAAAGTGCAGAAATGGTCACAAGCCAGAGTCGAGCCTGCGACCGCTGCAGCGAGGCATCTCCTCTGTACATGGGGCGCCGGCACTATCCACTACGCTACCAACGCCCCCCCCCGTTAAAGTAAAGTTTAATAAAGTAATATTATAATAAAGTTTAACTAAGTACTGTCAAAGTAAAGTTAAATATAGTACTCTTAAAATAAAGTTAAGTAAAGTACTGTAACAATTATGTTAAGTAATGTCACAATAAAGATGAATTAAGTACTGTGATAACAAAGTTAAAGTATTGTTACAACAAAATAAAATAAAAGCAGAATCACTGGTGCTTTTATTCTGAAGAACTTGTCTTAAACAGGAAGTGTTGATGTTTTTGCTGTGTCCTTGAAGCTTCTGGTCAACAGTTCGATGTTAGCAGTTAACAGAATATTCAACTGTAACCACGTTGCATATCAAGTGTAATCGATTTATCACCTACCCCTAATAAAACATATAAAATAAAAACTTGTCTCCTTTAACTAAAGGTAGGACAGAGTGTGTGTAACCTCTCACCTGCAGGTCATCATACAGACTGCCACTCAGGTACATCTCTCTGAGCGGCATGTCGGGCAGTTTGGCATGAAGGAACACTCTGAGTTCGGCACAGATGTCCAGCGCTGCTCTCCGAGCCAGAGCCTGCTCCTCCGAGGGGATGTTCACATTATTTTGGTAGAACTCCCACAGATGTTCCTGCAGCGACAGACGCATCCGGGCCCGCTGCAGGTCTGACTGAGTGGCACCGCTGCCTCCCACCGCAGCTCGACCCAGAGCCCTCCGCAGACAGTCTGGGGAGATCAGGAGCAAGTGGAAGTTAAACAGATGCAGGAGAATATTGCAATCTTCTATCTTCCACCATTTCAAATAATGACTGACGGAAAGGTAGCAGGTTAAGATTAAAAAACAGTAAAGGCTTGGAGGTGTTTTCAAAATATTAATCTACAGATACTAAATTAATCAACTACTTCATATCAAACTAATATAACACTACAGCACTACAGAGAGCCAACACCCACTGTAAAGGAAGAGCAAGAATCCTCCAAATAGGCTGTCTGTCAACAGATAAAATGGAAACTGGCTGAAAGTCTAAAACCACATAAGAGGCTGGTCAATACTGCATCAAAAAAGACAGTGACTATGTTCACATGCACAATGATATTCCACTGCGTATCAATTCTATGCGTATCAAAGGGTTTTTATATTATTATTCAATTAATGTTATTGTCTTTTTAGACCAACAAAGAAACAAGTAACATGGAACACAAACACTCTGAACTCAAAACATCCAAATCCACCCCACCCCTCCCCAAGTCTGGCCTGCACAGACAAACAAATGAACGCCGCTAAATACACTTAACACACACGAATATACAAAACACATAGAGTCAAGACAGACTTGCGATAATAATCAGGTATTGCAAGTGATAAACAGCAACAGAATGGAGGGGGCAATATTCTATTTCCATACTATAACAGGCAAACATAGGCATTAAATCACATTTCTTGAAGTATAGACATTATTGTAATAGTCCAGGAATGGTTGCCATACTTTATGGAATTCATTGACTGATCCATGAGTGGTATATCTGAGCTTTTATGACTTCAAGTGAGCCATGACATCACTGACCCAGTGTTCAAACAGAGGGGGCAGATTAGACTTCCAGTTGTATACAGTAGCCCCTTTTACACTGCCAGATTTTCCACGAATGTTGGGCCGTTTTGCCGGCAAGCTGCGAGCGTTTAGACACACAGAGACGGATTGGCGAGTTGATCCGAGGTGCCCAATTTTCCGCCTCATAGGGTAGACATATTGGCGGAACCTTTTTAGTTTTAACAGACCGAGGCGGCCTTCCACAACGGGAGGGGCTGTTGAAGACTTGTGGGAGGAGCTGTTGATGACTTGTGGGNCGCTGAGCTACACATTTTGTTACTTGCTCACGCCCCCCATTGCCCCGAAAAAGGCACATTCTGTATAAACAAAAGTAGGTAGGCGGCATTTTGCTGCACTCCCCGATTTTGTTTTTATACTGCCAATGCTGAAAAAAGACTGATTGGGCTTTCCTGCAAATTTGCACAATTCCTATTTAAAAAGGGCTAATGAGATGTCGCCACGCCCAATAATGCCAACTGTGGCTCTGGGTCTATGGTTTTATGACATGTGTATGAAAATGTTTCAAAAATCTTGTCCCAAAATTGTCCCATCCTTGGGCATGAGTTGCTGGGTCCTGATTACACCATTGACAGGTTGGACCAAATTAAGAAACAGCTGGGTCAAACAGCTGTTCTGGTCAGAAGGAGAAACACAGCTGCTCTTAAACAATATGAAAGACTGGCAGGTTTTTGGATTTGCACAAATATCACAACAGCAACCTTATCAAGAAGGTGGTTGAAGGAGTGAAAGAGGAAAGGTGTGTTTGCACGGTCCAACAAATCTATGAAAGAAGCAAAATGGCACAAGCAGCTCCAGGCGTTATACTTCTCCATACTTTGACAAGATTAACAACATGTAAGGGCATGTTAATGTAAGTATGCACAGCTGCATGTAAAAAGAAATATTAGTGGAATATTCCTTTTCATTGGCCACGTACACAGCTTAGTAGGAATATTGTTTCCTTTTGTGAAATAAATATAAAAAAATGAATATTTTGTGCATGTAAACGTGGTCACTGATATGAGACTTATTAAACTTCTAAAGGGCACTTTGTGTTCCTCACCTGGTTCAAAAGCATGTGAGGAAGTGGGCAGAGACTGCAGAGACCTGCTAACTGTGGACTTCATGTCGTGGTTCAGCACCCGTGGTGACGAACCCATCCAGGCTGGCTCCTCCCAGCTTCTCTTTCCTGTCGGCTCCATGCCGGTGGGGCTGGTGGGAGCACTTATGGCCCGGTCATACATCTGCACAACAAAGAATAATTGTGTGCACATTGTTCATGTTGGTATGGATGCTTTAGTCAGAGTTTTTATCCCTTAATCATACAAGGGAGAGGAGGGGTGTGGAGAAAATTGAAAGTCAACATTAAATCTTTTCTCACTTACTCTTTTGACAGCAAGCGTTGCAATGCCGAGCATGGCTGCTCCTCCCACTCCCAGCACCAGCTTGGCATTGGAAAGCATGAAGTCAATGGCTGTGCCGATCCCATTGTCATCTTTCTTCCCTTTACGGTCTCCATTCACCCCCGCCATCCTGCCACTGAACACAGAGGAGATAAAGAGAGTAAGACAGAGGGACACTGGTAGAGAGAGGACAGGGACAGATGAAGGTCTTTTCTTTTTTTGCTTAGCTCAGAGGCACTGATTTAATATTACGCCCACAGGAGGAAATCTATGAGTAATCCCACTCAACATGGTCATACTCATGACCTGCGATCTTTGCCCTGTCCTACAAAACTAAACAGCCCTCCACCCCCCACAAAGAATGTCTCATATCTAAACAATTTCACTGACAAATCTATATTCTTAGTTGCACACCCACCTGGGAGATACACCTCCAGACGACCTTTAACCCACCTCCAGATGACCTGTGACCCCTTCCCCCTACATAAGCCCACCCAGTCGGCTGTTGAGGAAGAACTGGCCCCTCTTCAGCGCGTCCTCCTTGTCTTCAGGTACCGTCAGGGCTTGGCAGCGGCGAAACTCGCGGGCCACAGCACGGCGATAGTAATTGCGGTCAGTGTACTGAAGGTGACGCCCTGCACGGAGCAGCGCCCGGTACAGCTCCAGCACGGCACTGCGAGACCAGCCGCCCATTAGGGACCACACATGGAGAGGGGGGACACCCTGGCACCTGGGAGGAGGAGAGCAGAAGTCATGTGAGGAAGGGACTGATGCAAACAGATAGCAAAGTTGCATCATGTTACTGTTCCAAAAAAGTTGGGATGCTGCGTAAAATGTAAATAAAAATAGACATGCAACATGTATTCAGTTTAATACAGTACAGAGACAAGATGTTCAAACTGATCGTTTTTGGAAAATATACACTCATTCTGAATTTGATGCCAGAAACATGTTCCAAAAAAGCTAGAGGGGGGCATCAAAAGACAAAGAAAGTTGTGGGAGGCTCAAGAAACACCTGTCTGGAACATTTCACAGGTGAACAGGTTAATTGGGAACAGATTAAAGTATAATCGTTTGGTATGGAGGGGGCAGCATAGAAAGGCTCAGCTGTTTACGAGCAAAAATGGTCACTTCATAAAAAAATGTGTCAGCAAATAGCCCAATAGTTTAAGAACAACATTTACCAAAGCACATTTGCATGGAATTTATAGATTTCACAATCTATAATCTATACTATCAACAAAAGATTCAGATAATCCAAAGAAATCCCTGCACATATGGGGCAAGGCTGAGAACCAGTACTGAATACACGTGACCTTTGATCCCTCGGATGACACTGCGATGAAAACCTACATCATCGTATAAAAGATAAATGGGCTCAGGAACGCTTATGAAAACCACTCGGTAAACACAGTTCATCGCTGCATCTATAAATGTAAGTTAAGACTCTACCATGCAGAGTGAAAGCCAGATATCGACAACATCCACAAACGGTGCCCACTTGTCTGGGCACGAGCTAATCTGAGATGGACTGACACAAAATGGAAAACGTGCTGCGCTCTGACGAGTCCACATTCAAATTGTTTTTGGAAAGTATAGATGTTAAGTCCTCCAGGCTCAAGAGGAAAAGGACCATCCAGACTGTTACCAGACACAGTTCAAAAGCCAGCATCTATGATGGCAGTGCTGAAAAGTACATACAGGTTTTGGGGAAACATATGCTGCCATCCAGACAGCATCTTATCTGGGGACGTCCCTCCTTATTCTGGGCTTCTTCGCAAAAGATTGTGGCTACCAGTCTGGCCTGCCTGCAGTCCAGACCTGTCTCCTATTGAAAATGTGTGGCGCGTTATGAGGCACATGATGCAGCAATGGAGGCCCTGGACTGGGGAGCAACTGATATCAAACAAACTGGGAAAGAAATTCACTTTCAGAATTTCAATAATTAGTGTCCTCTGTTTCCAAACAAAAAGGTGATGTAACACACTGGTAAACAACCCAACTTTTTTGAAAAGTGTTGCACGCATCAAATTCAGAATGAGTGTATATTTATTAAAAAAAACACTACAATATTCAGTTTGAATATTACTGGACTGTATTCAATTGAATATATGCAACCATGTCTAAAATAATAGAAAGGTCATATGGGACAAAAGTTAATCTGGTCATCATGCTGGATTTTCATTGAAGGATGTAACTGGTAAAAAATGAAAGAATAAAAATGAAGTCACAATCAGAGAGTCTGGTGGAGAGAGACAGGAAGCAAGAGCTGCTGTAGAGATTAACTTATTTTAACAGTTTATGCACTGCACTGAGAAGTCATGCACAAAGCTCGTTAGGAAAGCTGCCTGCCTTTCACCCTTATTTGGTGACCACTCAAAAGCAAACTGCACAAAGCAAACATGATCCCACAGTTCATCCATGACCCATGCAGCACATATTTATGCAGCCTATCTCTGCATTAGAGACAGTAGGTTGTAGATTAACTTCACAATTAAAAGCTGGACACTTTTATGACAGAGGGCACAACAGCCTGCTCATTTCTACAGTTCACATGTCGCCTGCTGGATGGCACTAATTCTTCACACTCAACCGCACTACTGTCCCTCAGGTGCAGAGCTCACACAGACTGTAGCGTTTGCTAAGGTTAGCAACCATCCAAATGTGCCCACTTAGCTTCACATCGTGGCTCACTACCTCCCAGATCCCCAACGCCTGCTGTGTGACCATTGCCTCTACTAATTGTAGAACAAAGGCTAAGTAATCCACCGAGGCTCATTTGTCTTTAGAAAATGGCTGGCTCCATGGAAAGTCACACATTCGCTCACTCCTGGCTAGCATGTTAGCTTAGCACGCTAGCTAGCTGTTGGGCTACGACCTTACCTTTAACCAGCCTCGCTGATAAGACGCAGTCATAAAAACAGAGCGGAGGACACAGAGGAGGCAAACAGACAAGAACACACAGCCAAAAACACACACACCAACCTACGTTTCAGAAATAAGAGCAAAGATAATCTTCAGACAGAGGCAGAGCTCTGCTCAAGCCGGGGGTCAGAGAGACAGTGGCAACCGGAAACAAATAGTCTACTACTCAACGGTACATCCGGGTTACTATCGTCACAATACAGTTACACATTTTAAAGTTTTATTTATAAATTCATTTTTAGCGTATTTTTATACTATTTCTTTTGTAAATATCTATTTTAGAAATCGGATGAATTTTACATGATGCAAAAAAAACAAAAATGTTTGTCTCCGTCATTGTCTTTTTGTGATGTAACGGTTACTTCTGGGTATTGCAATAAATTATTTAAGATAAAGTTATGGAAAAATATTTTAGACAGAGAGTGGTAATGTCTTTTTTTGTGAAAGCAGATAGAGTTAGACCAGGAGAATAAAAAAAAAAAGATGTCTCCTCTTCAAATATTTTTATTTTTATTTATTTTAT
This sequence comes from Epinephelus moara, assembly GCF_006386435.1. Lineage (NCBI taxonomy): Eukaryota > Metazoa > Chordata > Actinopteri > Perciformes > Serranidae > Epinephelus > Epinephelus moara. The sequence continues at coordinate 34,144,995 of NC_065523.1, read as the reverse complement.
TTTTTTTTCATTTGTGGTTCCCGTACTATTTAATCCAAATTTATTCATAAAGCACATTTAAAAACAACAATAACAGCTGACCAAAGTGTTTCACAATCAAAAAATAGCAAAAATGATAAAAAATATTGGAAAAACAATTACACGGGGAAAACAAATGGACTATACAAACAGCACATTAGAAACACAAAGACTAGTTTAAAAGACAGAAGGACAATAATATGGAAAGACAGCTCTCACGGGATGGATGGATGGATGGATGGATGGAAAGTAAAAATTAAAGACTGTATTAAATAAGGAATGCTGTAAAGTAGTATACCTATAAATGCTAGCAGAGGGTGAGTATCTATATGAATACAAATGCAAACAACAGATTACAATCTATTATAAGAGACAAAGATGTTACTGCTAGGGATGTCATGTTAGGCGGCTTTTGCTTGAAGTTGTATTCCACTGTGCCAATGATGTAGTTTTTTTTTCCAGATTTCTTTATTCATTTTCTGACAATACAGAAAGGAACACCAGTTTCAAATTACACCAGAGTGTCTGCTTTAGAGTGAAAGAAAACCCCAAAATAAACCCCACCACCCCTCCCAACAACCCATGTCAGTTGCGGCCACAGCAAACATAATATGAGTTAAGTAACATACAGCATAAAATATTACAATAATAAGGAAATGAAAATAAACAAACTGATAAATAAAAATAGATAAATAAATGTTTCCATTTGAGGAGGATAGTACGTCTGGCCAGCAGGGTGCTAAAGGCAATGACACACTGTGCAGTAATGGGCAGATTTTTAGTCAGAGGGAGACCAAACAGAGCAGTTAGAGGATTCAGTTCTAAATTTATGTTGAGGGTCTGTTTGAAAGTTTGGAATATGTCGAACCAAAAGTTAGTTAACTTTGGGCACGACCAGAGCATATGTGAGTGGTCAGCTGGAGACTTTTTTTTTTTTTTTTTTTATATATACTTTATTAATCCCCGAGGGGAAATTCAACAGAAGTTACAGCGGTTACAAGCATCACTGTGGTTGGGATATATCTTAGCAAGTTTAGCATTGGTGAAATGGGCTCTATGAAGCACCTTCCACTGTAATAGGCCGTGCCTGGCACATATAGACGAAGAGTGGATCAGTTTTAAAATGTTCTCCCATTGGTCATCAGTAATGTCCACCCCCAATTCCTGTTCCCATGCGTTTTTAAGTGATACGATAAGGACTGGACTCAGAAGTGCAATCTTATTGTAGATAACAGATATCAGTCGCTTTTGTTGTAGATTAAGAGAGAGGAATTGGTCTATTTCAGCTTCTGGGGGGCAGTTTGGGAAATGTGGGAACTGCTTTTGAATAAAGTGTCTCATTTGAAGGTACTGGAAAAAGTGGTTATTGGGAAAGCCATATTTAACTGACAGACATGCAAAGGATGAGAAAACACCTTCATCATACAGGTCTTTAAGCGCTCTGAGGCCCTTATCTGACCATATGTGGAAAGTAGGGTCGGAGCAGGAGGGGAGGAATACATGGTTGTTCAGTGGTGCAAGAATTGAAGTCCTATGCAGGCCATGGTGCTTCCTGAATTTAATCCAAATTTTAATTGTATTGGTGACAACTGGGTTAAGTGAGACCTTATTGGCACTTATGGGCAATTGTGAGCAAATCAAAGAATGCAAAGAACAGGAAGAGGATGATATCTCAGTGTGAGACCAGGGTGGACAAGAGCCTGTATCTTCACAGAGTAGCCAGTATAGAAGTTTATTGATATTGCAGGCCCAAAAGTAGTTACGAAAATTTGGCAGTGCTAGCCCCCCTTCAGGTTTAGAAAGTTGAAGAATATGTTTCCTAATACGAGCTGGTTTATTATGCCAAATGAAAGCGTTAATTTGTTGGTCAAGATTAACAAAAAAGGATGCTTTAAGACAAATTGGGATGTGCTGGAAAAGATACTGAAATTTTGGAAGGATCACCATATTAATAAGATTGACTCGGCCTGCAAGGGATAAGGGGAGGGCAGCCCATCTGGACAAGTCTGACTTACATTTATCTAATAACAGCTGGAAGTTCTTCAGAAAAAGGTCCCTGAAGGAACTGGTGATAAACACCCCCAAATATCAGAATCCCTCCTCTGCTATTTTAAAGGGGAATATGGATTGTGGAAGTGATCTTGCCAAATTGTTTACAAAAAATAGCTCGCTTTTCTGACTGTTCAATTTGTACCCTGATAGGCGGGAAATAATGTAGTTTTATACTACAATGTGGTATAATTGTGCACATCACAGCTGTGTTTACAAATAAATGGTGAAAATGTCTGATACACCCAATTAACAATTCCTGACAGCGTGCTCTTTGGATTTTATTCTTGAACACTGCTTTGATACTTGATATAATAGAGGGAACCAACCTCATCAAAAGTTGAATTTCAGGTACAATGGAGACTTCTGCGACGTTACCTTGGATGTTGGTGAAGTGTTTGGGGAAGGCGACATCTCTAGAGCTTCTTCTTCATGAAGTTATTGGTGAGCAGATGCTGCCGAGCCATTTTCAAGTCACTGACCATTTTTGGTGGAATATTAATAATCATGAATATTTCTCACCCTTCATAGATACATAGCATTTATTAAAGTAGTTATCCTTCTTTGCGAAGTGTTTGTATGGATTTGCAGGTGTGAGCAAATCTGCGTGTGACATTCTTAATTATTGGAAAGATTTAGGCCCCTGAAGAAGCATTTTATATATCTAAATCTGTATATCTAAATCATGTACAGTCTTTTAAGTTTCCATTATGAACACTGACCCAACTGACTCCTTATAATGTCAGAGTGTTGATAGTACTGGTGGCCCAACTTTACAGGTCAATGCAGAGTTCAGCCACTTTCAGCTCATTGCTCAGATATATAAGAGTGAAAAACTGAGATGTTGTTGTAGCCCTAATTGGTAGTATGACATTACCCAGTCAGGTCTGTTGTCAGTATAAAGAGTGACTTTACATCGGACTGAAAAGAAGTGTTTCACTACCCTCTCTGAAAATAGCAATCCCGTTTCACCTCTGACCCCACCAGCATCACTCATAGGTGTGGTTGGGTGGGAACAGAGGTGTGTTTTGTTCAGTGGAACAAACTACATTTATAAAATAAAATAAAATAAAATAAAACAAAACAAAACAAAACAAAACAAAATAAAATAAAATAAAAATGAGATAAAATAAAATAAACTATAATAAAATAAAATAGAAAAAAGAGGTGTCTTTTATTTTACCTGTAACCAACCCAGGAGTGATGTCATGAAGTCCTAGAGTACATCTGTACATCCCCACAGCAAGGTGAGAAATTAAACTACTGGGGGTCGGCAAAAATACATTTTCAGAAGGTGATTGGTTACTCTTTATACATAATATGACATATTTTATAAAATGTTACGTCCCATTGTCCATGTCAGTAATCCATCCACACCTGATATGTTTTTAAAAAGTCATTTTTACTTCATTAAAAAGAGCAATGATACAAGATCCATATGACTTTCACAAAAATCCTTTAAATACCAAAACAATTTAATAGAAATAAAACAAAACAACATAGTGAGGAACGGTACAGAGATTTGCTTTGCTTGCTGAGATGATGCTGTATTATTATTTATGAAAATATGGCCAACCATTATAACAACTGTAGCACCTTGTGTTGTCCTTGCATAGTCTGAAAGACTTTACAACCTGAAACTAACTATATTGTCAATACTATACATAATGATACAACAAGATATGAAATACTGAAACAATTCAGGTTGTACTTTCACTGTTTGTGTATGCTCACTTTGCAGTTATATTGGCACTAAAGCTTTACCATGTAACAGGAAACAAACTCTTAAACAACTGCTGATTTACTTCCTTATTTCAAATTAAACTGTCTTTAGATGTATGGATTTTTGCCACTTTTTACTTGGTGATGATTATAAGACACCCAAAGCTGGATAAAAGCTCCAGTGTCTGAATTATTGTGGCATTTTTTATGGTTAAAATCCATACTGTATATTCCTCTTTGGCCCCGTTATTACAAGTATATCACATTTAATAACCTGAAGATTGATGTAGTACTCATGGTCAGGGCATGTATTTCATTCCTTTCATCCTAGGAATGATATGTATATCTCTGATGTCATCATGCTGAAGCAGCCAACACAAGTAGCGCTCCGTCCCCATGCCCCATCCACTGGTGAGGAGTGGTTTCACTTGCCTCATGTTGATGTACCATTTGTAGGACTGCTCTGGCACTGCATGATGCCTGAGGGCCTCCTGTACCATCTCAGGGGTGGAATGACGTTCACCGAGACCCACAGTCTCACCCAGCCCCAGGAGGAGGTCAGCAGCTTTGGCTTTGCACCGCCCAGTGCCCTCCACATACGCCTGGTAGAAGGGAACTCCTAGATGGTCCATCTCAGTCAGCCAAACAGCACTACCATATTTCTCTATCAAGACCCGCTCTCCTTTGCGTGTTAGCTTTCTGCCAAACTGCGGCTGTCCATCTTGGACCCACTCTAAGCAGTCAGCAGAGGGCATCATGGGAATGGCCTGGTCTAGAGGGATTCTTGGGAGTGGGGTTTTTCCATCCAGCTTATTCAGCATGGCTTTGACATGTGTAATGGTCCCGGCAGTGTTGAGGATAATATCAGAGTGTTTCTTCAACATGGACTTGGTGAGATGAGCCAAGTATCCCTCTGCTGTAGAGATGGCATTGTCCATGTCACCCAACAGTTCACACTCCACGTGGTAGAACTGGTTCAAGTGTGTGGCATCAGGATCTTCCCCTCTGAAGCTGGGAGATATGTAGTACGTCCCTGGCAGGTTCTCCTGGAAGCGAAGGAAGTATTCAAGTACAAATTGCATTGAGTCAGCCAGGTAGATGTCCTGGCCCAGCAGGCTAACAGAAACTGGTTCTGAGTCAGATCCCAGGCCCATTGGTGAGGAGATGGTGTCTGTGGTGAGAGGGGTCAAAGCGTAGGAGAACTGGCAGGAAGTGTGGAAATATTCCACTGTGCTGTGGAAAAGAGTGTTCTGAATCTGGAACAGGTTGCGATACCACTGGCTCTTGATGGCAAGTGTGGAGTGAGATTGAGGGTCTTGCCATGAATGAGGAGGCCTGCACTGGGTGATTTTGGAGTGGATCTTTTTGAGGGCCTCAGGGTCGGCAGCTGGGCCGTGCAGTGATGACACATATCCAGGGTAGGTTTGGAAGCATTCTGGTTGAAGCTCAGCAGGCTTTGTGCCATCTGGTGAAGGCAACAGAGGGATTAGCTTGGCATGAGCATAGTCGATCTCAAAGCCCTCGAAGATCAGGGCAACACCTTGAGCTCTCATCCCCTCCTCCAGTAGTTTGGCAACTTTGCAAGTGGCAAGGATCAGTGCTTTGTAGTCAGCTTCCTCCAGTTTGAAGATGTCACTGGAGAGTGGTTTGCGTGGCACCACAACTGTTAGTCCAGGAGAGTTTGGGTACGGTGTCAGGAAGGCAACATGCTCACTGTCTTCCCACACTCTCCACTGTTGCTGCTCTCCACGTACAATACGACTGAACAGGTTATCATTGGAAGCATCTCCAAAAAAGTCAAAGCAAGAAGGTGCATTTGGTGTTGGCAGTCCATTTCTAATCTTGGCTTGAACCTGGGCCAGTGCCTCATCATCCCACCGTGGGCCGCTCTTTGAGGTGCAGTAGCCAGGATCATTAGTGTGGAATTCCTCTTCATGTGAAAGATGGGGCTGCCACTTTGGCTCTAGGCCATGAAGTGGGAGCAGTTTGATTTGTGCTGGCTGATCAGGGGTTGGATGGAAAACCAAAGCACAGCGCTGCACTCCCAGTCGCTCACATAGCAAACTTGACACAGCTCTTGCTCCTTGCAGCATAGCCACAAAATCAGTTGTAGCCAACTTGAAGATGCTCCTTGCCCCACTTAGAGCTTTTCTAGTCAGGATGGTTGACCCAGGGATCCAGGGTTTGGGATCCAGGTAGGCAACCAGCTCATCTGTTTCCCAGATCACATCAGAGAAGCTCTTCAGGGGCCTGAGGACCTCTACTCGTGAAATGCCGCCTATCATTGAGGCCACAAACATTACACCAGCATTTGTTTCAACAATGGCATCACCTTTACTGTCCACAGCAATGACCCCTGCACAGATCCCATCCAAATTTTCAGCCATCACTTCTCTACATGCCTGCCTAAGGCTGTAGCCTTTGTGGTGGTAGAGACTGGCTATTTTCTGTGCAACTGTGTGCCTCAGAAATACATCTCCATCTCCAGAGCAGGTAATAGCTACCTTATCATCAGCATATATTCCTGCCCCTACTACTGCTGTGTCCCCAACTCGCCCTTTCAGCTTTCCAACTAATCCACCTGTGGAGGATGCAGCAGCCAACCCACTCCAACAATCCAAAGCCACAGCTCCGACTGTCTGGGGGTGATTGTTTGTTGAGGTATTTCCAACAGTGAGCTTTGCTGCTAACTGTCTGTGACGTATATCAGTGTGGAAATACTCAGGCCCAACAGACTTCTCCTTGTCCTCCAACCCTTGCAGAAACTCCTCAGCCCCGTCTCCTACAATGAGTGAATGTGAGCTTTTCTCCATGACACATCTGGCTGCTTTTATTGGGTTCTTCACACTTTGCACACAAGCAACAGATCCTGACCTCATTGCATTGCCATCCACGATGGTTGCTTCCAATTCATTTTTGCCATCTTTGTTGAATACTGAGCCTTTACCTGCATTAAACAGGAAGCAGTCCTCCAGAGCTTCTACTGACTTCTGAACTGCATCTAGACTCTTGCCACCTTGTTGAAGCACTTGAGATCCAAGAGTTAAGGCTGTCTGTAGAGCAAACTCAATAACTCCAATCACTTCAGTGTTCAGCATCACCTCCTCTCCAGCGCCACCGTGGATCACCAGAGTGTGGTCTGTGCTCATTCCAGAGGGGTGGTCAACAGTAGTTTTGCCATTGTCTGGGCTCTCTTGACATTGGTTTGTTTCTCCATTCATTTTCTCTGTTTGACCCTGATTCAGTAGACACTCCAGGGCTCCCATTTGGCATGCAATGGCATATCTTAGAGCTAGAAGCATCACTAACTTCAGGTTTATCATCAGGCTTTCTTTAAGCTTCTCCAGTACCAGAGCAAAGCTCCCTTTCCCATTAAGCACAATACGAACCTTGTCTCTCTGCCCAAGGTAGGTTACAGCCAACTGATCCTGGGCATAAACATTACCTACTCCACACTCCACATCCTCAACCAGATCTGTACCTGTGAGGTACACAGATGGACATCCAAAGGGGTCCAGGTACTTTCTCAGTGGATTATTAGGCGGCAACAATCTACGCAGGGCAGCCAGGTGGGGACCAACTCCTTGACCACTTTTGGTGTTTTTGATGAGGCTCTTATGCTCCAGAAAGGCAACATGGAACAGACGTAGGAGGTCAGTGGTGTATTGAATTTTGTTATCTGGACCAATGCAACACACTAAGGCACCTGCCAACTTGTGAAAATGCATGGTGAGTGAGTATGTAGGATCACAACGGCCATGTTTGAAGTGGCGCATATGGGTAGGTGTGACAAGGAGGTGCCTGGTTGCAGATTCCCCAAGAGTCTGCCTCAGGGAAAGCTGCAAAGAGAAGTTGATCCAAGCATCATACAGACCTCTCTGCCCTCTGAGGGTAGAGAAGACATCAGGAAAGGAGGGCACATCAAGAGTGAGAACTGGGTGTGTTGCTTTTAAGTCAGGGCTCAGTTTGGGAGTATTTACTCCTTGCAAGGGGAATGTTAGGGATTCTGGACAAACAGAATCAACATTATTTACTGTGACAGACCCATTCATTTTGTCTGTATCAGTATGGACTAGTTTTAAGTCAGCAGTCTCAGACAGCCTGTACACATTCTCAGTCACAAGCCCAGCAACCATCCCATCCACAGCGCTGTGCTCAAACAACATCCCAGCTGTGCTGTCCTTGAAGACCACCAGGTTCACCACCTGTTAAAAAACAGTAGAACAACAAAGATTGGTTTATTTTCTTAGTTCATTTCAACATTTCAGTGAGGGCAATAAAAAATATCTCTGTCTACTTGGGCAGCAATACATTGCCTAATTACTGCTATTCTAGAGTGTGCCATGATAATTATCAAATACCAAGTTCAACAGTGTAAAAGTGTGTGTGTGAAAGAGGTGAGAAATTGGACCTTTATCCAGATTCAATTCAGTACCTTGTCATAGTATCTCAGATATGGACCGTCTCCTCCTCCTCCCAGCCTCACTGCATTGAGGACATCAGCCAGTTCAGACGGTGCGTTGCAGTCTTCCAGACAGAGTGTCAGCACAGCACTCTCCATCAGCTTCAGTGATGCTGCTGCGTCTCCTCCTTGCTCCAGGATCTCTTCTCTGGTGGCAGCCCAGGCTCTGCGCTCCAGAGCTGAGAGGCTGCAAATGACAGAGGGATCATTCTGTTTTCCTGCACTGGGTTGATCCATCACCTGAGCCAGCTGGTTGTAGATGTCAATGAATGGTCGAGCAGAAAGCGGCCCACCAGTGCTTGGACACCACAGTATGTCAACAGGGAACACTCCTCCAACACAGGTGATGATGGCATGGAGGCTGTCTGGGTAGACCTGGAGAAAACAAAGCTACAGATTAGAAAAAGAGCTGATCTGACATATTGATAATTGAAAACCTCTAATTTTTCATTTTGCTCTGATGAATCTCATCAGTTGTGCCCTACTAGTAATCTCACCTTAATCTCATCTTGACTCCTTCCAGGAATCCGGCTGGCAGCGAATACCTCAGACTGCTGTGTGCGCTCCATTGGCACATTGCCCTCCAGTAACAAGGGCTCACTGTACAGCTTTGCTGCTGCCCAGAGCAGAGAGGCTGCTCTCCCCAGCTGGGTACATCCCTTTGCTTTGGAAGGTCGAAGAACAACAGGGAGGGCAGTGGAGGTGGGCAGTGGGTCAGCACATGACAGCAGACCTTTCTTGAACTGCTCCGTCACCCAGTTCTCTTGGCCTGAAGCTCTTGTTGCAAACTTTCTCTGGGCCTCTTGAAGGAGCTCCCTCTGCTGATCCAGTGTACTTTTGAACTCTGGGTAAAGGTCAGGAGTTAAAGTGAGCTGCAGGACACGGCTCACTTCTTGCAAGGTAACATCCAGCTCTGGAACAGGGTAGTCGAGAAGGGCCATCCTGTTGGTATGGAGGAGGCTTAATACAGAAGGAGAAAAAAAGAGAAAGAATGACTGGGTCTTTGATGGGTTAGACTTTGCACTTTAGCTGCGACAGAATTAGAAGCATACAAAGAGCACAGATGAAGAAACCCATACACCTCCATGTAAATATAGCATATACAGTACAACTCATAATCATCAGATGATGCTAGCATGGCACTAGGAATGGCAGGTCAGTTCACAATTGTAGGAATACGAGTCCTAATGATTTTGGTGACCCCTTGACCTTTCCTCTTACACCACCACAAGGACCTTTTGTTGTTGTTGTAGTCTGTGAAATGCCGCAACAAACAGGGATATTGCTGTGACATTTGTTACCTCCCCTCAGGTTGAGTTTCAGCTTTGGTGAGCTGTTAATTTTTCACCTTAGTCCAATATTTTGGATTATGGACAAATACAGTGCTGCAGGAATGAGTCCTAAAACCCTGAGAGAGGAGTTAGCATTTTAGCACTCCTGGTTCCCTTATCTCAAGGTCAATGGGTTTTTTGAAGGGAACTGCCCATTGGTTCGACAGCCCATTGTTCCGACCATATTAAACTCATTGTTCCGAAGTCCGTTCCGAAATCATCATGATGCCCTGTGGTTAAGGTCTGGTTAGGTTTAGGCACAAAAACCACTTGGTTAGGGTCAGGAAAAGATCATGGTGTGGGTTAAAATGAAAAAGAAAGTGACAAACACATAAGCCGTGAGCCTGCTCCGCCTCATGCTGGTCGCGGCGCACCATACACCCGCCGCGAGCCGTTCAGCACCGCGGACAGTCGGACTAATGGGATGTCGAACCAATGGGCTGTCGAACCAATGACATGGACCCTTTTTGAACGGGTTTTTGGTCAGATGAATGAAATAAGGTCTGTGGTAACACAAGCTTAAGAGACTTTCAAGTTTTGCTCTGCAGCATAAAATTTGTTGTAAATACCCCACTAGTGAGTTCTGAAGCCTTTAGGTGTCTTACAAAAGATGGTTGCTAACAAGTGGCTAAATTAGACGACTTTACAGTGTGAATGTGGTGGTGACGCTAAAGTCATGCAATCATGCTGTAGTTTATTTATAGCCTAACGTTAGCACTTAGCTTCTGGCAATTGCATTTACAGTTCAAAAAGCAGGAAAGTGGTTTTCACTTGTGAAGATTAGCTTGCAGACCAAAACATGTAAGTATCATGAACATTTATTTGCCACAGAGCTTTTTTTTTTTTTGCAATAATCCAAAATCCAATGGAAAAATCCCATCGTCTTTTTGTCATGGGAACTGATGCTAACTCCCTTGGTGGCCGACAAAAGGTGTGGCCTATACAACAGATCAGTGTACCTGTGTCTCAGCATGATTGCTGATCTTGAAGAAGGCCAAAAGGCTGAAACATCGTCATAAAAATAAAAGAAAACCCAGGCCCACCAATACACATCATTCCTTGAGCACTCTGTACCTTCAAATCTGATGACATTCCCATCGGCCTCAGCTCTACTTTGTGTTTAGTGCTAATTAGTGAATGTAAGCATGCTAACACACTAATGTAAGCAACTACTGTAAGATGGTGAACATGGTAAATATTTCCAGCTTAACATCAGCATATTAGCATTGTCATTCTGAGCATTTTAGCTTGCAAAGGTTAGCATTTAGCTCAAAGCATCACAGTGCCAAGGCTACATACAGCCCCACAGAGCAGCTAGCATAGCTGTTATGATGTACACTGACGTACAGTACAAACACACACTAACTGGCATGTGCCCCCTCTCACTGCCCTTTACATTTCCTTCACATGATGTCCAACATTTCTCACATTACTGGAACCACTAAGTCAATTATGTGATTTTGGGTAAAGGACAGCTGGGTCTAACACAGGTCTCTTTGTGTATTAATCTAGTGAACATGAATGGAATGCATCCAGATTTTACTTCAGTGTGAGACAATACCTCCTGGACTCAGCTGTACGAACCGAGTAATGGCTGATAACTAATCCCATCTGCTCTCACGTGAAAGCACTTACTCTCCTTTCACCGTTCCTCCGTACAAAACGTCATGTATTGACGCTGGTTGTCAAGGAAATGCCTCGCTCGCTGTATGACTTTTGATAAATTAGATTTCTCCTGATTTGTCTCAGCAGTTCAAGTCCTCCACACAATGTTGGCTGTCTGTGTGATATCTGAGGAGGGATTCAGGCTCTGCGAGGATACTGGTCCTGTGATTCCAATAGCTCATTTATACCAAATACAAGCAGAACTACCAATACTATATATTACATAATATATATTTTGCAATTCAATACAAGAAATTTGGTTTATGGACATTTAAATAGGCATTTCAAACCAGGCCAAATTAACAAAGCACAAAAAATGTTATTAAAATTGTACAATTTTTTGTTCTATTGTGCTTACCCCCTCTTATTTGCTCTTAATTTAAAGGTCCAGTTCACCAAATTGCATAGGATTTTCTTATTTATCCCCTGTGGTGCCGGGCAGATCATTTCTATTTTATCTGCTGAGGTTTTGAGATACCAATCTCTGACATGTCTGTCATTGCCCCAGTACAACCGAGGTACAGTAAATGGAATTTAGTCTGTGGTGCTCAAAGCACTGAAAATTTGAAAACAAGATAAAAAATTTCCAGCAACTTTCCAAGAACACGATGACAATGACTTGAGAAGAGCCACAGAAATGGCTGTCAACAATGGAGGAAAAACTTCCAAAGAAATAGTCCCTAACTGTTCACAGTGAGATCTTTGGATTAATAGTCCTCGGGACAATGTTATATCATATGCAATATTAATAGATCTCAGGTTTCACTCACAAAATGCTTAAAAGACTTAAAATACTTAAAATAAAATTACTCCATTGTCAATGAAAGAACTGTTTGTAATGATAGAGACAACAATATTAATGTATTAAAGGGGTGAGAACCAAAGGAGCGTCAGTGACACCTGACCAATATACTATGTTCCGACTTTGTTTATTGAATTTAATCTTTAATATTTAAAACTTTATAAACACGCAGATGAATATATACGTTACGAACAATATTTGACAGTTACTGAAAAAGTGTTTTTAAGTGAGTAAGCGCAGTTATGCTCCTTTTGGCCTCAAAAAGTTCAGTGTTAAATGTTAAATCTTTTGGTTTTTCATTAATAACTCTGGACTGGTTCAGAATTCACAAGTAGGCCTTCTCTTTTATCAGCAAAAATAGCTCATCAAGAGATTACATGTGATATATGTGACTAATTTTTGCCCAAAATGTCACTTACACCCCTCCGGTTCTCACCCATCAGTGTTCATTCTTTTGTCTGAGGACTTATTTCCATTTTAAAACTATTCTCAAGACAAGAAATCACCTCAAAAACTACCAAAAAGCGATCAAAGTGACAGAAGACTACTTGTTTATTTCATTTTATTCTATTTTATCAATTTTATTTTTATTTTATTTTATTTTTTGGTCAAGGTATTACTTTTTTTTTTTTACACATAAAGTAGACTATAAAAACAACAAGACTGATCAAGTTTCAGACTAATACTGATACACATACTTCACATTTGAGTACATCAAACAAATCAATCACCTCTTTTCTACATTATCGACATGTTTTTTATTTCAGAGAGAAAATCAACTTACCTCAATATGGTAATTTGTCTAAGATCTGGCTAGCTGGTTTGAAGGAAGAACAGTCAGTGGGAGGAAAACTTGGTTGGACTACAAAAACACTGAGTTTTAGTCTGTAATATAGAAGCAGTGACTCCAATTAAGCAATTATGCTTCGTGCCTCCCCTCTTTCTCTGTCCTCCTCTCTCTCAGTCTGTCTCTTCCATCTCTGTTTGTGTGTTTTATATACTGTCACATGCCTTTTACATAATCTAACTTCACCAGAGCACTATCATCATGTTTAAGGCAACATTTAGACACAACTAACAGGGAGTGTTTTAATGGTAAAAGCACCAATCCTCTTGAGGGATACATGATGGCCAATCGCTTGATCTGCTACCTGGGATCAATTCTTCAGTCAACAGACATTAATGGACCCAGTGTGCTCCCAATTTTACCTGCTAAAGGCCAGCACACACACACACACACACACACACACACAAATAATTTAATGAGGTGTCTCGTGGTCAGGCAAATTCATTGTCTGACATTTATATCCAAGGTCCTCCTGTCCCCCACAGATTAGCTTCAACATGCAGCTGCAGTAACGTTATCTGAAATGTAGTGGAGTAGAAAAGTATCTCAAGTATTGTACAAGTACCTCAAAACTGGTAAATGTACTCAGTTACTTTGCCCCATCAGTCAGGACACTGTGCTACCACACCACCTGGTGGAGCTGAGGAGGGACACAGACATCGGTCTCAACACTGAGGCCTCTTACATAGAGTTGTGGGAGGAACGTCACATGGAGGCCAAGTGGATAAAACTAAGAGCCTTCCTAGTGAATCTGGGAGTGTCACTGCTGGGTACGTTAAAGGAGCAGTGTGTAGGATTTAGTGCCATCTAGTGGTGAGGTTGCAGATTGAAACCAGCTGAATACCTCACTGCTCATCACTTCCTTTCTATCTGTGCAGTGAAGGTGGCCTTCAGGCAGTGGTGGATCAAGTACCTGAAAGCCATACTCGAGTAAAAGTACAGATATATTACCAGAAAATTACTTTGGTAGAAGTTAATATTTTCCCTTAAATCCGAATTATGGTTTCCTCAAAATGAAATCAGTTGCACAAAACACCCTTAAGTCTTCTGCTTAAGGTTTCCTTAAAATGTTCACTTAAGTATTTATGGTTTTCTCCTTGTCTTGGTCTTATACTTAAGGAATCCCTTTACTTTTGCACTTAAAAAAAGACCTTAGCAACCAAACAAAGGTAAACAAACTGAAGGTACATCTGACTCTATCTTAACTGTAACATAACTGAGTCTATGCTGATAAATGAAACAACTAACACACAGCAGAAGAGTGTTCTGCGACCATGAGAACCCATTGGATACGCTTTTGATTTTACGCTTTAGATTTGACTCAATTTATTTTCATTGTAAATCTTCCTATAGTCATTTTCTGTTTTCTGGTATTTGGGGATCAAATTTACTTTGTAGATTGTGCTTTCTATGACAGTATTGCTCTGAGACAACAAGGGAGCCTGAACTTGCCTTAAAATTTCATAGAAGAAATGGTCAAATATGCACTGTTGAATTTACATTAAAAAAGAATTTACATTGCATTAAACGTGCGCTAGGATGTGTTTCACATCATGACTATGATGTTCAAACGTCAGCTGTTTATCACCAGTTTTCAAACGCGACCTCCCTGTCATACATTCTCGTGTCAGTGTGGTGGACGCGGAGCCTCCAAGCATTCCTATGAGACAGCGCTGAGCAGGTTTTTTTCATGCAGCAAAGTGAGACGCTCATTGGATAAATGCGACAAAAACGTTGCTTCCAGGGAGGCTCAGCTTCCCTGGGACCTAATGGAGCGGTAAGCGGGAGAGGATGCTCTGTGTATGCATGTTGATAGGAGTTGTATAAAAGGCTGAACCCCTTTGTGATTGGCAGCGCTTCGCATTTTGAGCTCAGTCCCATGCGGATATTTGCGAGTGGAGTCTTCCGAGTGTTGTCTGGAGTTCCTTATTTCCATAAGCTATATAGCTCATTTTCACCGTTAAACCATCTGAAAATCTTTGAGGTGTGTTTTGCTGTGGTTCTATGGAGTGTGGTTAAAAAACGGCTTCAATTAAATGTTACTTTTATAAGTTACTGCCTCGCTACAATACTGCTTCAGACCAATATGGTTTTCTTGTCCTCTGTCATTTTTCCACTTTCTAACTTAAAGCCAACTCTGTGAGACGCTAACAGGCGTCACAAGTGTGAGTCCAAGCAAACAAACAATCTCCATGGAAACTTTTACTGCTGTAAAATCTCTTTCAATGGAGTAAATGAGTTAGTGTTTTTCCTTAATTAGGGAAACCCTTTAAGGGATTCTGTGCAACTGTGTAAGTCCCTCAGCTAAGAAGAAATTAAGCTCTGTGTCATATTTAAGGAAAAAAATTAAGATGTTTTGTGCCCTGCTATTAACTGTCCTTAAGTATCAAAAGTAATTTTCTGATATGAAATGTACTTAAATATTTAAAGTAAGAGTAAATGCTGTTGATAAAAAGCAAGTGGTCAGAATTTTAAGAATTACTGTTTGTGTCCTCTTAACATGAACACCTTAAAAATGGAGCGTACATTACACCTGAAGGAAAACAAGGTCTTTTTCACAACTTAAAGTATTTAAAGAACAAAGTCCAGTTTTTCCTTCCTTTCAATTCCTCCATTTGTCTGTCCATCCCTTCCTCCTGTTCTTGCCTTTATTGTAGTAGGTAACTGAAAATGCTTTGAGGAAATGTTGTGCAGTAAAAGTGACAGAAATATAGAAACGCAAGTAAAGTACAGCTACTCCCAAAAAATACTCAAGTGATGTAATTAGGTATTATTATTTTGTCACATCACACCACTGCTTTCAGGTGATGTTAAAACATGAAAGCCCCTCACTAGAGCCAGTGTTTGGTGATTATTCACTAATGAAAACATAATTCTGTTATATACAATATATATTATAATACACAATAAGAATATCATGTTAAATATCTGCCAATAGATCCCACTAAATCCTACACACTGGTCCTTTAAGTGTCAGCTATAGGCATGAAGCGGAGTGAGTCAGTGATTATTTCCCAAGCTGAAGAAGTTGCATTTTCTGCTTATCAGGATTATCAGGCCACCCCCTCACCCACCAACTTGGCCAAAGTCTTAAAAATAAAAATAAATCAATCTGATTAGGATATAATCAACCCAACAATGAGACCTTTGTTCTCGTTGTGGAGGCTCCTGCGGAGGCTGCACCGTACAGGAAGTGGTGCACGAGTAACATAATGATGTACAAGGAAGAAAAAAGAAACATCACAAGATCATCAGTTGAGTCAGCGGTGTCTGTTTATACATTGTCTTTGTTGTAGAGTTCATCAGTGACGCTATGGAAAGGTAAGGCTGCATTAACTGATTCACAAGGAAGAAAAAAGCATGGGAATGAAACAACTTCACTTGAGTCATGCAAGCAGTTATGCCCAGCCCGCCTGGTCTTACAAGACATCACAAGATCAGAGCAGGCCAGGACCAGAGAGAAAATTACACCAAGCAGCAAAAGCACCATACATATCATCATTGTGTAGGACCAAGCTCGTGGATCACTCACAAAGGCATTTATCATATAAACTAAAAAAATAAAAAATAAAATCAAAATGAGTATTAATAAACAAACGTTCTTGCTTACTCTTCCTGGCTTTAGCAACAAAATCGGCAAACTTAGATTAACGAGCCATTCTAACTTTTGGTCCTCTGCGCACCAGCAAGTGTCAGGGTTTAGACGAGCCATTTCACAGAACATGAACTCTGAGCCTGAGCTTCTGACGGTGTTTCTGAAGGACCTCTAGGCCCCCATTTAAAACCACATTTCAAGATCACCTAACAGAGTATAAAATAACAATAGCAAGAGACGCAAAATGGGCGCACACAGCCCTGGCACCCATGGTGGTGAGGCGTGAGGTGGAGATGGTCAGACCAGCAAAAGAGGAGCGCAGGGAGTGGGAGTGGGGGACTCCTGGAGGAGGTCAGAGAGGTAATGATTTAAAGCCTGTTAATGGGTTTGTTGGGAAGGCCAGAGAGAAGTGCAGTAACACACCTGACATGCAGATTATAATCACGAGTTTGCAGGAATGGAAGTAACCTTTGGCTGGTTTAAGAGAGACCAAAGATTATTTACTGTGTGGAGCTAATCTCAGACCGAAAGTTAGAAGAAAGTTTCATTTTTACTTATTGAGCTTTGCTCTTTCACAAGATGCTTTCACAAGAATGCAGATGTTGTTGCAGCTCGCTGTGAAACAGTTTGCTAAATTTAGTCTCTTCATCACTTTTCACTCTAGAAGAAGAGGAAGAAGATATATTTGATTAGTCCCCAGTTTCCAACCCAGGTCCCTATGGACCGAGCTACTGCAAAAATAAAAATCCAAATAACCCTGTTAGTACATCATGTGCAACAACCTCATTCAGAGACTTTTCTTATTGTGTGATATTAATAGATTATTATCAATGATGCATTAACACATTGGCAACATAAAAATAGCTCCCAGCACGGCATTGCATTGCTTGAGGCAACTGTCATACACTGCTCACTCGTGCAGTGTGGCCCCGGCCTCAGAGGCAGCACAAATGCCAGAATATTGTACTGAATATCTGTGTGACTTTGCCTATGCCCTTAATGACACAGCTAAGATTTGAACGTTCTTCCAAAAATTGCCTTTATAGTCCAGATCGTAGTTCTGAAAAAGACCGAAACACTCCATCTCAATACAGGTCACTGATCTTGTGAATCTCTTTTATAAGCCACTGATTCCAGTAAACACATTTTTTACCTTCTGGGTTTGAAGAGTCATCGTGTCAAACAGTCTTTAAACCAGGTGAAAGGACATCCAAAGGTTCAAAGGGACTGGCTGGCTCCTGTTCAGTTTTGATCCAGCTCAGTTCTGAATCCCTCCAAGTGCATATTCAGTCTAGACATTTCAAATGGTTGTTCAGTCTTGTACTGGGAAGGCCTAAAACTCCTACATCCCTGACCATATTTATCTTATGTTGATCCTTGGTCTCCTCCTGTCCCAAAGAAAGTCTTTGATTATTCTATTAAACTGATGAAACAATTGACCCCAGACACAGACTGGCCAATCATAACGTAGCATCAGGCCGGCTCAGACCAGGGTCCGACAACAACACAGCTGTGCTCCATTGACTCTAATGCAGTCGTTTCAGATTTCCTTCATTTTCAGGCTGGTTTTTGGATTTGGAGCTAAATGTTGTGCCTGGGGCACGTCGTGTATTAATTGATACTC
>NC_065523.1:34125234-34126856 GCF_006386435.1 Epinephelus moara | reverse complement strand
AGCTGTGCTCCATTGACTCTAATGCAGTCGTTTCAGATTTCCTTCATTTGCAGGCTGGTTTTGTGGATTTGGAGCTAAATGTTGTGCCTGGGGCACGTCGTGTATTAATGATACTCGTTACCTGGAGAGGTTGGAAAAAGATATACGTTTCTTCCATGTTCCAAAACCAAAATCAAAACCTGAGAAGTGTAGGGTTAGCTAGCTAGCTACTGAAGGTACAGATTGTGTCTCAAATCACATACTTCCGTGTAGTATACTATGTGCACTATGTGCTTATTGGCGTAGTGCAGGATTTCGACAGGGTAGTGTTGTCTCAAACCAAATACGGGCATTGTGCACTCACCAGGGATGACGACCGCAAATTAGCTAGTTAGCAAACTAGCATTAGCATTCGCGTTATCGTTCGCG
The DNA here is from genome assembly GCF_006386435.1 of Epinephelus moara. NCBI lineage: Eukaryota > Metazoa > Chordata > Actinopteri > Perciformes > Serranidae > Epinephelus > Epinephelus moara. The sequence continues at coordinate 34,126,448 of NC_065523.1, read as the reverse complement.
GTACCAAATCATTACAGACTGTTAAATTAACCCAATAAACATACAGCTGGCTTATACCCGACAACAGTATAGTGGTGCTTAGTGCAAAAAACATGTATAACTTACATTTGTACAATGCAGTGACCTTCACGGTCGCACAGTCCTCGGCCGCCATTTCCAGTTTGAAAAGTGGTCCCTCCCCTTCTGCTACGTAGCCAAGATGGCGACCATTGAGGGCGAGAAGTGTCCATAGTTCCACACTCAACTTCTTCACCGTTTTGAGTGCACCATCCGGGTACTCATAGTGTACTGCATTGGTCAAAATCGGGTAAAAATTCAGCCATGACTACTCCAAACAGAGTAACTCCTCGCGTTTGTAAGGTCACTCCAGCGGTAACTTCCTGCAATAACTCGAATCTCGCGAGACGTTTTCAGAGCCAGACTTTCACTCTCTGTTTTGACTTGCCACAACAAATATGTCTGAATTTTTACCCAATTTTGACCAACTGGATCTGGATGAGCCATTTGAATTTGATGAGCGCCCGTATTTATTTGAACATGGAGTAGACGGACGTACACGGAGCAGAGCTCATTGAAACTGAAGAGCGGACGAGGAGAGAGAGGGAGCAGCAACAGGCAGAGGAACATGTCTGAATCCAGCTAAAGGTAAACACAGACGTTCATNTACTGGAGAAATGTCTCATATTGAACATCCTATCACTCATTTAGACAAAAGTAGATCGGAAAATAGGGCCCAGGTTGAAAAAAACATTAGTTCCCCTTTAAAGCACTGAATAATTATAAACAGCCCACTGCAGAGTAGCCACCTGGTAGTAAATCATATTAATGAATGTTCATGTTCGTGATGTCGATGGGCTACTTTAGAGTTAATAGGCTGTTACCTTTATTCAAATATGTTTTGCAGCTCCAGACAGTTGGGGGATTTTTTGGGCCAATAATGGCTCTTTCATTAGTAAAGGTTGCCGACCCCTGGTTCAGTCAAATACAATGGAGGAGAGAGATTTTAACACAAATCTGATTTATAATCAACAACCCAAGAGTAAGAGCCTTGTTCCAGTTGTAGCAGCTTCAGCTGAGGCTGCACTGCACAGACAGTGATGTAAGAGTCCAGCTAAGAAAAGAAAAAATATATCATGACTGTGGGGAAATGAAGTGGACACACCTATGCTTTTAGTTTCAGGTTGAGTTTTCTCCACTGATGTAACGCATGGGGG
>NC_065523.1:34119270-34125133 GCF_006386435.1 Epinephelus moara | reverse complement strand
CATCAAGTGAACTGTATATATAGGCTGGCATTACTATTAGAGAATGTTCGCAAGGCATCTGTACCTACCAGGCATCAGGCAAAGCTACCCAGAGACCTGAAAGGAAAAAGTAAGTTTATTTTAAGTGCTTACAATTCTTTATTCATTTCATTTTTAAAATTCCATCTCTGCTTTTGTTCTTGTGAAAAAGTTCTTCGAATAATAAATTACATTTCATGACATTTTTAATGAAAAATCTCTTTTTGTTATGTAGGATATGAAGGAATAACACAAATATTGTCACAGTTAAGTAATATTTCTAGCACACAATAAAAATAGTTTATATGGACCTACTTTTTCTGCTTGGGATCATAATCTAGTTGTCCAAGGCTGTCCGAACGTTGTCCAAGGTCCACATCCAGTAACAATACCGTCTCATATCAAGTGTTGCACAAAACGAATTAGTTTCACAATTACTGCTTTAAAATTGTGAGACGTCTGCAGGTTTTTTTTCGGTGGTAGTGGGGGCCTCTTCTTTTTCATAAACCACGTGACTGCCAAGTGTCTTTCTGTGAAAATTAATTTTAAAAATGAATTAATTAATATCAAGAAATTTAATGTCATTCTAAGTCATTCTATTTTAAAATAGTTTCAGCATAAGCTTCATTTAGTGAATGTTTTCGTTATTACAAAGATTATTAGAGAGACTGCAGCTACAACCTCCTCCGGCCTCCCTTACAGTCGAGACGGCAGTGAAGACAGCAAAACCCTGACTTATCGATCTCATATCGTGCCTAACTTTAGTGCATCACAACATATCAGGTATGAAATTAATCTGCAGATGTTCCTGTGCAAAATGAGACCCAACTATTACATGGACATCAGTTTTTGAGCCACGATGAAGGTCAGAATGTTTTTAGCTGAGACTATTTCTGGAAAACTTGCTGCCCCTACCAGCTGATTAAGAGGAGTGAGGAGTCAGCAGTTAATGACGGTACAAAATAGTCAATAAAACAGTTTTTTTTGTTGTTGTTTTTGAATAATGAATCACCGCAACCCCGAGATGTCCTTGCAGTCATACATGTGCACACAAAATATTAGGCTGATTGGTCCAGTGGTATTCAAGATTAGCTGCGGACAGACACACACACACACACACGACCAAAAGCATGATAATATATCTGATTAGGATATCATCATCAGCCCAACAGTGAGAGCTTTGTTCCAGTTGTAGAAGCTCCTGTGAGGCTGAGGGCGACGTAAGAGTAATGCACTGATGTGCAAGGAAGAAAAAAGACACATCCCAAGACGTGGCGAAATGAGGGGTTGTATACTATACCTGAGTTGGTGATATGTGTGTGTTTATTAAAATGCTTTTTTTTATTTTTTGTAAAAATGTGAGATACAGTAACATTTTGCACCTGTAATATTTACCTATGGCCCATCAAACAGGATTTTGGCTACTTGACAGTTTATGATATTTTACTGAAAAAAAATCATCATGTTGTTTAGAATATGATCCTGAAGGCACTAGAGAATCTGGTGTTATATCCCAAATATTGTCACTGTTAGGTGTAATTTCTAAATTCCAAGTCTTAATTTCTAAATAAAAATAAAACGGCCACTATGGTCACATATGTTAACAAAAACCCCTTCCTACCATAGACCCAACGACCACCATTGCAGCAAGAGTTTGACACACCACTGGAGCACTAACGAACCAATGACATCATTGGCCTTGTGAAGACCTCCCCAGAGGTTAAATACCTGGGTTTTCCACACCAGTTTGTCAGACTAGCTCCAGCCTAGTCAGACAAGCATGAACTGATGAAGCCTCTTGGATAAGAGGTGAAACGTCTTCTAAGACAAAACTAAGTCCAGTTGTATTCAATTCAATTGCCTTGAGATATTTGAATAGAAGACTAGAGGTGGGCAGAGACCGAGCTGACCAGGGTGCTCTTGTCTATAAACTGCCAGGATTGCCACCGATAACAATGTGGGGACAAATACTATACTTCATAAAATAAGAAAACCAATACTGTGTCTTGTTCTGAGCCTATTTGACAGGTCATGTGACCTGCATGTCGTGCTGAAAAAAGCTGTGTAATTACAGATAAAATAAAACAATCATTTATATTCATTCTTTTCTGAATTTCATGCTTTTACTTTTCATATTTATATATTGCTTTATTTGTTCATTTGTTGATTTGTTTGTGTCTGCATGTCCAGCTAACTGGGGAAAAAAAAAAGGAGGAAAGTTACCGGAATTGAAATTCAGTCCATGTACACTCACAGTGTGAGGCAAGAACGAGACAGACATTAAGTTTCTCCCAGTACAAAAGGAAATTGGAGTCACTGCCTTTGCATCATGTGAATAGTTTTCTAGTAAGAGATAAAATTATTGTCCTCTCTGATGACTTTTCCTCCCTCCCTCTAACGGGATTGGTCTTGGAGTAATTTCCAAATTAAGGTGGAGATGCGTCCCCTCATGTCTACAATAAACCACAGAGACAAGATAATGTCATAGATTTTAAATAACATTCATGTATATCAGTAGTATTTCATCTTTGTTAATGCTGATAGAAAATTTTGTGTAAAAGAAAAATAAATGAGAAATTTGGAAATATCTCCCTAATTTAAAGAGTAAAAAAATACCAATAACTTAATTATATCAGCCAGCGTTCAGATTAGGTACTTAATACACAAAGAGACATGCGTGACTCTTCTGCACCGTCATTACCAATCAGATAAGTGACTTACTGGCTCAGCTTTTGTGAGAAAGAGACACCGGAGAGGAATAGAGAACGGTCAGTCAAGGACATCATGTGGAGAATGTAAAAAGAGAAGGAGACAATGATGAGATGTGTTTTTATATGATAGTGGGGTAACACCCCTAAGGTTGATAGAGCACCACCAAGACAACTTGTCCTTAATAATTATACATTATGTTTGGGGAAATTATGTCTGCATCTATTATCTTCTGTGTTGATATCTTCCTGTGTATATTGGTTTCATATTTTTATTTGTATCTATCTAATTATCTTTGCAAGGCATAACCCTTACGGGCATCATATATTTAAATGTGTGCATATATGTGAGAGTGTATGTATCTGTCTGTCCGCAGCTTATCTGAAATACTACTGGACCAATCAGCCTCATATTTTGTGTGCACATTTATGACTGTGTGCTGGAGGACCTCTAGTGGTTGCAGTGATTCGTAATTGCTGAAAAACCTGTTTGTATGGCTGTTTTAAACCTTCACTGACTGCTGACTCCTCACTCCTCTTAGGCCCTGATCACACACAAAGTGTTTTAGCAGCTGCAGGCGGCTTTTTGTAATTATTTTCAATGAGAATGAAGCTTTTTGCTCGTGGTTTCTGCGCCCTAGGCATCTGACGTTTTTACCAGAGTGCTCTGAACTCCTCAAGTTGTCTCAGTTGACCTCAATTTCAACCCAGGGCAGAAAAACGCCCCATGTCATCTCTTTTTTCGTCATCTTTTTTGTGTGATTTGGGCCTTAGCCAATAGGGGAAGCAAGTTTTCCAGAAAGCACCTCTGGTTAAAAAACTGACATCCATAGAAAAGTTTGGTCTCATTTTGAAACGGAGCATCTGCAGATTAATTCCATAACCGATATGTTATGTTCCACTAAAGTCAGGGACGATATGACATGAATAAGTCATCTGTTTCTGTCATCTTAAATATAAGGGAAGGACAGTTTCACCGAGAGCAGCTTTGCACTGTCCTATGCACAGCATTATACTGGTAGCATTGCAGAAGCAGAGTATTTTGCCTGCCCGATTTTGTAGATTTGTAGCTTTGGTCATTAAGTCAGCAGGTTATGTAATTAAGTGGTTTCTTTTCTTGTTTGTTTATGTTGTCTTTATTGATGTTATTTCCTTCTTTGTTGTGCTGTAGCCTACAGACAAAGTTAATACTATTAAAAGTCCAGTTATGAATGACATGGATCAAAGATTTTTGGTTGTATTTACGTCATTACAAATACTTTCATTCAGATTCAGATTCAGATTCAGAATACTTTATTAATCCCCGGGGGGAAATTGTTTTTGTTCCAATGCTCCGTGCAAAGTAGAAATAGAAATACAGCATGAATGGAAACAAGAGACAAAGATGACGATATAAATAAAATACTAAAATAGACAATGAAATAAATAAAATAAAATATTAAGTAGACATTAAAATAAAATAAAATAAAATAAAATAAAATATTAAAGTAGACATTAAAATAAAATAAAATAAATAAGATAAATAAGACAATAAGTAGACAATCTGAAATATATACAATATACAATGAAATGGTTGTAGCGTTATAAATGAAATGAGAATGAGTAGTTATATTGTTTGTTTTGTTTTATAAATAGCCAAATGAGTCCGATCATCAGAGGGAGGAGTTGTACAGTTTAATGGCCACAGGTAAGAATGACTTCCTGTGGCGCTCAGTGGTGCATTTAGGAGCAATCAGTCCTCCATTATATCTATGTATTTTACCCACAGTGCCTGCACAGTCAATCTGCAATGTACAACATGTGGTAGCTTTGTCAAAAACATGAGGTGCATGGGATATCTCTGAAACACATTGCACCCTGCCTGCTGGAAGTACAAGATTTGTCTTAAGTGGCCATGTCAAGCTCGGCTGGCGCCTGGTGGACATCTGAACTCTACTGAGTGCACTTTTCTAGTAACATCTGTCTGCAGAATAATCTCTTTTACTAGTAACACCCAAATTACTTCAGTTAAGCACAAAAGAAGAAATTAAGTGCACGATAATGTAAGGTCACACTAGACTGCCAGCAAAGACTGCTCAGCCAATTGCAACCAGACAGGGCCTGCGTGACTGGGGTTTCCATTTTTACAGTGCCATCGGACAGTTTATTTACTTTAAATCTATTGCAAACATCTTTAATTTCAGTCTATAAAAGTACAAACCTCTCCCTATCTTTCTCTCTTTCTCTCACTCAAGCCTCCTCCATACCAACAGGATGGCCCTTCTCAACTACCCTGTTCCAGAGTTGGATGTTACCTTGCAGGAAGTGAGCCGTGTCCTGCAGCTCACTTTAACTCCTGACCTTTACCCAGAGTTCAAAAGTACGCTGGATCAGCAGAGGGAGCTCCTTCAAGAGGCCCAGAGAAAATTTGCGACTAGAGCTTCAGGCCAAGAGAACTGGGTGACGGAGCAGTTCAAGAAAGGTCTGCTGTCATGTGCAGAGCCCCTGCCCACCTCCACTGCCCTCCCTGTTGTTCTTCCACCTTCCAAAGCAAAGGGATGTACCCAGCTGGGGAGAGCAGCCTCTCTGCTCTGGGCGGCAGCAAAGCTGTACAGTGAGCCCTTGTTACTGGAGGGCAATGTGCCAATGGAGCGCACACAGCAGTCTGAGGTATTCGCTGCCAGCCGGATTCCTGGAAGGAGTCAAGATGACATTAAGGTGAGATTACTGGCAGGGCACAACTGATAAGATTCATCAGAGCAAAATGAAAAATTAGAGGTTTTCAGATTCAGATTCAGATTCAGATTCAGATTCAGAATACTTTATTAATCCCCGGGGGGAAATTGTTTTTGTTCCAATGCTCCGTGCAAAGTAGAAATAGAAATACAGCATGAATGGAAACAAGAGATAAAGATGAAGATATAAATAAAATACTAAAATAGACAATGAAATAAGTAAAATAAATATNTTATTAATCCCCGGGGGGAAATTGTTTTTGTTCCAATGCTCCGTGCAAAGTAGAAATAGAAATACAGCATGAATGGAAACAAGAGATAAAGATGAAGATATAAATAAAATACTAAAATAGACAATGAAATAAGTAAAATAAATATTAAAGTAGACATTAAAATAAAATAAAATAAAATAAAATATTAAAG
>NC_065523.1:34053189-34111608 GCF_006386435.1 Epinephelus moara | reverse complement strand
CAAACTACTGGAGGAGGGGATGAGAGCTCAAGGTGTTGCCCTGATCTTCGAGGGCTTTGAGATCGACTATGCTCATGCCAAGCTAATCCCTCTGTTGCCTTCACCAGATGGCACAAAGCCTGCTGAGCTTCAACCAGAATGCTTCCAAACCTACCCTGGATATGTGTCATCACTGCACGGCCCAGCTGCCGACCCTGAGGCCCTCAAAAAGATCCACTCCAAAATCACCCAGTGCAGGCCTCCTCATTCATGGCAAGACCCTCAATCTCACTCCACACTTGCCATCAAGAGCCAGTGGTATCGCAACCTGTTCCAGATTCAGAACACTCTTTTCCACAGCACAGTGGAATATTTCCACACTTCCTGCCAGTTCTCCTACGCTTTGACCCCTCTCACCACAGACACCATCTCCTCACCAATGGGCCTGGGATCTGACTCAGAACCAGTTTCTGTTAGCCTGCTGGGCCAGGACATCTACCTGGCTGACTCAATGCAATTTGTACTTGAATACTTCCTTCGCTTCCAGGAGAACCTGCCAGGGACGTACTACATATCTCCCAGCTTCAGAGGGGAAGATCCTGATGCCACACACTTGAACCAGTTCTACCACGTGGAGTGTGAACTGTTGGGTGACATGGACAATGCCATCTCTACAGCAGAGGGATACTTGGCTCATCTCACCAAGTCCATGTTGAAGAAACACTCTGATATTATCCTCAACACTGCCGGGACCATTACACATGTCAAAGCCATGCTGAATAAGCTGGATGGAAAAACCCCACTCCCAAGAATCCCTCTAGACCAGGCCATTCCCATGATGCCCTCTGCTGACTGCTTAGAGTGGGTCCAAGATGGACAGCCGCAGTTTGGCAGAAAGCTAACACGCAAAGGAGAGCGGGTCTTGATAGAGAAATATGGTGGTGCTGTTTGGCTGACTGAGATGGACCATCTCGGAGTTCCCTTCTACCAGGCGTATGTGGAGGGCACTGGGCGGTGCAAAGCCAAAGCTGCTGACCTCCTCCTGGGGCTGGGTGAGACTGTGGGTCTCGGTGAACGTCATTCCACCCCTGAGATGGTACAGGAGGCCCTCAGGCATCATGCAGTGCCAGAGCAGTCCTACAAATGGTACATCGACATGAGGCAAGTGAAACCACTCCTCACCAGTGGATGGGGCATGGGGACGGAACGCTACTTGTGTTGGCTGCTTCAGCATGATGACATCAGAGATATACATATCATTCCTAGGATGAAAGGAATGAAATACATGCCCTGATCAAAAGCTCTCCAGATCTTCAGGCCATAGGATGTGATTTGATAGAAGTTAAGATTGGGAAGTTCAGAGCAGAACAACCTTGAGATGTTATCACAAAAAAATGCCACAAAGATGAAAAGACTAAAATCAGTTTTACAAGAAAATATTAAAAGATGAATGTGGGTTTTTTTTCTAATCTGTGCTCAAATATAATCTTTTTTCTGTGTGATTCCAGGGGGTGATGTACACTTGCTGTTTTTGTTCAAATACTGTACCAATCACAGACATATTGTCTTAGCTGTCTGAGAAAATATTTGGTATCCTTTGATAAACATGCAAATCCTGCTATACTTACATCATGATTAGTGTGTGCATTTATAAAAGTGACTTTTTATGTGTAAGCAGTTTGTTGAATATTGATCCCTATTAATTGGTGTATGTTTGTTTTCTTTGGTGTTTGTTGTACTGACATGAAGTCATCAATAAAATCAAACAATCAATCAAAGTTTTGTCATTGCATATGGAGCCTATGTTAACATGCTGTGTCTAGAAAACTTAAAATAGTTGAGTACAAATTTGTGTTCTTGACTACAATCTTAAGTTTCTCTTCAGCTTTATAGATTGTTCAGAGGAGTAGACAGCACACTCACAGAACTGAACCCACGCATCGACTGTGTGAAATGTCATCCATTGTTTTGTGGCCTCTCATTTTGAAGCTGCCAGCTTGGATTGTCTTGGATTTTTTGAGCCACATGTGTCCATGGACAAGAGGTTGGAGATAACCCTAACGCTAGCTGCTGGCTTGGTTAGCACAATGCATTTACAGCTATGATTAACTGTGATTATTCTAATTCAAAGTTTCACTCACAAAAACCAGGCTTAATCCATTACAATAAAATGTACTTACTGGCAAAATTGAACATCCAACTCCTTAGAGGGTCTTTTAGTACAACCAAATGCTGACAAAGACTGTTTCAGACAACCAAAATGTTACAATTAACTTTCATGAACTGAAAACACGCTGAATTTGTGACAGCTACAGTTATGCCTACACTCTGTGAATCTGGGATTATGCGGTGGTTATGTTACCTAACCAGTGTTGTCACTGGGGGTCACAACTTTAATTATATTTAAATTTAAGCCTTAATAACATTTTAGTGGGTTAGTTTTATAAAAAAAATCATCCCCCATACAGTTGTTATGAATTTTGTAGGTACATATCGACACCAAAAACATTTTTTGTACCAGGCTGTAAACACATTTATTTTTGCTGTAAACTTGGGCATTTTAACACAGGGACCTATGGGGACTGACTGGTTTCAGGAGTCAGCCTCAAGTGGCCATTTGAGGAACTGCAGTTTTTGGCACGTTGGCTTAATTTTTTTATTGTGCCACTTGCTCTAACGCTGTAATTGTTTTAAATTCATTCATTACTGTAACCACTTATCCTGTTTGGGGTCACAGGGGGGCTGGAGCCTATCTCAGCTGACATTGGACGAGAGGCAAGGTACATCCTGGACAGGTCGCCAGACTATCACAGGGCTGACACATAGAGACAGACAACCATTCACACTCACATTCACACCTACGGACAATTTAGAGTCACCAATTAACCTGCATGTCTTTGGACTGTGGGAGGAAGCTGGAGCACCTGGAGGAAACCCACGCTGACACAGGGAGAACATGCAAACTCTGCACAGAGGGATTCGGACCTCTCACCCTGGGTTCAAACTCTTAACTCGCCCTCTTGCTGTGAAGCGACAATGCTAACCACTGGACCACCGTGCCACTATGTAATTGTTTTAATGCCACAGGGATATTAGTGTACCTAAATCAAAATTTGGTCTCTGTGATAATACTGATTCACATGTTGAGAAAGGAGATGCAACATGCTTGTCATATACTATATCATGCTGGACAGCTAAGATAACATGTAACTTCATGAATACCAACACTGCCTTCCCAAGGTAACCATAACAGTTAAACTCAATGTGTTGATAATGTTATGAAAATATACATTTCTGGTACAATTCGTGTGTGTCTGTTGTCACAACAGAACCTACCTGTGTTTGTCTGCACCACACTCCACCTTCCCTCTCTTCCATTTTCATTCCTCTTCTCTACTGGGAAGGTGCACACTCACTGCTTCTGCATGTATTGAATGTTGTTTCAATGTCTTGAATATCAACATTAAAAAAATACATGTTCAAGTGTGTACATGATAACTTTATGTGTGCTCACCTTATTTCTGATCCAGACATTCAGGAGGTCCTTACGAGGAGCCAGATTATCCATAGAGGTCTCTCCATCTGCAAAACAAATGGAATCAGTGATTAAAATGGTAAAAACATTGAGTAAAGCAGTTTCATGTTGGAAATCAGTGTTTCTCTGACGCTGTTCAGCATGTCAGAGACGGGCCTTTAGCCTAGCACCTGCTAATGTGAGGTCGCCTTTTTGTTCTGATAACTTTAAGATCCAGAAGTTCAGGAGGTTTTTACCAGGTGCGGAATTATCTCCAAAACAAAGAGGACTAGTGATTCAATCTGATAAAACACAGAATACACAGTTTCAGGTTAAAAAAAAAGTTTTTTGGATACTGGTCATTGTGGAGGGGCTTTTAACTACAGTGGCCTTCGCAAAAACACTGTTTCTGGTTTGTTTTGTCTGTTCTGGGCCACTGTAGAAACATGGACATGCAACCAACACATTCTCACTCCGACTTCGTCACATATAAACATTTGGTCATGGACTTTCCGTGTCAAGATATGAAAGGGTGAAAGTTGTTGGACCAATCCATCACCCCTCCCATCCGCCCCACTTGGACTTTCGCCGCCTAAACTTTCGTTCTTGTCCCGCTGTGTTTCCCCCTGACGCTGCCCAGCACTGTTAAACTATAACGGCGACCAGCTGCATATTATGCTGATGTTAAAGGATGGCTTTTTTCGTCTGTGTTTGACACCGCAAGTCACTGGCCAAGCGTCGGATCTGGGTTGATGCAACATAGTGATCCCTATAAATGAGGGCCTGTTCCATCTGTAGATATAAACGGCTCTTTCTAAGGTAACAGAAACACAATGATTCTTATTTTCAGGGATTATACACTAAAAAAAACATACTTATTATATTCCCCTTAATGCTACTCAGAGACTGCGAGGAGCTGTACACCACCGGAATAATGCATATGACGAACACATACTCGTGTGCCCTCATACACAGGATATCGGTGAGAAACACGCACGTGACACTCACAATACAATTTTAGCCATGTTGCACGCATGTCTTGCAGCACTGGAGCACCAGCAGCTGAATGATGGGACTCTGTTGTTAATTTATTACCTCTGAATGACTATAATACTATGGGTTTATCTTATATATATGAACTTTTTGTATTTGTTTGGACCCAGGTGTTTTGTTAGTAGGCTACCAATAAAATAACTAACAGCACTGTCTCTGTCTCTATGTTATTATTTCTCCACAATCCTGACCAGCTGGTGGAGGTATTGCACTGATGTTGTCACCCAGTTGAGGAGAGGTTAAATGAGGAGAGCTGCACTTCACTTGCACTTCACTCTGCTGCAAACATGGGGCTGCAGACTCAGGCTCTTGTCTCTACAAAATGGCTCGCAAACATGGTCAATCGCAACCTTGTCGGACCGCGTCTGCGGATCCTGGACACGTCCTGGTACCTGCCGATGATGAAACGAGACGGCAAGAAGGAGTTCGCGCAGTCTCACATCCCGGGAGCGTCTTTTTTCGACATCGACGAGTGCTCGGACAGGACCTCCAAGTTTGATCATATGCTCCCCACCGAGCAGTTCTTCGCAGACTACGTGGGGAACTTGGGCATCGGAAATGACAGCCATGTGGTTGTTTACGACGCCAGTGATTTTGGGGCGTTTTCCTGCACCAGGGTTTGGTGGATGTTCCGGTTGTTCGGCCACCCTCAGGTGTCGGTGCTGAACGGGGGTTTCAGGACCTGGGTCAGGGAAGGACACCCAGCCACAGGCGCGTACACCAAGCCTGCAGCGGCGCGCTTCACCGCCACCATGACCCGCTCCTGGGTGAAGTCATTTGAGGACGTTACAGAGAACATTTCAACTCAGCAGTACCAGGTGGTGGATGTGAGGCCCAGGGAAAGGTTCCTGGGGAGAGAGCCTGAACCAAGAGAGGGTAAATCTGGGTTTATCTTTACACTCCAATATTTAAAACTCCTCAAATCATTAGTTTTAAGAGTTTCTGTGGGTCTTAAGTTTTATTATGCAACCATTTTGAGTTCATAGATCGAAAGTTAAGAGTCTTCCTTAAGCACAAGTAATATATTGCATTGTGGATAAATCATTACAAAATATTTTATGGTAAACACAACACAGCTATACTGTACACCAAAGCAAAGAGAAAGTGCTCCCAACCACTCATAAAAAATATGTTAAAGGGCAACTTTTGTATTTTTCCACCCTGACCCTGTTATCGCATCTTTCTGTGTCTAAGTGACTTATATGAACAGTACTTTTTGGAAGTTAATCCATAGAGAGCGCTGCAGCCAGCATTGGTGAAACAGGCTGCAATGTAAGCACATGGGGCAATTGTGCACCATCAAATTCCATCCACTGAAAGTGCTTGTTTTTGCCACTGACAGGGTCAGATCAACACATTTTTACTCCAACCTCATCACATATCGAGCGCCAGAGGGAAATGTTCATGACTGAGCTCTTAAAGGACAACGTGGAAGGAAACATGAACGCCCCTCTGTGAGCTTTAGATATTCAAAATATACAACGCCAAAGCGGCTTTTTGTTTGCAGCCACAAGCAGATTATTAGGGACTGTTCTTTACTTATCAGAGAAGGGGGTGGCTGGAGTGTGACTTCCTTTTTGATTTTTTTTTAAATTTATTTATTTATTTTAAAGCTACAAAATGTTTTTCCTGAGCCTCCCCTAGTGACCAGGGGAAAATGCATGACCACCATAAATAGGCCCTACGCTTTTTTTTTTTTTTTATCATTCACACCACATGTAGATATTAGACCCATTGCAAATCCAACACATTCTCACTCTGACCTCATCACATATCAAGGTTTGGTCATGGACTTTCCACGTCCAGATACGACATGCAAGGTACCCTGGGTGCGTTTGCTGTTGACATCCTGGGACGCCGTGTCAAGTTCTGCCTGTTACATGCATTGTCTTCTTTCAAAATACACTTCTGTTTCAATATCAGTTTTATTTATAAAGCTCAATATCAAAAATCACAATTTGCCTCAGAGGGCTTTACAGCATTCGACATCCCTCTGTCCTTGGAGGAAAAATTCCCCCCTCAAAAAAACCCTTTTAACAGGGAAAGAATAATGGTAGAAACCGCAGCAAGAGCAACTGAGGAGGGATCCCTCTTCTAGGACAGACAGACGTCCTGTTTTCACAGGACGTATAAAGCTTCACATACAGTCTCTTTCAAAATAAAACACACTACGTCAGTACAACAACTCGAATTGACCCACACAGGGTTTATAGCCTGCAACTTCGTACCAGTCATTTAGAACTGAAGAAGCTTCTTGGATGAGAGGCGAAACGTCTTCAAGAAACACAAGCAAGTCCAGTTGCCTACGATATCGCACTTACGATTACCATGACCTGTTTGACTGAGAATCTTCACTGACAACAACTTGAATTGACGTTTTTTTCCTCCAACAACTAACGCACGTGGTTAGGTTTAGGAGAAAAGAACAGGGTTTGACTTTATAATCTTACAACAAACACCGCTCTCCTGAGTGAAAGTCGGTGTTTGCTTTTAAAACTCTTGTTTCCATCAGTCACTTAAGGTGCGGACACACCAAACCGACATCAAAGAACTAGCGACAACAAAAGCCAACTGTTGCGTCGTCTGCATCGCCTCACGTCGCCTCACGTCGCCCTGTGTCAGTTGCATTTGAACACACTACACAGACTACATCCGACGGCCAAGTGGCACGTACGTTCTGCGCCTGAGTGAGAGAGAGCCGAGTGAGAGAGTGGTGCATCCTGTCAGCCGAGGGGTTTCCTATCTGTGCAGCCAAGCACCGCAGCACCTCCACTGGCTATTACATTCAGATGGTCCCGGTGTTTCCTCCGCAGGCTCCACTTCACTCAGCTTAACCTGAATAACAAACCAGGGCTCGGTGCTCCGGTTGGATCCAAATGGAGAGCCGGAGCTAGCTGGGAAGCTCCGGTCATGCTCCCAGCTAGCTCCGGTTTGTTATTCAGGTTAAAGTGGGAAGAAGCAGCGGGTCTGTGGGCAGCTGAGTGAAGTGGAGCCTGAGGAGGAAGCACCGGTTAGCCCCGGTTTCACTACAGGCAGATTCACTCGCTACAGGGGCGAGGGAATAAAACCTAAACAGCCAATCAGAGTGATCTCTTTCACCGACTAGCTCTGCCGCCGATTCAACATGCTCAATCGTCCGAAAAGCCGCATACGCGGAAGGGCCGACGGTGCGGGACACACAGCAAAAACTAGGCCGACAGACGTTGACCGACGGCCCGACTTTGACCGACGGCCGACCGTCGGCTTGGTGTGTCAGAGCCTTTAGACACAAAAACAAGGCAAATAGGGTCCAGGTTGAAAAAGGTACCCTTTGAGACCCTTTTTTCCATTGTCACTCTTGGCCGCGTCAATTCTTGTTTCCATTGTCAGTTTAAACGCGCTGTGCCATGCCGAAGATGGTCCTTGTCAGGAGTAGGTCCAAAAGCCGTGCCGCCCGCCCTCAGGTGGGTAGCGGTGATGCCTGTACTCCCCTCTGTCTGCAGGAGACCAGAGAGACAGCCGTTTTTAAAAGTCTCTGTATGTTCAGCTCTCAGTATGTCTGTAGCTTCTAACTGAATCTCTGTGGTTTGGAGTTTAGTTTCTCTCCTGCGTCCTGTTTGTACTTTACATATCTGCTTTATTTTACTGTTTTATGTTTGAGTTAATACATGGCTGTCTTCAGACAGTGCAGACAGTATATGAAGCGAGAGTTTAACAGTCAGAAACGTGCTTCAACAGGACTGTTTGGGTGTGGTTGGATCAGATTTGATTGACAGTGGTCTGCCTCTAACAGCAGAAGCAATCATCCACACAGAGGTTCAGTTGTTGCTGGATCATGATTGGTGCACGGAAACATGTGTTATCATGTTTTTCCAGCCAAACCCCGCCCACTTCAAACCCACAAGACGAGCACAGACAAAAACACAAATATCCCACAGCAGTCTGACATGAAATAACCAGAACTGTTGTAACTTCAGCATAAAATCTTGATCTGAGGGCCTTTTATACATTTGTGTGTGTATATTGTGCTACACGTGCGTGCAAAGACCTAAACTAATATGTCATCATCCCACAGGTGTCCAGCCGGGTCACATCCCTGGCTCCAAATGCATGCCTTTCCTGGAGTTTCTCGATGACGATGGCATGATGCTCTCCACAGAGAAGCTGAAGAAATTCTTTAAGGAGTCACAGGTGGACCTGAATAAGCCACTCTGCGGATCCTGTGGCTCCGGGGTGACCGCCTGTCACATGGTGCTGGCTGCCCATCTGTGCGGCGCTCCAGGGGCGTCTGTGTACGATGGATCCTGGTATGAGTGGTTCACCAAGGCTCCGCCAGAGCATGTCGCCTCCGAGGTCAAAAGCAAGCTTTAAAGAGGACGAAAGCGTGACAAAGTTTTATTTTCACATCTGATTAAAAATTTACTTTGTTAATGATTGATTCATCATACTTTAACTTTTTCATAAATACTTTAACTTCAGAAATGAGTACAAATAACCTCAAATTTCTGTGAACAGAAATGTCTGCAGGAGCAGAAGTGTAGGTCTGAGCCTTAAAGGGACCCCAAAATCGATAATATATATTCTTCCTCTTACTCTACACACAGCGAAACAATCTAGACTGCTTAGTAGCACTACAGCTAAGAGGATTTTTCTTTTTTTATTATGGAGTGAACTGGCCCTTTAAACAAAAATGTGACTTTTATAGGATTGAATGTCAAGATTTTCATGATGTTTGAAACACGTTAACAGGAATAACTGCTGTTGCTGTCAGACTCCCATTTCAGACCTTATTTACTGACCACATTCAGTAATATAAAGTATACACAATCTGTCAGATCTCATGAAGATGGTGCTAAAAGTTTCCAATTTCTGTGTGTGTTTCTCTCTGACCTGAGCCTTTCTCTCAGTTATCTGAATATAGCCGCCGGTTTATGAGAATAATTGTACATTTTTAAGCACTTATCCAGCTCATTTGTTTTGCCAAGCTTTGCTCTACTCTTGCACTTTGCCTTTTGTGGGCTATTGGCACCACCTGCTGGTGCTTTATAGGAAGTGCTCTTTGATAAGATGTGCCTTGGAGGACTTTGTGAGTCCAGTTTGTGTGATGTAGCTTCTATAAACGACCCTAGATAAAGCACCTTAGTGTTTGTTTTAATGAGATTTTATATTTTAATCAAATAAATATATTTTTAAAGCTCATAATGGCTTCTTATTGAAATCAAGTGTAAGAATGTGTTGTTGTTGTTTTTTAATTTAAGGGACAGTTTGATATTTATGAGAGGGGAGGGGGTGGTGCAAAACGAGGGAGGCATGTCAAGTATTTTTTTAAAGCACTGGGGAGGGACTTTTTATTTTGGCTTAGGTGAGGTAAATGCAGTTTGATATGGTTATATTTTGTTTCTGTTTTGTTTTTCATTTGTTTGTGTCATACCATCTGAACCCATCTGAAAGGCATGTTTATTTTCTTTAAAAATCACCACATTCCTCATGGCCAGAAACTAAAAACAGAAACTATCATCAGATTTTCTAGTTTTCAATAGTCATTGAACACATCATGCATATTGTTTCTGCGATAATCCAATCCTGTCTCACTCTGAAGTTGTTGAAATCCAGCACTTGGGCAGAGACTCCCAGTGTCAGACACAGATAAAAAAGCCATCCTTGAATGTTGGCATGATACATGGCCTGTCACTGTTATAACGGCGGCTGGTGGCGTCAGGGGGAAACGCAGCGGGACAAGAATGAAAGTTAAGACGGCAAAAGTCAGAGAAGGGTGGATGGGTCCAACAGACACTGACTTTCACCCAAGAGAAAAGTGTTCATGTCCCGTAAGATTCTAAAGTCAAACCCTGTTTTTTTCCTCAACTCAACCCTATGCATTTGTTGTTGAGGGAAAAAAAACATTGCAGTGCGTTTATTTTGAAAGAGACTGTTTGCAAACAGTGAATTTCCTATGAAAAAGGAAGTGTATTTTGAAAGAAGACAATGCATTTAACAGGCAGAACTTGACACGGCGTCCCAGAACATCAACAACCAACCGCCCAGGGTACCTTTCACAGCGTATCTTGACTCGGATAGTCTGTGACCAAACTATTGCTGCTTCCAAAAATAGCCGCTCACAGACGCCATAACGGGAGATATGTTGAACTCACTGTCTTTGGTTTAGTTGGACTCACTGTTTGATGAGCCACGTGACTCGGTTGGTTTTAGAGTTGACTGATTTGCAGAATGTGTGGAGAGTTGCAATGACGCCAACTGACTGTTTACCATCGCATTAAAGAATGAAAACAAAAATCCCCAAATAAACAGGCCTTTACAAAAACAGAGTTCAAATCAATGGGTATTAAACGACGTCATCAAACAATAAGAGCTCAAATTAACCATAAACACGGCGGTTAAAGACTGTTACCCCGTGGCTTCTTCCATGCTCCACACTCACTTCAGCACACCTGCACTTAATTTAAGGTTCCCTAGGTGCCAGGTCAGGTGGTGCATTAGAGTGACTCAAAAATAATAGAAAACTAGGACTTGTTAGAAATGGCTCTAACACAAACTTTGATATGTGACGAGGTCTCAGTGAGAATGTGTTGGATAATGTCACTCCCATGCCATTTGCAGTGGGTCCAATATCTTCATTTGGTGTGAATAATAATAATAATAAATGCATAGGGCCTATTTATGGTGGTGATGTATTTTCCCCTAGTCACTAGGGGAGGCTCAAGGACAACTATTTTGTAGCTTTATAAACGAAGTCACACGTCAGCCACCCCCTTCTCTGATAAATTAAGAACAGTCCCTAACTTCTGGTTGTGGCTGCAAACAAACAGCTGCTTTGCCTTTGTGTGTTGTGAATATCTAAAGCCCATAGAGGGGCGTTCATGCTTCCTTCCACGTCGTCCTTTAAGAGCACAGTCATGAACATTTCCCTCTAGCGCTCGCAGCTTGTATTATTATCCAACAGCCCCGTCATGGCGGCACAGACTCGAGCTCTGGTGTCAGCTCAGTGGCTGGCAGATGCCATCAAAAACAACCTGGTCGGTCCCAAGCTTCGTATCCTCGACTCTTCATGGTACCTTCCCAAAACGAAGCGGGACCCGAGGGCTGAATTTACGCAGAAGCACATCCCGGGCTCCTCTTTCTTTGACATCGACGACTGCTGTGACAAGAGCTCAGATCTGGACCACATGCTGCCAACTTCCAGCCACTTCTCCCAGTATGTAGGAGACCTGGGCATCGGCAACGACACGCATGTAGTCGTGTATGACACCAGCGACTTTGGGTCGTTCGGCGCGCCCCGGGTGTGGTGGATGTTCCGGCTGTTTGGGCACAGCTCGGTGTCGGTGCTGGACGGAGGTATGAAGAACTGGCTGGCTGGAGGTTATCCGGTGACAGCTGAATACTCCAAACCGGAGTTTGCAGAGTTTAAAGCGACCCTGAATCAGCCGTGGGTGAAGAGCTATGGAGACATACTGGAGAACATCAGAACCAAGCAGGTCCAGGTGGTGGATGCCAGGTCTGCAGGGAGGTTCAGGGGTGTTGAGCCGGAGCCCAGAGATGGTAATTACACTTTTTAAACTACAAGCCTGTTTTCCAGTGAACAGAGGTCACAATATGCATGTCTAATATTTCTATAATATAGACTTCTTAGAGGGAACGTGTGGTAAGTGCACAGTTAAGGAAGTTGCATGAAAGTTGCAGTCTGTTGCATGACAATAATACATTGCAATTCTGCTATTAGCAATGACAGGTTACAAATTAAGGTTGGTACTGCCACATGATGGTTTCATGGGTACCCTTAAACTTCATTTAAAAGCCTCGTCCTAATTAAATGCCCAGTCCCTTTTACTAGCCTGGTGTGGCTATGGATTTTGCCTGTGTTGATTAGACGCCTGGGGTCGTATTCACAAACATTCTGAGAAAACTCTCAAAGAGCTCCTAACTTTGACTAAAATTAAAATGTGAATGGCCAGTGTTTGGTTTGTCCTACCTGGGCTACTGTAAAAACATGGCGGTGCAACATAGTGGACTACATGAATGAGGACAGGCTCACTATGTAGATATAAACGGCTCATTCTAAGGGACAACAAATCTTATTTTCAGGTGATTATACACACAAAAACAAACATGTCTGCCAGTATACCCCCCGAAATCCTTCACCCTGGACCTTTAAGTTATGTCATTATTATTCCACATTTTCACATGTTTCTCACTCCTCTGTTCCACCCTCGCAGACACGCTGCCAGGACATTTCCCCGGTGCAATCAGCATGCCGTTCACGTCTTTCATGGACGCCTCTGGAAAGGAACTGGGAACTGAGGGCCTGTCTAACCTGTTCAAAGAGGCCGGGGTTGATCTGAAGCAGCCGCTCTGGGCCACCTGCGGGTCCGGTGTCACAGCATGTCACATTGCTCTGGCTGCTCACCTGCTCGGGCACCCTGGGGTGTGCGTTTATGATGGCTCCTGGTCTGAATGGTTTAAAAGAGCGTCTGCAGAGCATATTCTCTCAGAGGGAGAGGGGAAGAAAATGTGAATGAAAAGAGGAGCGGCAGTGGAGCACTACAAGCAGGGACGTGATGTGACTTTTACAAGGGAGAGCAGCGTGTTTGCTGCCAACAAGAGTGATGAATCAAGACTATAAAACTAGCCTTATAGTGTACTTTGTAGTGATACTGAGGAGATGCTGCTTAAGGCTGCGCACAGTGAGCTGCTTATGAAACTTAAAGAATAGTTGCACCTTTCAGCAGCTGTCAGAAGCCTTTAATGCAAATCTACCTATGCAAATTATCTGACTTCACTTTATAGGACAGTTACATGTTTTAGGAAGGCTTACAATATCCTGAAGTAACGTGATGGTGTTGTTTGTTACTGTTATGTCTCAGTATGATATAAATGACGCAGTTAAGTAGGAATTAGGACAGAGGATGTTTTGTTCTTGAAGAGGGTGCACTTTCACAATAGGAGGAGGTCATGTGAATACTTGATGAATTCTTTTACAAGTGTTAAAATAAACATTTAAGCTCCTTGTTTTGTTCAGCTACGAATGGGTGCAGTGTCCTTTTTTTCTTTAAACTATGTCTAGCTCATGACATGGAGGAAAAACTCCCTTATTCAGTAACCAGGAAAGTAAATATTTAGCTTTGTTAGGGGGCCGTGGAAGGCAAAAGGGCAAAATATTGTACATGGAAGAAATACTTCCTCACAGTCCATGGGATTACAGGAAACAATGTTCTTTTTCATCCACACTTACGCTGAGTTTTACCCAAGTCAAAATATTTGCTATTATTTTCCCACTTCATTTTTAATATTTGCAAAGTTGCAAAAATGCATCTCGGTGTGAACCCTGGAAATTAAAAAAATAAATAAAAAGAGGCAGATAATAGGCCCACAAAAAGACTGCAGCTTTTGCTGAGACACGATACAGCACAAAAAAAAAATTGGGATGCTGACGCAGAGGAAATCAAAACCAGTTCAATCCAGTTCCTGTGCTTGATTCGAGGTGTCTGGCAATATGCCCGATTTTCAGAAAAGAAAAAAAAAAAAAAAAGTTTATGTCCTTAAGCTTTTATCACACCATGCTAGTACTACATGCAACTGCACAATGTATAGTATTTAACTCATAAAGGACCAGAAATGTTGATCATGTAATCAAAATAATAAGTTATAAACTGCTGAGCTTCGCAGGAGTCCCATTTTTAGGGGGGTTTAGGAGATTGCAGTGAAAGCTGTGCAGTTATTCCAAAATGCATCATTGTCTTTTGTTACAGGCAATTTGGCATTGTCATCTTTTATCTGTTGAACATAGCGAGTAATGAGTTAAATTAACCATTGTTTGTGATGTCAGCTGTTGCTATGTTCCTCTGGGGTGAAAGAAAAAAGAGAAGAACAAAAGAGCACTACCACTGGGCAGAAGAAAACGAACAACTCTTTTGAACAATTCTTCTCACAGCGGACTTTGCATCGAATCTGCAGAGGTGCGTATTGCTTTAGTTAAATCAAACCTCTCTCTCTGTGACTGACAGCAGCTTCATCAGTGTCTATTTGGCTTCTGATGCTCACCCACCGATGCACTATCCAGTTTAAAATATACTTAGATAGTATAAAATGTTAGTAAGCACAATGTAAGCTCGGCACACAAATTGGTAAAGTTTAAATCATCCTTCCGGATACATTCACAAAAGGAAACTTAGCAATACAGAAGTACTGAATGGTGGACATACCACTGATCTTAGCCTGCAAATATAACATGTGCAGGCAAAGTAATTGACCATGGTAATAGTGCAGTATAACAATGTTTTTTTCCTCATTGCATTTAATTTTTTTGGAGCCTACACTATTCATAACTACAGGTTAAACTAATGTAGCTTAATTAAAAGCTTTTAAATTATAGTAACTTTAAACCTGTTACTAAAAAGACAACAAGTCTTTCAATGCAATTAACTTGACTTCAAAATGTTATGAAGATAGAATGCAGTCCTATTTACTTAAATAAAATTGAAAAGAATACTTCACCCGTAAAATTACTTATTCATTATTCACCCTGTGTCACCTTGAATTCGTGAAGTATTTCACAAACACTCAGGTACTGAGCATACGACCAGATACACAACACTTGGGTTATACTGTACGTGTTACGTCACATGGAAGTTTGAGGTAGTTTTGCTGTTGTTAAACATGGTTCCGGTTTACTTCAGTTTAGGGATACATGATATTGTATCTTTTGCCAATATCCGATATGTCGATATATAACAACTCATATGGCCGATAACCGATACTGATATCAATATATCCACTTTTTTTCCCCACCTAATTTTAGAGATCATCAAGTCTTTTCTGTAGTGGAATTAATATCATATTATGCATGTATTATGCTTATGGTAATGGCCCACCAGCAAATGGAGACATGAAAGACAATACTTTTCACTCATTGTGCAAATTTAAAAAACAAAGCCTGTTGGCCGATTCTAACAGTTCGTTTAAAGCCATTATCTGATACCGATGACGTGCCGGTATTATCGTGCATCCCTACGTCAATTCATGAAGAATGTTTGCCTTTTTTGGGGATTCCCTCGTAGAGGCAGGTGAGAAAAACAAAGTTTTCTAGCAACATGAACTGAATAAGTGTTGTACAAAAGGTCATTTTGTGGGTGAAGTATTCCTTTAATAATGGTGCACAAGTGTAATATGTTCTACCCAGACATGATAAATGGCATCTCCTACAAGACAGCTTGATGTAAAAATAATTATTTATTAATCAATTAAAACATAAATACATAATTATAGCTGCTGCGCAGCGATGGGTCGGGTCCGGGCATTTTTAGGCAATTCTGAGCAACAAGCAGATGAATTAGAAGACATTTAGGAATTTAGCAACACAATCTGCCTTTTGCATCAGCTGAGGCTTGAACTCACAACCGCTGAGACTAAGAATCAATTTCTATCTCACTGAGCTAATTAGTCAGTGACAATTCATGTGTAGCTTAAATTGACTAAGCCAGATGTGCAGGTTTAGCAGCCGTCCATGCATAGAAAAGCAGATTTCAAACCACTGTAAAAAATTCAGTTATCGAAACAAAAATCTGAAAATACACATATTGCATCTAGACAGCATGGAGATGTTGGTAATTTGTTTGTAACAATGATTGATTTGCTCCATAAGTGAAAAACTGATGTTTAAAATTGCCATTTTTACATTGACTCCAATTGTTCACATTAGAGCAAAATTCAAAATGCTGTCAAAAATTCAGTTTTTGAGATAAAATTCTGAAATTTGCCACACATCATCTACCATGACTCTAGAATTTTGTCATTTTTTTCATGAACATTGAAGATTTATTTAGCAAGAATTTGCATGTATATGTTTACAGTACCGTTTACAGTCAAACATTTTGATGCACTGTAGGCTCAATTTTTGATAAATCAAAAATCTGAGAAACGTAGTTTTTGTAGGACAGTCTGAAGATGCTCTGTAGCAAGTTTGGTGTCAATTGAGCAAAAATTGTGGGAGGAGATAGGTTTAAGAAGTTTTACAGTTTTTGAAAAAAACAGAGTGATGAACTTCATAATTTTTAATAGGTTTAAATGTACAAAAGTTTCTTCAGTATTGGGGCTACAGTTTGATGAAAGTTGTGAAGTTGTAGCACGTATGGTTCAAAGTTTTGAACTTTAGACGCTTGCTGTAGCGCCACCATCAGGACTATTGGCTTGAGTTTACAGCTGAGGATATCTGGCATGAGACGGGACCTTTGTGCAAAGTTTGGTGAGTTTTCACCGATGGGAAGTATGATTTCCTCAGAAGAAGAAAGAAGAAGAATACCTAGGATTACAATAGTGTAAAATGGGAAATGAAAGGTGATTCGTTTAGGCTGCGTGACTCAAATTTATTGAATCATCCAAACGCCTGAATTACCCAGTATGAATGCCACAACAAACATGGCGGACATCTTGTGACGTCTCTCTCTGAGGAGTCCCGTCAACTGCCTGAAGGTCCTCACGAAATAAACAAATTGGGGTCCTTTCTTGCGATAGGCTAGCTGCCGAAACGGTGTAACGAGTCACATTGTTTTACTCAACTGTGTTATATTGTCAAAAATAACACCAATATATGTGGATTAGATTGTTTGGGGAATGTTGATAAAATCCAGGTTTCACTCGGTTTGGTTATTTTCGCCCTAACTGACACAATAGTTTTGTTTTTGAGCGTCGAAGGGTGTGTGTGTTTTTTTTAACGGTCGCCGTCAACACAGCAGCAACGTTAGCATTAGCGAAGCAATCAAGCTAACGTGCTCAAACCCACGTAATTCCGATATTTAGCCGAATAAAATCAGAGGTAAGTTCGGGTGAAATGATCTCGTAGGTTGTTTGCAAGTGTTGAAGAATTTTTAGCTCCTTTTTAGGGGATTTTAGCGGCTAAATTAACCTTGATATTTCTGTTGTCTTTATAAACAATATACGTCAATCAATGTTAACGTTTCGTCGTGAATAGCTAACGTGTATTGCTATTTTCAATAAACAGAATAGGAGTACCGTTACAGTACTAATCTGTGGACAGTTTTAATTGAATAATTAATCTGTTTGTGGTTGTGTTTCCACAGGGAGGCGTTGATGAGCAGCAATGTCTGGCATCGCTCTTAGCAGACTGTCCCAGGAGCGCAAAGCCTGGAGAAAAGACCACCCGTTTGTAAGCTGCAGCATGTTTACCCTCATTTAACATCAATGTTTCACCCTGTTACTTTGATTAATTTCCTAACGTTCGTCAACGCTACTCATGCAAACTGATTACAGTGTGGTCAACTGCCACTCAGGCTTCTCAATGACGTTTTGTTTCTCCTGTAAACAACACAGGGTTTTGTTGCTGTGCCCACCAAGAACCCCGATGGCACCATGAATCTGATGAACTGGGAGTGTGCCATCCCAGGGAAGAAAGGAGTAAGTTAGCTCCAGCTGCAGGGCATAAATCAAAGTGGACCTCCTACTCTAATCTGTCCCATAATGACCAGCCATAGACCCTATCAATACATTAAGAACTACATTACTTTTGCGAGCCATGTTGGTGATAATGTGCAGCAAGCGGGTCATTATTGCAGAATAAACCCTGATAGGACGGGTCATGCATCACCCTGAAATAATGACCTGCTGGCTTTACATTATCCTGCCCATATAGATAGAAAAGATGGTATTGATGGAAAAATTAGTCCTGTAGAGTCTATGATTATAACTGCACTGTATATGTGTGTATGTGCATATATACAGGTGTGTAGACAACATAAAAAAGATTTAACTCTATTTAACTTGAGGGAAATTGCTGTGCAGCATACAAGGACTAACATAAAGTAGAAAAGCTATGTATCGCTAATATAAAATGCGCTGTAAAGCAGATTCAAAACTAAATATAAACTGGATATTAGTAAGGTACAAAATATAAAACCTAGTTAGCACAACATTGGGTGAGAGGCAGGGTTCACCCTGGACAGGTCACCAGACTATCACAGGGCTGACACATAGAGACAGACAACCATTCACACTCACATTCACACCTACGGACAATTTAGAGTCACCAATTAACCTGCATGTCATTGGACTGTGGGAGGAAGCTGGAGCATCTGGAGGAAACCCACGCTGACACAGGGAAGCTGGAGCATCTGGAGGAAACCCACGCTGACACAGGGAGAACATGCAGACTCTGCACAGAAGGGGTACAGGGGACTAGCTAACAGTAGCTAGGAAACATAAAACTAGCTTACAGTAGGGGTTCAAAATGTAAAAATTGGCAAACAACATTCAAACATATAACAAGAGTAACAAACAAACAATAACTTGCAAATAGATGCAGCCAATGTATACTGTTATGATTAACAGACTGCAGTAATGACCCGTTCATTGTAAGTTATCCCTTACATAGATTATTTCTAACTTTAGGGCTGCAGCTAACAATTTTTTAATCAATTGATTATTTTCTCTATTAGTCAATTAGTTTTTTTGATTTATAAAATGTCAGAAAATGTTGAAAAATGTCGATTAGTATTTCCCAAAGCCCAAGATCTACGTCCTCAATTATCTTGTTTTGTCCACAATCACAAAATTATCAGTTATTAATTAATATCCAATGAGTTAGTGATTTATTTAATAATTGATGGCCAACTGGTGAATCCATTATTCATTACAGCTTTATCAAACGTGACAACATAAACATATTAAATGGGCTCCTTTATATTTTTTTGTAGCAATGTTTGTTTATGCCGTAGCTGAAAGGAAATAAGTGCCAAAGCTGTTCCTGTAGCAACAGAGTGGCAGTGACACGGTCTGTATGCTGTTCGTTGCTCGCACGCCTGCATTCAAAGTCACTGTCTTGGCAGCTTCTTAAAGGATTGTCCTTTATTGTAATGTAGGTCATTCTGCATGTGTAACGACTGTCTCTCTTTGTAATGGTGACCAGGTCATGTGTCAGGAACAACATAAAAACATGACACTGAAATGACAGATATCAGCAAGAAATTGTAGCACAGCAAGTTCATTTTATCTTAAAGGCCTTGCACTAAAATATGTTTTGGAAATAAAAGGCGCAGTGTCTGAAGTTAATAGTGTGAAGGTCACCTCCAAGTGTCTCCGAGTGTTTTAAGCAAAGCATGTTTCGAAGGTCCTTCTCTACCTTATTGTAGTCCTTTCCATTTGTTTAATATCATTTTGCATTTAGCAGTTATTCTCTCTGTATTCTTTCGTCAGACCTTGTGGGAGGGAGGACTCTACAAACTCAGAATGCTGTTCAAAGATGACTACCCCTCCTCACCACCCAAATGTGAGTACCACTCCACACCTGTCAGATAGTTTCACTCTGACATTCACATGCAGCTGTCTGTTCAAAATGAAAGAGGAGAAGTTCAGGAAATAAGAGTTTGGAGTTTCAAAAGCATATTGCACATTGTGTGCTAAACACTATGTATATAATCCCTGTCTGGTAAAGTTAAATGATGCTACAGGAGAGTTTGAAGGTGCAGTGTTACTAATCCATTTCTGAAATAAAGATTTATTCTGAGTCTCTAGCAGGACATTTGTTAAATATATGTAATGGAAATCTTCCCATGTCAGTCTGAAGAGTCTCACCGTCTTTCCAATGACCTCCCCTCAGGCAAGTTTGAGCCACCAATATTCCACCCAAATGTCTACCCATCCGGCACCGTGTGTCTGTCCATCCTGGAGGAGGACAAAGACTGGAGGCCTGCCATCACCATCAAACAGGTCTGAACCCTCCGCAGTCTCTCTGTCTTCACCTCGTATCAATATGCAGTTGCAGCGGGTAGAGTCTTCTAATTGTACGCTGCATTGACTTAACGCAACATTTTTGTCTTGTGGGGATCCAGGAGGGGTAACTGTGGGCTTCAAATAAACCAGTAGACTCTCACACTGACTGCTCTCTTGTTGCCTGTGTTGCCAGATCCTGTTGGGTATCCAGGAGCTGCTGAATGAGCCCAACATTCAAGACCCAGCACAAGCAGAGGCTTACACAATTTACTGGTAAGTGTGGCTGCTTTGACGACTTCACTCACCAGTAGACCCACAAATTGTATTTATTTTTATCACTAAACAAAGGGCAATACTTAAGGCTGTGGGTTAAAGGGATAGTTTGGATTTTTTTAAGTAGGGTTATATGAGGTGCTTATCCATAGTCAGTGTATTACGTACAGTAGTTGTCATTTGGCACGCCCAAATTTGGAGATGCAGGCAGGAGTACCACCATGAAAGCTAAAGGATGTACTACTGTGGATGGAGGCAGCAGCAAAACGTATTTTAGCTAACTAAAAAAATCAATATCAGTTCAAAGTGTGCGCTATATTGAGAATATTTTCACTGCTTTACTTTGCTGTCAGACTGCGATTTCCGACGGGGAACTGAAGCCGTTATGGTCCTGTCCCCAAAGCCAGACTCCATTGAGAAAAGCAGTAATTTAACACCGCTGAACACAGGAGCTGCTGGTCTACTGCTGCCTCGATCAGTTATTATGCTTGTGTCATTGTGTGACTTTGGTGTTTAAAAGGGTTAGTTCAGATTCACCAAAGTCACACAATGACACTAACTAACTGACTGAAGCAGCGTTAAACCAGCAGCTGCTGTGTTCAGCGAGCTAAAATTACTGTTTTTCCCAGTGGAGTCTGGCGGATTTGACAAAAGCAGAGATAGGGAACTGCAGCCGTTAATGGCTTCCCCATCAGAAAGCTTAGTTCCTGTCTGCTTCAAACTGGGGGCATGCCAACTGACACCTACTGCACATAATACAGTATGGGTAACATGGATAAGTACCTCATACAACCCCTCCTCAGAACATCTGAACTATCCCCTTAAGCGTCCTGGTTTAAAAGTGACAATTTCATTCAAAGGTCATGAATCAGTGTCATGAGTCAGGGCAGTACGCCTCTCCTAAGATAAGTCATGTCACAGACCTCTGGAGAGCAAAGTCAAGTCATAACACAAAAGAATAAAAGAAATATTTCCTGTTCCTTCAGTACTTTATACACTGATATGTTATCTTGGATGTGGGACCTTTAAATTCATTTGTAACTAACAGTAGCCTGGTTTAAAATGCCTTTATCTCTTTGTGTTTCAGTCAGAACAGGATGGACTATGAGAAGCGAGTAAGGGCACAGGCCAAGAAGTTTGCCCCCACATAGAGAGGAGCGCCGGCTTCTACTCTGCCTGAGCAGCCTGAACTGATGGAGGTTACAACCAGGAGGCAGGCAGCACCTGATGGACCACTCCAATAAGAATCCAGTTTTGAGTATTATCATACGATTACACAGGTGACAAGGGAAGCCTGCTTTTCTTTTCTTCCTTTTTTTTGTTTGCACAGGAAAAGTTCAATAGGGTCAATAAAGTTCTTTAAGTTCATAATTTTACCTTCTTCAGAAAATATTTATGCATTTTTAATGAAGAGCTGAGGGTCCTAGAACTGTCAGCACAACCTTTGCTATTTGTAACTCTTGTATAATCCATATCTCCAGTTTGGTCATGAGTGCTGCTCAGCTCACTCATGCCTCCATTCATTCTGTAAATCATAATTATCTATCAACAGAGCTGTAGAAATGAGATGTCCAGACCACTCTCTGTATAGTTCAGCCGCTTGTGGCAGAGGAGATCTAGTTTATTCTTAAACTTCCAGTTTTGTTTTTTTAATATCAAACCCGAGAAGTATTGTAGATAGTGTTTCATGACTATTGGCATAAAATGGGACAAAGCTGATAATGGAAGTCCCACACATCCCTCACATCTGAGTTTCCAGAGAAACATCAAAAGAAAAATGTCAACATGTCAAATTTAATAAAAGACAATCCTGGCACTTCTATATTGGTTTGAAGCTAAACTGTGGCAGTTGTGTTGGCAGGAAGTGATGCTCTGTTCACCTCAGAGAGGGAACGAGTTAAGCCTGATTTATGGTAGCGCGCTCGCCACGTTTGATGAGTGTCACTCGACAGATATAACGTATTTTTGACAGGAAACATGGAGGAGTTTGTCTCACAATAAATTCAGTTACATGCACAAAATTTTTTTGCTCATATTCTGAAAAAGACCACTACTACGCTGTTTACATGGCTAATGAAAATGAATATTCCACTAATATTTCTGTTTACATGCAGCCGTGCATACTCCGATTAACTCGCCCTAACATGACGTCAAAATATGGAAAAGTAAAATGGCTGGAGCCGCTTGTCATTTTGCTTCTTCGCATCAAAATAGGATTTTTTTTCACAGTGTCCTACCGGTGGCAGGTTAGATGGGCCGTGCAAAAAAAGCCTCCCTCTTATACTCCTTTATTCACCTTCATGGAAAGGTCGATATAACGATAATTGCGCATATAAGAACATGTTGATACCTGCAGCCCAGATCACACAGAAAGTGTTCTAGCAGCTGGAGGCGGCTTTTTGTAATTGTTTTTAATGAGAATGAAGCTTCTTGCCTGCGTCGCGTTGTGACGTGCCTTGCGTTTCTGCGCTCTAGGCGCCTGACGTTTTTGCAGGAGCGTTCTGAACTCCGCGATTTGACAAATGCCCGACGTCATCTCTCTATTTCTTTGCCTTTTTTCCCATTGTCAAATCAGATCATTTGAGAGGCAGCAGGTCTTCTGTGGTGGTCACGAAAAGTTTACAGTTGGTAAACAGTGGAGGAGAAACTGGTGGTCGTGGCTGCTGGATACTCGGAGCTATACGGCCCAATGGTAGACAGCAGGTCGTCAAACTGCCCCTGAGTCAGCCTCAAATATGTCTGCAAACTGTCATCATGGAGGAGAAGCTCGATGATTGACAGGGAGCTGATCAATCAGTGTAGATCAGTGTTTCCCACAGTTTCGGAGGATTGGGTGGGTCTGTGAACACAGCACAGGTGGAACTCTTCATGACTTCCTTTTTTTCCACAGTTTTTTCCGGTTTGTGGGGCGGATAATTGACCAGTCGATCCGATCAGAGCTGATCAGATCAGATGGATGGATTAGAGGAGCTTCTGCAGAGGCGAGTGAAAGCAAACTTTAAAACCTGGCACAATTAACGGTTAAGTTTCACTGTCATGGTGTGTGACAGAGTGAAGCAATAAACGGTACAAATATTCCAACAGTGCTCCTAAAGAAAGGTCCAGCTCCAAAAATCATAGATTAAAACGTGGCTGTAGATGTTTTTATTGTGGCTGGCTGCTACAAATAAATGTGTGGGAAACCTGGAGATACATTTAACAAGTTGAAAACATATACAGCAGGATGTTTGTGATTTTAAACAGCTGTCTGTGTAGATAACGCTTCACTAAACGCGACAGAAATAGACTCAGGTCTCTGGTCACCATGGAGACTTCAAACCTTTTGCTGAAACATACACTGAAAACAATACACGACTGTTAAGTCTGTCAAGCGACAAGTATCATAAGTGTCAAGCGCCCTATCAGAAATCAGGCTCTTTTGTTTTTTAACAGGTGAAAAATGGGGCACGTGGGTCGGGGCTTTGCTTCCCTCTATAAGTTTAAATCATCTTTTATTGCAGTGCAGCCAAGATAACCTTCAGATTCTTTAAGTGAACCAACTGGGAGTGAAACTGTGTTGGTGTTGGACTTCACGCACATTCAACACCAGTTTGTCATCTGCTTCCCAAACTGCCACAGTACGAGGTAGACGAGGAGCAGCAATGTAAAAGTAACGCAAACTGTTGATGTGTGTTCGTTTCAGCGCCTGATCAGTTAGAAAAAGCACGCCATCGCTTTCGGTTATTTTCTCCCACCGCGCTCACAAAACACATTCAAACCTGTACAAATCCAAAAACTCTTAAATCTTCACGTTGATTCTGGCGAACACGAGCTGAAGGATCCTCATTGGAATGGCCTCTCAACCAGCAAGGACGACAGATGAAAGTGCACTTGAGAGTTAAGCGAAGGCCTGAGATTTTTTTGCCTCTGAATATATGAGTGCATGTACATAATATAAATAATGAGAAATTGTGGAAGTTATGTTTTATATTGTTTTAGCCAGTTGACATTTGTGTGTGGTATTATGACAAAGAACACAATAAATGGCATAAAATTGTGAAATAAAGTTGAATAAAAGAACTAAGAATGCCTGTGAATTTCTTTAGAACTGGAGTTTTTACAGGAAAAGTCGAGTGGTTGAATTTCAGGAGAGCGAAAGAGACAAATTTCAAGTTTGAAGTGGTCTCGAAAAAATGAAATTGGGTTCACAGGGTGTCGACAGGTCCTTAAAAAGTCTTAAATTCCTTAATATAAGGCCTTAAAAGGTCTTAAATATTTTCGTTCACATTACCGTTTAAGTTTCTCCAGCCTGACAGACCCAATGACTGCTTACAATCATTGGACAGATTGAAGAAAGATTTTTTTTCCAGTGTTATTCCTCGAAATATTGCAGTAATAAACAGCATCTATGACAACAATGAAATTTTGTTTTCTTTGTACATTAAACATTTTCAGTGTACCAGCAGCAAAATTATCCACAGAGGTCTCACTCTCTCCCAAACAAACAAACCAGGTGAATAAAACCGGTAAAAACAATGAGTAAAGCAGTTTTACAATAAAAATCAGTGTGTCTCAGACGTTGTTCTGGTCCAGCTCCTGCTAACATGTGCTCACCTTTTTCCTTTGTTACCTAAGATCCAGACGTTCAAGAGGTTTTTACCAGGAACCGAATTATCCACAGAGGTCTCCTCCTCGTCCATAACAAACAAGCTAGTGGTTCAAATGAGAAAAAAAACCTGGACAAGGCAGATTTGCATTGCTCAAAAAAATGTAGGGAACTCTTAAATCACACTTCAGATATTAATGAACGAACAAGTTGAAAATCTTTCCCAATGTGCATTGTATAATTTGTGAACAAAATTACGTAACTACAATGAATGGAAACCAAAATCATCAACCCACTGAGGGCTAGATTCAAAATCACACCAAAAATCAAAGTAAAAAACTGAAATCACAGGTTGAGCCAACTAATAATGTGACTCAGTAGTGTGTGCAGCCCCGACGTACCTGCATGTACTCCTGACAATGTCTGGCCATGCTCCTGAGGAGTTGGTGGATAGTGTCCTGGGGGATCTCCTCCCAGACCTGGATCAGGGCATCAGTCAGCTCCTGGACAGTCTGTGGTGGCACTCGGCAGCGTCAGATGCAGCGATACGTAATGTCCCACAGGTGCTCAGTTGGATTTAGGTCAGACGAACAAGAGGGCCAGTCAGCGGCATCAATGCCCTCATCATCCAGGAACTGCCTACACACTCTGGCTACATGAGGCCGAGCATTGTCCTGCACCAGGAGGAACTAATGTGCAACCTGATTGGGCTTCAGGTACCGCCTCATGCTACCAGTAGCCACAAGGACACCAGCAGAAGACCAAACTAGAGAAGAATCAGGAAGGATAAAGAGGGAGCAACTGTCCCTTTTTGGGGGGTTGTCTTGCTCTTGCCTCTCCTTTGCACCTGTTGTCACTTTGATTTGCACCAAAGCAGCTGAAACTGATTCACAATCACTTGTGCTTCCTACATGGACACATTGATATCCCTGAAGATTAACCGACTTGGTGTTAGACTGTGACCATTAAGTGTTTTTTGATCAGTGTATGTTTAACATCATTGTTTCTCCAACACTATTTGACAAGGCAGGGGTTGGAGCCCAGCTGCCACTAACGTCTGCTCAGCTTGTTTCTCCGGTAACTTAAATCTGCAGAGGTCTGATGACTTAAAATCCTTCATCCGGTTAAAGATAACCAGCATCCAAGAAGAGTTTGAGTACAAATGTGGCTTAAGTCAAGTCAGGTTCATTTATAAAGCATGCTTAAAAATGACAAACGTTGACCAAAGTGCTTCACAAAGAGATTAAAACAGTGACGCGATCAAATAGAAGCTAAACATCGTCTAAGGGGGTGATCACACAGAAATGAGACGCTAGAAACGCGGACACCTCAAAGACGCTTGAAACACTGGAAGCGCTTATTCAATGCGTGCTAGCTACTGGCGTCTGACGCTCAAAAAGTTGAAAATATTTTAACTTTTCAGCGTCTACACACATCTAAAAATGTACGTCTAAAAACGCGCGTCTACAAAAATGCGCGTCTAAAAAGACACTTGAACTCCGGTCAGACGCGCCGTATCACAGGAAAACAATGGTTTTACTGGCGTTGCGTTTCTAGCGTTTCATCTCGGTGTGATCGCTCCCTCAGATTTCGGATATTGCAAGTCTCGTCTTTTCCCGGTTTTTAAAGTCTATATTACAATAAAATGATGCAGTTTTCTGAACTTACCAGACTGTTCCAGCTGTTCCATTATTGGCCTTTACTCACTTGGTCATTATATCCAGTTCAGAAGTACTTGTTTGAAGACATTGGGGCTTCGCTATTCGACTATGGATTCATCACCCTCCTTATATAAAACCGTCTCGATGGGGTCTAATCACCAAAGTCTTCCCACGTTTTTCATTCTAATGTGCACATGTTCATAAATATTCTTTTTACTATAAAAATGAGTCTCTCCTGATTTAACTATAGTTAGTCGAGCACAGTATTTAAGCCACAGTATAGTTTGAGAAACGGAGGTATGGAGTCTATATTTTCATGAGTCGTCCCTTTGTGGAGTGAAGCAAACGGGTCAGATATTCGAGAGGGAAACGCTCCATGATCATCTTGTGCTGGTTTGCCTTAGATGGTGATGTCATACATCACTGGACAGGCTCTGGGGAAGAGAAAGAGAGGTTGGCCAAGAAACACCTGGCGAAGGGATCTGCAGGCAAGAAGATGGGATACACCTGGTCACAGATAGAAAAGAAAGCCAGCGACTGGGTACTCTGCAGGTCCCTTGTCGACGACCTATACCCCAGAAGGGCTGTAAGGCATAAGTTAGTTTGCCTTAGAAGGTGGTTTCGGATTTTTGCTGAATGTGTGACCAGTTTCAAACTGTTCAAACTGGTCTCTGTTTAAAGAGATTTAGCAGATTTCATCTGATGGAAACTAGGGTCATTTGGCATCCGTAGAAAACTGAGCTCAACAATGAATCAATCCTGTCTACTTACACTGTACTAGAGTTTAATGTATCCACACATATCTTGTCGTAACATAGTTTGGGCTGGTACATATCCTTCTTCCCTGCAATAATATTTTTAATCCAAAAGAAATTTATCCAACTGGCAACCTCACCATTAACTATACAGCTCTGAATAGCAAATAACATCATAATTGTGCAAAGAAAATTCTTGCACCTAACTTTTTTTTGCACACCGAGATGTTCACTGATCATTTCTCTTAAAATGTCACAGTTTTTGTCTTTTTTTTCCTGTCCAGAGGTGAAACCTGGTGTATTGTTCTCGGATGTCTTGCATGACATTCTCAAGAAATTTAACACCTTTAGTTTCAACCCACCTCTCGTGCGGTTTATCGTCTCAGTATGACTTCAATTGACAGAAAAGACGCAAAACCAGCAAACACACAGGTGAGAACATGGTGTTTTTTCTTCTCTTCTTCTCCCCCTCTCTGTTGCATGTTAACAACGTGTTGCTGTTAGATATGATTTCCTCTGAACACGCTGTGTTGTAGGTGAGGACAGTACAAAGCCCTCAGGTGCCGTCCCTATCACTTCCTCACTATGGTGATCCTGGATCAGCTATTTCGAGCCCTCACAACTATCACAGTTTGGGCCACTGTCTTCGCACCAACATATTTCCAGGTCTGTACATCATAAATATGTTTTAATTTTCTTATAAGGCCTCCTTCAGTATACAAATGACTTTAAGTTTGAGTGGGTGTACACTCTGTCTTCAGCTGTCCAGAGTACAGCTTCTATTAATCAACACACTCCTGTCAATATGTTGTGAGGTTAACATGATATTAACAATATTTTACAGGCAGGGGCCACGTGGACGACACTGATAGTAAATCAAGGGAAGTAGTGGAGTAGTCGTAACACAACCTGTCTTGTCCTGCTGAATTATTCAGTGCAGTGTGACAGAAAAACATATGCTTCTTTCACCCTGAAATGTTTAGGAACATTTCCTGCATGGAGTCATGTATGAAAGGGAGCAGGTATAAGTATTCAAGGAAATCTGTACCTCCAATTTCTCACTTCAAGACCTAGTAACATTTCAGGGAAAATGAAACTGCTGTGTTGTGAATGAAAGCAGTAACTATACAGGGACAAGCACGTAAAGGGTTACGTTCATCTGATGAAAGATGCTTTCACATGGAGCGAGCGAACCAATCATAAGACTTGAACTGATGATGGATTTGAATCTGTCAAGTAGATTACGAAAAAAACATCACTTGTCTCACAAACTTGTTGGGTTTTAATTATATTACAGGAACACTGGCACCAGATAAAAAGCAGCTGTGAGCCTGCTGTGTTCCTAAAACGTCTCCCGCCACGGACATCTGGCCTCACCCTATCTTTTTCTTCACAGTGCAGGGGAAGGTTTGCATCTATTCATGGGCAACGGGCGAGCATGTAAACACACCTCCAAAACACTAGTTAGCAGCAGGGTTTCTGTGAAGTGCTGTAAAGTTTAGTTGATTCAAAACACACATTAAACACACATTNCCTATGGCATTTTACATTGTATAAATTAGCCTAGCAGCTAGCAGAGATTTCTTCTGCTCATATGAAGCCAGGATAAATCACACACAAGACCTAAAATGGTATTTTAGTGGAGGCTTTATTGTCTTCACAATTTATTGTTTCTTATCTGTGAAATTAAAGTAAATAAAAGCTTCATTTCCACTGAGGGAAATGGTTTCAGCTTACAGAAACAGACAAAAGGTCTGTGCTGCTGCAAAGTGTAGTTACATTACTGGAGAGGTACACGTAAGGCTACAACATAGGTCAGCGTTGATACGACATAGAGGTATAAATAGTGGTGCTAGGAGAGCTAGCAGTAGATGCACACTTACCTCTGCATGGTGATACAGTGTGTGGGTGTAGTTTGGTAGAAATAAATAGTTCCTACATGAAATTGCTCACAAAGTGGTCCGTGTTATTTTAAGTAACCCAGTCATAATTTCTAAAGAGAGACTTTGCTGTTGAGTTTTTTAAATGTCATTTTTTGCCACTTTGAGCACCACAAGCTGAGTGCCAATTCACACCAAAACAGTCTAGACTGATAAAGCACTACAGGTTAGAGGAAGAATATGTATTTTTGATTTTGGGGTCAAATGTCCCTTTAAGCTCTTTCAAAAATAAAGTACAGTAGAAAAAAACGAGGATAAGTAAATCAAATGAATGAAAGGAAAAAAGAGGTGAAGGTCTTTTGAGTAACCGTGTGTAAGAGTGAATAGCAGTAATCTATAATTACATGATATTTGTTTGCTGTTCAGGAGGGAGTGTTCAAAGGCTATTAAAATAAACTATCAAGCATTTCCATCTCTTGTAGAAACGGTCTTCAGAGCCCGTAAGAGTGAATTTCATCTTCTCAAGTTTGAAAAAAATTCAATTCTTTTACACATTGTCCTCCTTTTCCCATCTTTAATTCAACCCACTGAACCCTCTGCCTCCAGGAGCTCCTTTAACGTGGAAGTCTGTCTCCAGAGACTCCTACATCCACCACGCTCTGACTGCATGGCCTCCTGATCACTGGTACGGCCATAAGACAGACGAAATGGGTAAAAGCTCTTTCCTGTCCCTCCGTCTCTCTATTTCTCTTTCATTGTTCTACTCTATTTGGTCTAACGTGTGTTTTTTATTTTAATATATATTTCTCTGTTCCTAACATGTGTTTCTATAATTCATCTGCAGTCCTTTGGACAGAGAGAAACATCATGAACCAGAAACTCGACAAGATACTGACAGAAGCGAAAGGAAAGAGCACCACAAAATGATGTCCGGCCTCCCACCCTGAGATCACAACAGCACTCGGCACACTTGTGATTCACACCTTGGCTTAGTTTTGAAACGAAAATAAAATGT
Source organism: Epinephelus moara (assembly GCF_006386435.1). Taxonomy (NCBI): domain Eukaryota; kingdom Metazoa; phylum Chordata; class Actinopteri; order Perciformes; family Serranidae; genus Epinephelus; species Epinephelus moara. Next base: position 34,081,179 of record NC_065523.1, on the reverse strand, counting down.
GATTTGCAACTGTGCATGTTGTGAACTTGTTGCTTAACAATACAAAACAAGAGGAGGGTTATGTTAAAGATGAAATACCACTAAAAAGATACTTGGTGAGACAAAAGATATCTGTGATATCCCTTTGGTTTAGGTTCAGCCAAACTGTTATTATTTGGGTGCTATTGTGCAACAGCAACAATATTGTGCATGTGTATGTTTAAAAATATGTGTGAAGGAAAATTAACACATTTAACTGTCTCCAAGAGGTTCCTGTTTTTAAAAAAGTAAATAAAAGCTTTGTTTCCACTGAGGGAAATATAGAAACAGGAGGTCTGCGTCGCTATGATATGTAGTTACATTTCTGGGGAGGTGCACATCAGGCTACGGCGTAGCAGGTCCTTTTTTAAAGGACCGCAAGTGACTTGCAAACATGTCAAGTTTGTAAAAAACACACTTTATTTTAAAGTGCAGGGAATTTCCAACACAGAGTTTTTATTTTGAAGGGCCGCTTCCTGCTGTAAAGTGAATGGCTCATGGACAGCTACCTGGTAGAGACAGCAAACTAGCTGAACGACATGGCCAAATGCAATTATGACACAGAGTGTACTTAACTGTGTGGACCTTGATCCAATGACTACTGACAAATCTGGACCCTGCAGTTGGACCAGTTTGGAACCACTGGGTTAATCTACATAAAGTATAAAGTAATTAAGAGCTCCACCTTTACCAGCTGCAACATTAATAATAATGTTAATAATTAATTGTAAGCCAGTGATATATAGGCCTATGATTCTAAAACTGGCCAATCTGCAGTGAGAACTTTTACTGTTGGTTCTTTAGGTATATTTTAATGTTAATAGTTTTTTACTTTAACTTAAGTAGAGTTTGAATGCAGGACTTTTACTCATTTCTCCACTGTAGTGTTGCTACCTTACATCTGTAAAAGATATAAATACTCCTTCCCCCTCTGCATAACACATACAAGTCATAAACCGCTGAAAGCTAGCAGTAGCTGAAGGGTTACTTGTCTCTCTGTGTGATGTGTAAACGCAGCAGAATGGAGGTGGTTTCAACAAAAACCACTGAAACTGCCTTTTTGTCACAACCTGCTGCCTCTACTACCTAAATGATAAGTATCTCTAATCTGATCTGGTCTGTACTCCACAGTGAAAGCAGGTTAAGTGGACTGTTTGAAGTTGCATACAATGAGTCAAAAACGCACAATAAACTGATGAAATCAGTTGGCGGTGATCTGGATAGCAGTGACTCACTGTTTGAAGTTATGTCACTCACATGAAGCTCTGTGCAGTGAGGTACATGCTGCGGTTTCTACAGGTCTCTGTTAGCCTCAGTTTAGTAAAGCAAATTTGGGCATGACAGTTTGCACGTATCATGTGCTCAGGAGAATTCAGAGTGTTGAACACAAACTATCAGTAATCAGTAAAGTACATTTACTCAAGTACTGTACTTAAGGTACTTGTACTGTTCTTTTCTTGCCATTTCATACTTTTGCTCCACTTCATTCCAGGGGGAAATATTATAGCCTTTTTATTTTACTACATTTATCTGACAGCTTTAGTTACTAGTTACATTACAAATTAAGAGTTTCGCACAAAAAGCATGAGAAAATTTATAAAACATGAGGTTTTGTTATAAATGAAACCACCCAACAGTTCATACGAGAAGTACAGCTAAAACAATTAACTGATAAATCAATTAGCTGATTGAAAGAAAAATTAATTGGTAACTATTTTTGATCATTTAGATTTTTCTGGATTGGTACTTTTATTTTCAATACTTCAAGTACATGTTCCTGATTATACTTACTTACTTCGACTATAGTAACTTTTGAACATAGGACTTTTAATTTTAATCAGTCAAGTGTGTCTGACTCCACCTCGATGGGCGGCGCTGTGTCCTTTTTAATATAGTGCATATTGAAGTAGTTTAAATAAATCCTCGTTTTCCTACCATCCATAAACTTCAAAATGTTTAGCTCCTTTAGCTGTTGGAGCATGAATTTAGTTTCCTTGTCCGTCCAGAAGTGCGTCTTCTACTTCTCGGTTGCCATGGTGTTTGTTTGTTTGTTTTTCTGGGAGTTATTGTGCTGCTGCTACGCCATCTCCTTCTTCTTCCGGGTGAAAGCCTGCGAAAGAAAAAGTGGTGCATGCGCAGAACGCCGGATGGATGGATGGATGGATGGATGGATGGACTTGCAACTCGACTTAGACATTACCACAAATGACTCGTGTCTTCACTTGGACTCGAGCCTTTAGACTTGAAAATATTTGATACCTTACCCCAAGGCCCAAAGATTAAAAGTATGTTATTTGAAAAGTGTTACACAAATCTGCTAACATTAACGCTATTCATTCCCAGCAAGTCGACACTTTATTCCACAGATGATCCACTTACTGTGAACCAATCTGAAAGCATCCAATCAAACTGAAGGAGAGAACCATGAAGAACTAATGCTTCTGAGCGCCAGTTGGAAAAAAATATACCCAAGGTAATTTCACTTGCATACAAAAGCTATGCAAAGCATTGTAGGGATTTTATACCCGCTGAGTATACACACATGCGTCCTTGGAATTTCCGTTAAAAGAAGGACTCAGTCCTCGAGGAAATTTGGAAGGATCCTTAACATCTGAACGGTCCCTCAGCAGGATCTGATGACGTAGCCTCCTTGAAATTCAGCCGTTTGAGGATCCTTCCTTGACTTTGAGAAACACCCATAGAAAGAGACAAACAAGGAACCACAAGAAACAAAGGGGAGGCGGGGAAACAGCTGACACATGAGGAATGATGGAAGTAACTTAAAACAACAGTAACTTATAACAAATATACTCAAACAATAGCTACAGCATTCATTCTTTTTGCAGCAGAAAACTAAGTCTTCGGTCTTTCCGTCATCACGTCACCTTAGGCAAATGTGGTATTTCACTGTAATTACATTGGTATTTTACCGTAACAGCCACAGGAGATCGTTGTTTGCATGATCCTGATTAAATCGATTCTAAATAAAAACCATTATGGCTTGAACCGTCATTCTCCTGATGTAAAACCATGTTCGATTTCTGTTTTTTAATGACACAATTTTAATACTTTTATAGCCTGGTTCCAGACCATAGACCCCGCCCACTCAACTGAGTAGGCTTGCATCTCTGGTCTGGCATACTGCAATGAATTTGCGATTTATCTCGTCCAAACGATGGATGGACCAATGAACGCCGGGGGTCTAGCGATAAGCCAATCAGCGCCATGCTGATGTCAAGCTGTACGTCGGTGGGTAACTGGTGAGGATAGCAACAATGGCGTCCGCTACAGATCCTACAGACCACATTAACGATGCTATCGATGTATTTCGCTACTACTCGCATTAATGGAGGACCAAATTAAGGAAGCTGCTAAACTGGATTTAACGGCGATGCAGCTGGGCGAACACGACGACGGAGACATTTTAAACGGGCAATGCTCACTTGTTTTCGGCACCCCCGAGGCATGGATACTAATGACGTCAGATTCTGGGTGAGTCATTGATCTCTACTGATTGATTAGGGAAAAATCAAATTCCCTCCCCCTTGTAAATCGCCTTCAATGGAGGCGATGTCAGACTGAAGGTTCTGGGAGCTTCAGTCTGACACTCAGTTCTCAATTCTTATGGTTTATTGGCTTACATAACCCTTTATCTTAGGTTGTACAGATAGTTAGGGATATGAGGGATTTGAAGATACTCCAAGACATGACATCACAATAAGCAAAAATACCAATGAAGGCAATGGCGGACCACTTCTATTGCAGAATTCAAAGGGTTAAAATGTTATGTTTAGAACTCAAAATCCAAAGTTAAGAAATTTGGATTTGAGTGCGAAGATTTACTTGTGACTTACAAAACAAAGACTTGGTCCCACCTCTGGCATTTAGCTCGGAGCACCACTGTGCAACCACAACTTTACCACCTCACAGAGCCGTTAGCATGGTTGTACACTTACAGGATATTGAGCTTAGTCAACTCTGGCCCCTCGCCTACTTACAGGAATTGTTCTTACTTTAGTGGTTGACGTCTCCGCCTATATGAGTCAATAAACAGTGCAAAATAGAGATAGCTGGTTTGGTGTTTCTAAATTAGCTCTGTATTAACTGTGATACGTCGGTAAACATTACTCATTGCATCATGTTTTTCTTGTTTGTTTTTAGTGACAGGTTTTTCATCTTCACTGTGCCCTCCCTTGTTATTGTTCTCACCTTCTCTCCAGTCACCCCCCCCCCTCGCCTTTGTGGTTGATGGAGACTGTTTTGTTGTTGCCGTCTGAGCACAAACATCACTATGGCCTTCTCGGCAGCTTACAGCCTCAGACACAGCGGACTCTGACCTTTCGGCGAGAGCTGTGAGCTCTTCTTCCTTTGCGGCTTCAAACCCCCCTCACCGTTGGCTCTCCTGTTACCTCTGCTAGCTGATGCTGACACCTAACTTGGTGCAGGAACTAGTTGGAGGGGTATGGGTGGGTGGTGCATCTGATCACTCTTTGGCCTACTGCAAACCTGAAGCACACTCAGGCACCCAAACCAGGCGGCTGCTGACAGCTGAGTTCAAACACGTTGTGTTGCAACAGTTGTATGGGTGAATGCTTTGTGGTTTGTAGGTCTGTGTACAGCGTGGATGGGTGTTTCACAATGGCCCTTCATTGAACTTTAACTGAAATGAATGCTTGTAGATAACACAAGATTGATCTTACCTAGTCTGCGTGCTCTGCTTTGCTGTCTGCACACAGATTTTGGCATTTGACTTCAAAGGGTTGAATGTAATTGGGTGAAAAGAGACACTTACAGATGATTGTCTGTTTCTCCATCCCTTTGTCTCCCCGCTCCATCTGCAATGACTCTATCTTATAGTTTGATAGACATCAATTTGTACAGATAGCAGCACGCATGAGTCTTATATCAGATATCGCTGCATCATGGAAGCCCTGGCATTAGGGACTTTACAGAAATTATTGGGATGAGAAAGGGGATGAACTTTGTTTGACTTAGGGATATCGATATCTTATCTATTTAAGAAAAGTAGATAACCACTCAGATGTCCCGATAATGCAGCAGTATCCTACAAATTGTTGTCTGAAAGTTGTGTTTTAGACACTGAGAGCGACAATACGACGAGCATAACACCCCCTAATTTCTCAACTAAACCCTAATTTCAAACTCAATATGATGATAAAACAATAATTCTTACATTGCCTAAATCACACACGTAAAAAATGGGGCATTCTACTTCCAGAGCCTTCTTTATATTTGAAGTTATTACCACTGAATAAGCAATAGGAGCTTACACAAGGTTAAAACTGAGGTAGGCAGTTTCATTCGGCATCACTGGGCAAAAATCCCCAAATAAATCCCTTAAGTGACATTGTAATTCAAGAAGACTGAGTGAAAACTAGACTCCTGCACCTCCCCTTGGCTCTGTTTTCAGGCTTCAGAAAATCTAGGCTGTAACAGGAGCGTTTGGCTAATCACAGGCCATTTCAGAGAGAAGGTGTTCTTATTGGCTGTTACTACAAATGTAGATGTGTGAAAGCTGAATTCAATGGCGGACAGTGCTGCAGAGAAAGTTACTATTCCAGCACTGGCACATCAAAGCAATCCAAAAAAGGAAGATGGTCTAATAAAAAACAGAGTCTGACAATAAACCAAACAAAACAGGTGTAAATATCGGCAAGTGTTTCAGAGATGGAGAGGAAGTGTCGCTAACAGTTTAGCCTTCTGCAAACCGAAGCCAAAGGCTCACAGCTGCAGCTTCAAGTTCATGTTTATGTAGGCTAGACGAGCGCCTCGAATCACTGTGTGTCCTCCACCACACTTCCTGCTGCTACAGACCACCTGGCCAGGAGGAGAGAGGTCAGCAGCTACAGAGACAGACCTCCAGTCCGTGGTAACAGCAACTCGAATCCAAACTCGATTCCCTGCTGGATTAGCAAACTTTCTGTTGCTGCCGTTACACAGGTTACACTGGCTGCTGCCGCTGACCATCAGCACTGGTTAAATACAAGCCATTACAGCCACCGACCGAAGGTCTATTTCCCCGAGTTGCTGCCTACTGTAGGGACAGTCCAAGGAGGAAGGAAGGAAGATGAAGGGACAGCGGGGTGGCGAGTCATTTGTGGTCTGACAAACAGTGAAAGTGGGGCAGGTAGGGGCTGACCCAACGTGTTGCGTGCAACGGTACAATGATATAAAATTAAATGAATCAATGTATGGGAAAAACAATAAATAAATTCTGCCATTTTTTTTCGTCTTTCAGATTTCTGCCTACTCCAGTTTTACCTACGTTGATGAAACTATTCAATCTTTTTTTTGCAGCGAATCTGGTAAAAAAAAATGGGTCAAATAAAATATTTAAAAAATGTAATAGATAGATAGATAGATAGATAGATAGATAGATAGATAGATAGATAGATAGATAGATAGATAGATAGATAGATAGATAGATAGATAGATAGATAGATAGATAGATAGGTTGACTAACAATCAGAAATCTCTTGTGGCTGCAGAACTGAAACGTTAGGTGACCTTTGAGTGAGGAGCAGGCTGCTGCTTTAACTCTCAACCTCCTTTCCTCTGCTCTTCCCCTCCAGAGTAGTACGTCTATGTGTCTGCAGTGGCTGCGGCTGTAACAGCAGCGGTTTTGATGCTATACAACTTCTCTCTGTGTGCATCTAAAGTAACCCCACGGTTCTAAATCTGGTAGCTTGAGCCACTTTAATCCTCCGAATCTTCAGTTTTAAACTAGAGTTTCATTGACTTAAACCACTTCATAGGACAAATGTGCGAGTTTCCCTTTATATAACCCACTTTACGTTGTGATTGAAACAGGATGTGGTGTGCTTTGTATTTCTTGTTTTCAGTGCAATTATTATCTTAACGGCGTCCAGGTAGAGCTGCTGCTGCTGGTGAGCAGGAGGAGGTGCTCTGCTCTACAACCCCCCCCCCCTCTCCTCACCTCCTCCCCCGCCACCACCCGTCCTCTCACATCATCACACACGGCTTCATAAGGCTTCCTGTAAGCCCCAGTCACAGGCTGTGGTTACAAGTGGAAAATGTCACTGGGCACTTTAAAGAAGAGAGAGGGGCGAGAATGAGGAGACAGAGGGATGATTGACAGAGAAAGAGAGACAGAGGAAGATTGCACAAGAGGGTGAGACAGTGATGAGCAAGTAGAGAGATAGAAAGAAAGGAAATCTTCTTTAGTCGTCAGTGCAGCAGAGGAGGCGACAATGTGTTTCCCCTCAGGAACCCCCTGCTACCTTTACTGACCACGGCTCTTCAGGTACTTCTTAATTTTACAATTGCTGGTAAAAATAATACAAGAATAATATGTCTATTTATTCTACCACTTATTTTTTACAGTGTCTTTTCTGGCTCTTGCTATTTAATTTCTATTTAGATGATGTGTAAGTTTCTTTATCTGCTGTCATAGCTTGGAACAATTGGTTTTGTTTCCTCTGTACATTATGTAATAATATAAATTACTGTGACACATCTGCACTTTCCATAAAGTTACTCGTAGTCCTGCTCAGTTCAGGCTTTGATGGAAAAAAAAAAACGGTCGATGACTCAGACTGGTGACAATGTCTGTGACAGTCTGTGACAGTAAGAAAATATTGCTCATCTTAAGGTCATATAAAGTCAATAATATGATTGCACAAGACAGTTTATTCTATTTTTCATTGTTTTATCAGCAGAAATGCCTGAATGTGAAACATGAAGTCACAAAACAAAGTGTGATAGTTATTAATGATCAGTATGACCAGTATGGAGCACTTACTGTCGCACACTCTTAATTTTTTATATGTTGTGCAGTAGCACAGGTGCCAGTGATCTCGGTCAAGTTTCACTTATAAGTGCGAGTTGCCGCCTTCTCAGGATGAGTATGACGCTCAGTATGGATCTGGTGTTGTTTTCTCACTCTCAGAACCACACAGCACGCGGCTGATGATTGGCTGATGGAGTTTCAGAAATTAGTTTCTATGCATTAAAGAAAAAAAAAATCATGTAGAGGTAGAAACTTCTTCTTGATCCCCCCCAGGTACGATGTGGTCATGATAACCACCACTTAGATATACTGCAAGTGCTGCGGTTGGGTTAAACATGTATGCACCCCTTTTTGTTTTTTAAAGGGTAAGTTCCGTGTTTTCCAACCTGGGCTCTATTTCCCATGTTGTTGTGTCTAAGTTACAAACTAAAAAACGTTTTTGAAAACTGGTCCAGCCGCAGTTGGCAGCGGTGAAACCACTCGTTAATTTACATCTACTAAAAGTGTTTTTGCCACTGACAGGCTCAGATTGGTATTTAAGTGTCTGACAACATTATGGAAAGGATCCCTACAGAGACAAACTTTTGTTTTAGCATTATTGCCTCACAGCAAAAGGGATGCTGGTTCGAACCCCAGGGTGGGGAGCCCTTCTGTGCAGACTTTGCATGTTCTCTTCGTGTCAGCGTGGGTTTTCTCCATGTTTATTTCCATAAGGACAAGTACGTAGCACACATAAATGCTACACACCACAGCATTTATAGCCTAAGCCGATTTGCAATGCCCGTCCCTCACTGGGTCTTAAGATACAAAAGACTCAGCACCAGAAACACAAGTAACAGCGCAAAGTATAAACAACAATAAAACATATAGACAGAACAAACTGCAATTATCATGACTGCATAACTGATTCCTCTTCAAAAACTGTTTCAGTTTGAGTTTAAAGTTATTGAAATCAGGATCCAGTTTGAGTTCTTTAGGTAAAGAATGGGAACTGCCCATTGGTCTGACAGCCCATTGTTCTGACCATATTAAACCCATTGTTCCGAAGTCCGTTCCGAAATCATCATGATGCCCTGTGGTTAAGGTCTGGTTAGGTTTAGGCACAAAAACCACTTAAAATGAAAAAGAAAGTGACAAACACATAAGCTGTGAGCCTGCTTTGCCTCAAGCCTTTCCCAGCTGACCCAGAGCCGGTCGCGGCGCATCATCAAGGTAGAAATAAGCCCGCCGGGAGCCGTTCAGCACCGTGGACCGTCTGACTAATGGGATGTCGGACCAATGACATGGACCTGTAAAGAATTCCATGGACAGAAAAACTGGTGACTCTAAATTGCCCGTAGGTGTGAATGTGAGTGTGAATGGTTGTCTGTCTCTCTGTGTCAGCCCTGTGATAGTCTGGTGACCTGTCCAGGGTGAACCCCGCCTCTCGCCCAACTGACATTACTCTTTCTCATCCAAATCCACTGACTAGCTCTGGCTGCTTCATCTGACATTTCCTTCACTGTCTTCCTCAAACTCTGTCCCCGCACTCTGAGTTCCCCCAGGAGCAAGACAGCTGATCTTGCTATGAATCCCCTACACCCCACTTCCACTGGACAAATCCTAGTTTTCCATCCTCGCTGCTCAGCTTCTGCTCCTAAGTCTGCATACCTAAGCTTTTTTTCTTTCATAGGCTTCTTCCACTTCGTCTTCCCAAGGAACTGTCAGCTCAATGAAATAAACTATCCGTTGACTCACTGACCACATCACAACAGACAGTGGGGTGGCCAGCAGCTAATTCCTGTCTCATTTGTGGACCAGATTCCATGTGAATAAACAGTAATTTCAGCATGCATAGAGCCAACATATCTTAACATCTAAGTGGGTGAGTTAAGGGTTTATTTGAACCGAACTAGAGTTGCTGGTTGTTGGAACAGTGGCAAGAGTAATCCAGACAGCTTTTGTTAGTTTTGTTTTGTGTTTGTCGACTTTGAATGAAGAATGTTTTAAAGATAAAGTTACTGTTTATCTAAATGGAGTCTGGTGGGTTTGACGAAAGCGATTTCAGGCCTGTTTCTGGTTAAACAAAAAGGATCTTACATTTTAACAAAAAGGTCTATCTCTGTCGGGATCTTTTCCACAATGTTTTCACACACTTATAATGATAATCTGAGCCTGTCAGTGGCAAAAACAAACACTTTTAGTGGATGTAAACTGTCTGTGCGAACATGCCCTGAATGGTTATATCGCAGCTTGTTTTGCTGCTGCCATCTGCCATCAATTTTTGTTCCCATTAGTCATTGAGACACAAAAAAAACGATGACTCAGATTTTCATTTTAACGTACAGTATGTGCTGACCCTCTCTGTTCACAGTCATTCTGCGATCATGGCCACGGAGATCCTGGTGTCCTTATACGTCCTGGTGGGTCTGTTCTCAGTGCATGCAGCCCACTCTCACAAAGGCTCGCAAGGTATAACTGAGTACGGCTGTAACTGTAACAGCCTCTGTGTTACTGTCCTTTAGGCACAGGGGATAGAAAATAATAACTCGTTAACTGAGCTTTTTTATTTCGTCTTCCTGCTGAATTTGTAATTTTTGAAGCAAAGTGAAACAGCAAAGTCTCTTTCCTGCATTACAGTATATTGAGTAAAACATTTTAAAGCTAAAAACTCCCTCAGGGGAATTTCACTGATTATTCTGTAACCTTGCAACTGCAACTCAAGTACGTATCACAGCTTTATCTGAATGCCCCTACAAGTCCAGTGACACTGATAAAGAGACACCATCCTAATCTCTCTCTTCTTGTTATGTCTCTGTGACTCAAGGACTCTCCTGTGTGAACGACTTTGTCAACAATGTCAGCTGTACGTGGGACGGCGCTCCCCTGGCTCCTGGTGTGGACTGCTGGATCATCGGTGTGAAGACAACCTGGATCTTAAAGAACTACATGAGATATCCCGGAACAATTATGTAAGATGTTAGAGATAAACTGTTTGTTTCCATATTTTGAGCTCTGTCTGGTGGTCAAATCTGCAGCAGTTAATGGTGATTTTTGTCCTTTTTTTTTTTTTTTTACTTAGTCGAAGCTGCAGGATGAAACGACACAGAAAATCTCCCCCAGGCTGCAGTTTTGTCTTTGAAAATGAAGTAAGTCACGTACATATCATTCATTAGAACATGCACATGTCACATTTTATCACTGATCATTGATTTTTGAATTTCTAGATCAGCCATCATGTAAAAAATGATGTCATGAAATACAGAATAAATTCATACAGTCTTGCTCCAAAGCTAAACGCTTATGGGTCCCTGTAGGAATTCAACTCTTTCAAAGACATGCCGTACATCAGCATGGAGTGTAACGGCACGTTGGTGGAGAACCTCACAAATTATTCTCCATACAAACACAGTGAGTGGCTTTTACTTCCTCAAAAAAATGCATGAGGTTAACGTGTTTCGGAGGTCATCGGAAACACAGTTTTGCAAAAATAAATAAATAGTGTAGCTTCTGTTAAATTTTAAATTGCTGGTTTTCAAAAAAAGTGTCACCCAGAAATAGTTGGTCAGGCTATTTAAACATCAGGATTCAGTGCACACTCTCTGCATATGTCTGTGTGTGTCTGTGTGTGCATACAGTCAAAATGCATCCTCCAGGCGTCCCCAATGTCAGCAGCACGGCCAATGAGACGAGGATATCGTGGACTCCAGGCAGTCCTCGCTCTCACTTCATCACATCCTTTGACTTCCAAGTTCAGATCACGGAGAAAAACAAGACATGGAACGTGAGTGTCGCTGCACATGCATGCACAAATGGGCTTTTTATAAAAATACAACTCATATTTACTCCACTCTTTTTCTTTTTATAACAATGCTATATGAGCCCTATCTGTAAACACCCAGTGGAAAGTGATGCACAGCAAAGCACAGCTTTTAATGTCAGTTTCAGTCTGACGCAGTGGTCATTTTCACAGCCAGCGCCCACGTTGTGTAAGTACTAACACCCATCTGGGTGCCCATGGGTGTATAGAAAATGTGGTGTGGTCAGGCACATTGTTGGTGCATTGCTATTTTGAGGCAGCAGGAATTGATTGCACCACTGACCAATAAAAACATGATCTAAAGACACAGTGGCGCAGTGTTTTCCTGCTATGGGCGCATTATTCAGAAAGCAATATGTACCTACACTGGTGCGTTCACAGTGCTCATACACTCTGCTTGTTACACACACAGGAATGGGAGGATGGGTAACATAATATATCATTAACAATGAAAATATTAATTAGGCTACATTCTGTAAAATGTGGACATAGCAGAGAGCAGAGCTGCAGAGCTGCTGTCTGACTCCTCATTAAGAGATTTAAAAGTTGGACACACCCTAAATGCACCATGAACATGTGCTATAGATAATTTAAATAGAGCCCTAAGAGTCTACAGCCATGCCAGCAGCTCTGTGAGACTGTCGTCAGGCACACAGGTGCTGTGAGCTAAATGCTAACATCAGCATGCTAACACACTCACAGTGACAGTGCTAACATGCTTTTGCTTAGCAGGCATAATGTTTACCATGTTCACCAGCAGCGGGATTTAAACTTGTGTGGCAGACCCTACACACGTAGCCTACGCACACTGTTGTGAGCATTTATACTTGTGCGGTGGTGTGTTTGTGTCACTCTGCAGTTACACCTCCAAAACACTAGTCGGCGGTGGACACATTTTCCCCACAAATACAACATGCTAACATTATTAGCACAAGCCTATGGCATTTTACATTTTACAAAGTAGCCTAGCGGCTAGCGGACTTTTCCTCTTCTCATATAAAAATGGGGGCAACAGCAACATTTAACAAAGGTAACATTACAAAATTAGACTCTATTACAACTCACAAGATTCACTGACAAAACAGCTACCTCATACTAAACACGTTTTCAAAACAAATACAACATGCTAACGCTATTAGCACAAGCCTATGGCATTTTACATCATATAAACTAGCCTAGTGACAAGCAGAGATTTCCTCTGCTCACGTGAAGCCAGGATAAATCACACCCAAGACATAAAATGCTATTTTTGTGGAGGCTTTATTGTCTTAATAATTTATAGTTTCTTATCTGTTAATTAAAGTAAATAAAAGCTTTGTTTCCACTGAGGGAAATGGTTTCAGCGTCAATTCAATGCAGAAGTATAAATTCTTCTTTGATTAGCATGCTGCTAGCATGGCTAAAACTATGATAAATTCCCCACACTAGATTTTAAGGTGAAAATATAGTTGCAGAAATTTTCCTCGTGATTATCTGACCACCATTTTTTGTCACCATTTGCGCAAATTTGTGTCTTCTTTTTAATCAATAGCCAGATTGTTATTACTCATTTTAAAAGTGTGATATCATGCATCGCTAACATCAGCTCCTCATAGCCTTTTAGTTTTGCTGTCACTTCCCCTTTTCACTGAAGTTTGATCTTAATGTTGCATGCTTATATTTATGTTGCATCAATGCTTGGTTTCACACATACGTCATACAAATGCAAATGAAGCAGAGCTGTTGCTGCTCATTATTTAAATCACCTTGACCATTTTGTTTGTGGGTGTTAAGATCCACCCTGACTTAGATATATTGCCGGATTATTATCTGTTATCAGGACGCCAACATTCAGCCAACACAAGAACAAGAGCTAAGGATGCCTGCTGGGCGATTTAAGGGGCACTGCCACGTCAGAGTGAGAGTCAAACCCATTTCACAGCTGCACAAAAGCCACTGGAGCAACTGGAGTCCGACAGCATCCTGGGTGGAAGCAACAGATGTGGTGGTGACATCACCGGGTGAAGGTAACAACACCATGCATTACAGCAACAGCTCACAGGTTTACAGTTCTCATGTTAACGAGGAAATAGAGTGCTTTCTGGGGTTCCAAAATGATCCTAGTCAGTCTGAGAGGGAACATGCATTTTCTCTGTTTCAGACTGGCTTCTGGGTCAGTCATCACAGATAACGCGAGGAGTGATTTTCAGCTTGGGTCTCATCATCATAATAGTGGTCCTTTACAAGAGTTGTGCAAACAGGGGGTGAGTATGATGTTGATTTGTGTGTGTTCATTTGTGTGTGTTATCAGATAGTATGTCTAATCTAATGGTTCCTTTTTGCCGTTTCAGGCTCCTCAAAGGAAAGCCAGTACCAAACCCCTCGAAATACTTCCACACTCTCCACTCTGACCACGGAGGGAATCTAAAGGTAAAAATAAATGTTCTCACAGAGCATTTTTACCACTCTGTACTCTGTGGCCCCTGCAGTAAGGCAATGTTTGCTGCTTCGCTATTATAGCTGGGCCGGCCCTCTCATGCACTGACTACTACAATAACACTAAAATTACTTGTAATTTCAACAGATATATCTACCACAGTCCCACCTTGCGTGTAACAGTTATGGTTTTGATAGTGATATACACACCTTTTAAATCAGGCTATGGTGGTTTTAATCCAGGGCAGGCTGTTAAGGCCAAGACACACCAAACCAAAATCAAAGAACTAGTGGCGACAAAAGCCGAATGCTGCGTCGTGTCACATGAACACACCGCAAAGACTACAGCCAACAGCCAACCAGCATGTTTGATCTGTGCCTGAAACTCTCCACACCAGCAGACAGCAGAAATCTGGAATCTTCAGGGAAAAAAGGGAAACCGGAGGGCGACCTCTTGCTCACCTGGTAGAGTGTTTGTCCTTGCAGCCGCCCAGGTTCGATTCCAAGCTGTGGCCCTTCCCTGTCATTCTTGAGCTGTCATCCCCCAAAACAAAAAACTTAAAAGACAAAAACAGGGGGTAAACTGGAACACCATCGTGACACCAATTAACACATTAACAGCACAATCTGGGACGACTGGTGGCTTAATGGGTAGAGCAGGTGTCCCATATATGAAAGCAATGTCCTTGCCTCAGCAGCCGCAGGTTCAATTCCAGCCTTCTGTTTCTCTTCTTGTGCTCTAAGCTGAACTGCCAGTCAGAGTGATTTGATTCTCGATGGCCTCTGTCGTCACTGTCACTGATTCAGCATGCTGAATTGGCTGAAAAAAGCCGACAAGGGCCAACAGTGCAGGACACACTGCAAAGACTAGTGTGACAGACGCTCACTGACAGCCCAACATTGACAGGCGGACGACGGTCAGCTTGGTGTGTCAGGGCCTTTAGATTAGCGTTAATAAATATGGTGCTTTGACTGCTGTCCTTGGTGCTGATGACAGGCTGGTTTGCAGGATGGGAGCTGCATTTGGAGCCTCTCAGTGGTGACACAGCAATATTGTCTGCTTTACAACAGCCTGGAGCGGTTGTGTAGAGATAGGAGGTAGTTCCAGTTGAGAACTGTTTCAAACTGTCCGATCCATCAGTATTGTACAATATGCCTCCAAGCATATCAGTTCCTTTTATTGATGTTTTTTTGACAGTTGCAAAACAATGACATCGAACTGTCTATGCTGCTGGAAACTTGGAGTAAGAAGGAGTCACGGCAAAGAGAAAGAAACAGTCCAAAGCATGGCTTCATTTCATTTCAAGAAAGATGTCAACAGTGCTGCGTATGTCTGTAAAACAATCATTTCAACTCAGGGTGGAAACACCAGGAATATGCTGAAACATCTTTCTACGTGACATGGGCTTAAATTACAGGAATGCCATGTATTTGACACACCCAAGCAACACGTCTATTAACAAGGCTATATAGAGCCTGGTCTCACTCCGAAGTTGTCGAAATTCAACACTTGGGCAGTGACTTGGGGCGTCAGAAACCAACGAAAAAGGCGTCCTTTAACGTCAGCATGTTACACGGCTGGTTGTCATTATAGTTTAGCGTCAGGGGAAACGCAGCAGGGCAAGAACGAACGCCGACTTTCACCTGAGAGAGCGGTGTTCGCATCCTGTAAGATTCTAAAGCCAAACCCTGTCCTTTTTTCCTTAACCTAACCATGTGTGTTTGTTGCTGAAGGAAAAAAAACGTCAATTTGCAGTGTTGTACAGACGTAGTGCTTTTATTTTGAAAGAGACTGTATGTAAACGTTAAATTTCCTGTGAAAACGGAAGCGTATTTTGAAAGAAGACAATGCATGTCACAGTCAGAACTTGACATGGCAAACAACCAACACACCCAGGGTATCTTACACGTCGTGTGTGGACATGGAAAGTCCATGACCGAACGTCAATATGTGACGAGGTCAGAGTGAGAATGTGTTGGTTTATATCCTGTTATGGTGACATTAGCACCACACAGGCAGGCTTAGTAGTTTCCTTTGTCTAAATGAAAAAATGCAATTGATGATACCAGTAAAATCCAATTAGTTCCCATCCCCAGTTGTGTGTGTCCGAACATGCGCTTGTGCTCAGGAAGCGGTGAGGGGCCAAGAAAATATATCTGCACCAGGGCCAATCACCATTATGTTCTGCTGCTGACGCAGAGTCTATGCTTCTTTGGCTGAATGACCTCTTTGCGTATTTTCAGTTAACAGTTTTGGTTCAGGTTCATAAGAAGTAAAGGTACGTCGCTCCCCGCTCACCGCTGACTGCCAGGAAAACGGACTGCATTTCAGCCACAGCCCAGATCAGTAGAATCAGTTTTAAACCACAAAAAACACACATCTTTGTGTGGTTTGTCTGCTGCTTCTGTTCAAACCAACATGTACCAACCAACATCAACACTCACACAGAGCCCTCTCTGAGAAAATCAGAAATAAACATTCACACACAAGCGCTCAGGACAATCACAACTTCAAATTTCTTAGGTTATATTTTCTCTTCTAAATCTCTGTTTCTGTTTCCCCAGAAATGGCTGAATCCTCTGTCAGCCTCTGAGTCGTTCTTCACGGCCCAGCCACATGACCGCATCTCGCCAGTTGAGGTGTGCGACAGCTGGGATGTGGCCCCCTCCACCTCTCCCTCCTCTGGCTCCACCAGCGCCCTGCTCCACTTCAGCAGCTACCCCTCAGCTGGCTCGAACACCAGCAGGGTTGTTGACAATTCCTCCTCCTCCTCCTCATCCTGCTTCTCTAACATGGGCTACTTCATGTCAAGCTCCTCCGGCGGCTCAGCTCGAACTGACCCCAACCCTGTCTACTTCACCTATAAGGATGATTTCCACAACCTGCACAACAGCCTACACCTCTCCCTCTGCCCTTCCTTCGACATCTCTCCAACGTATGAGAGCTTGAAGAGGGAGCCACAGAGCCCAGACTCTGGTTTTGGCATCGAACAAGAAAATGAAGAGGACAAGGAGGACAAAAGGGTTGTGGATGTAGAGGGGAAAGAGGTTTCAAATGATCACCAGAGCCCTCCTCTTCTCATCCTCCCTGTCCATTTTCCCTCCCATGTGTGCCCTCCCGCCTGTGCTCCACCTCCTCCCAACACTCCCAGTCTAAGTCAGGTATACTGTGAAAGCCAGCAAGTAGATGAACCTGTGGCAACTGCTGGTGGCAGCTACACAGCCTGGCCTATGGCTGGTGCCGTGTGCAGGTCTTCCTCCATGCCTGTGGAGACGGGTAAAACAGGGTATCTGACCCTGAAAGAGCTGCAGACAACATTCAGCAATAAATCCATCTGAAAACTTGTCATGAATGTAGAAGAATCCCTGTGTGATGGTTGTAAATTGTTTACATCACAAACCTGACTGATTGTTGTTTCTAATATGATTGTGGAGTTGAGCATATCTGACAGAATATTTGGAGTGTTCTTGTGCAGTTTTGACAAAGACAAATGACCCTCTCCAAAGTCTCGCCCCCCTTAGTTACTGTTGCTAGATCGGACAAGCTTGACAAAAAGAAACATGGCAATGCTGGTTCTGTTTGGCTGCAAAGTGTAAGTGTTTCATGGCGTCAGGCAATATAGAAGCAGACAGATAGGACTACAGTATGTAGTGGAAGGATGTGTTGATGTTGAACAAGGCAAAATGGCGCACAGTCCTGATGAAAAAGATAGAAGTAGAGACCGAGGATGGCAAGACTGAGTCACTGACACTGCCGGATCAATGTCCCCTTTCCCCCTTCTGGAGATCAGTAAAGCACTCTGTTTATTTATTACTGAATATAGACCATGGTGACCTAAAGTCTCTATTTGCTGCAGAAAGTTACGCTACTTTGGGGCAGCATGTAGCGTTAAGGCCCTGACACACCAAGCCGACGGTCGGCCGTCGACCAAAGTCGGGCCGTCGGTGAGCATCTGTTGGCCTACTTTTTTCAGGGTTTTTTTTCCTCGTCCCTGTAGCGAGTGAATCTGCCTGTAATGAAACCGGGGCTAACAGGTGCTTCCTCCTCAGGCTCCACTTCACTCAGCTGCCTGACAGACCGACTGCCTTTAACCTGAATAACAAACCAGAGCTAGCTGGGAGCGGCTAGCGGAGTGTTAGCCGCAGCATGACCGGAGGGAAGCACAGCCAGTTAGCCTCCGCTAGTCTCTGAGCTATCCCCGGCTCTCCGTTTGGATCCAACCAGAGCACCGAGCCCTGGTTTGTTATTCAGGTTAAAGTGGGAAGAAGCAGCGGGTTTATTGGGCAGCTGAGTGAAGTGGAGCCTGCGGAGAAAACACCGGGACCGTCTAGATGTAATAGTCCGTGGAGGTGCTGCGGTGCCCGGCTGCACAGATAGGAAACCCCTCAGCTGACAGGAAGTACCACTTGGTCACTCGGCTCTCTCTCACGCAGGCGCAGATCGTACGTGCCACTTAGCCGTCGGATGTAGTCCGTGTAGTGTGTTCAAATGCAACTGACACAGGGCGACGTGAGGCGACGTGAGGCGACGTGAGGCGACGTAGACAACGCAACAGTTGGCTTTCGTCGCCGCTGGTTCTTTGATGTCGGTTTGGTGTGTCCGCACCTTTACAGAGATGATATAAACAAAGGAACATGAGCCTTGATCTTTTCTTGCTGATGACAAATCATGTCATCTTAGGGTGCTTTCACACCTGCGAAACTCAAGTTCGTTTGCCCCCCAAGTGTGGTTCGTTTGGGCAGGTGTGAACACAGCAATCGCACTCAGGTGAAAACAACCAGACTGAGACCTTCTTGAAGAGGTGGTCTGGTTGGATCATTTTCCGTTGTTTTGGTGCGCACCTGAGTGTGATGGCTGTGCTCTCACCTGCCCAAATGATCCACATGTAGGTGGCAAACAAACTTGAGTTTGAACTCTGTGAACTCTGGTGCGGTTCGTTTGTGGTGAGAACGTGTTCGACCTCAATCCAAACCAACTGCGGTTGCATAGGGAAAAAAGTTGATATATCATAATCGGTTATTGGTCAGCTGAGTTGTTACGTATCAGCATATCGGATATTGGTAAAAAATCCAATATCATGCACCTCCACTTAGGATGCAACTAATCAATGTAATGTGTCTATGAAGTTTGTGACAGTCCCCAGCCACATCTGTTAACCATCTTGAACATTTGGTTTTCCTTTAAACATAGCAGAGCCCAGCACAGAGCATATTAAGGGAAATGTTGACTGAGGTTCTGCCGGGTTCCAAACTTGCTCAACAGAGCAAAAAGGGGCGGGACTTAGGAATGGTCAACTGTGTTTTTACAAATTCCATGATTTTTATGTTTTAAACCTGCATTTATTTTTAAATCATTTTAGGTCAAAACTCTCGCATAAAGTTATTCTGTTAACTACAAGTGTTGCTGGAGTTTTCACCTCTTTAACTCCTTTCCCTTCTCCATGCACCTTGGACGTAGGTGCAGTTGTGCCAAAAAAAACCCACCCTGCTTCTGCTTGATTCATGTTTTGGTCACTTGGAAGACAAAACAATCCAAGAGCGTATAACTGACATATTGTAACTGTATTAAGTGTTTTCTGGGAACGTCTTAGCACACAGTTGCTTGTTTACACAGCGAACTGACATTGAGCTATGTTAGCATTTACTCTGAGTCATGTCTCTGGCCACTTGATTGTAAATCTAATATTCCTTCTCTTCTTTTTGCTCTGTTTTGGTCTCCACCAGCTACTGGCTTCTTAACTGCTAAATGCACCACTGTGTGCAGTTTTTTGCTAAAAACTGCTGCTGGAAACAAGGTTAATGAGTGCGGTGAGACTGAGCCAAAGCAGTGAAGTAAAGGGAAAACAATGCACGAAACTCGCTAAAAAGTTCCATCGAGGTGAGGGGAACTGGGTCGGGTGATTATTCTGTACTGGTATGTCTCAGTTAGCAACCCCTTTCACATTACACAGTCCTTTTATTAATAACTGATATAAATATTTAACTGGAGCAGCTTTGAAATGAACATTTTTATGCTGTATTTGTTGCTATAATGACTCCAAATCAATATTAGATTGACTTTGCTGACTAATAACAATAACAATAACAGGAATCTGTGGTCATGAGATTGCGTAAGATATAAGTGCATGTGAGAACAGAGTTTAAAGGGAAAGTCTGAGACACACTGTGAATAATTATTTGGTCCATTACATATAAATTACATCCACATGAGTCAAGTAATTCTAACACAAATGGAAAAAGTGCCATTTATGTAATTAAATCTTTTAAAACTAAGATGAATAGACTTTGCGAATTTGTGTAACCAAAGCTCATAGAATTTAGTTAATTTACTTTAGTAAAATTTGTGTAATTACTGTCAGTAAATTCTATGTATCTCCAATATATTGACGGTAATTACCTAACCTTTAATAAATTCAACATATTTGAAATAGACAGAATTTATTTACAATTATTATATAAACTTTATTAAAGTAAATTAGCTAAATTCTTTGAGTTACAGAGATTCTTACAGTGTAATCATCTCAGTTTTATTTTATTTAATTACATAAATTGTATTTTTGGTTTATGTCAGGAATCCTTAACTCAACTGGATGGATATTTTATATCTAATTGAAATATGTAAACCTGACAATAGACTAACACCTCGTTTCAACTTATGTATGTGTACGGAGACAAGGCAACCAGAAGCCCATTCATTCCTACTCCTCCCCTTCGTAATATTTCGGTCTGGACTTTTGCCTCAAGTATGTTAAAAAACTGAGCTTTTGCGGTGGATTTCGGAGAGACCATATGACAGCGTGCTAGCTTAGCTAACAGGCTGCTAACTGGCTAACAGACTATTTTCATATTCAGTTGCCTGTGTTGATTGTCAAATGAGTTTGTTTGATAAAAAATGACTTGTTTATCTATTCTATTATCTATATCTATTTTTATTTTTATCATAATCGCAGCAGTGTTAAATAACAACCTGACTTTGAGCCAAATGGCGGGTAAAAACTGACCAGTTGTGTAAACTGTTTATAGACTGGGACTGCTGGGTCTATATGTAGCAGATACGTGTGTGTAGGGTGGTGTACGATACCTCACTGTTGAATGTGTACAATACTGCTGGACTCCTACTTAAACCATCTTTTTGTTTGTTTGTTTCAATTAGCTATACTGCATTAGTATTAAAATACTATAAACTGCCAAGTGAAGCATGAAGTAGATGTTACTCTAGGCTAATTGCTGCTGTCAGTTATTAACGACACTCTTTTTATTAAAAAAAAAACACAGACAAAAAAATCCCGCAGTTCTGTAGCCTACTTTGCTTTTCATTACTTTAACCTAAATCTTACAGACATACTACTAATATCATTTAAAAAAAATCATTCCTACAGGTAGATGTGGAATTTCGAAAAGCAGTAAAACGTGATTTAAATGTGTTTTGATTTTGTAAAAAGTACTAAATACTTTTAATAAAGAACATATGAGCATCGCTTCAGAGAAGACTTTGGAGACATTGTTTGTAATCGCTCACATGACCCAACCTGGTGTTTAAGTGTCTGAAACTGATGCATTTGTGCATTAAATTCATTGATTGTGGTCTGATCTGAATGTCAAGAAAGGCACTGATGTTTTTGTTGGTCAATCTCATTTGTTTGTTCATCTTTATCACTGATTTCATCCTGATAAAGGTGAGACACCCCAGCTGAAAATATCAACACTGGTCAAGTTTGAGATTTTGGGCTATAGCTTCATGTTTTCTTTAAGACTGGTGGAAGTTCAGAAGTTCAGATATCTGTTCTGGAAATGTATGCCAAAAATGTGCATTTCATGAGATAATGCCTCATATGCATATTCAAATATCAGTAAAGTTGTAATACAATAAATAATTGTCTTGATTTAAGCAATCAACTTGGGAAGTTTCATGTGATATCTTGGCTACTATTACATTTTTTAGCCCATACACCTTTAATGGAATACATATTTTAAAGGCTGTTCGAAGGTCAAAATGAGTTTCTCCTCATACTCTGAGCCAGAAATCTCTTCTTCAATAGCACTTAAACACATCAAACTGTCCAGTTTTATTCCTGTCTATATCCAAAAGCTTTTTACAGAGGGGTTAGTTCATATATCATTCATAGCCTGATTTATTTCACTTTTTTCCCCACCTAAAAACATGGCAAAAATGGATTTTTATGCTGTATTTTCTGATTAATGGAGTGATCAAAAGGGATATCCAAACTCTCAAATGTCAGCAAAAATAAACAGGAATTTTGAACCCGGCTTCATCCAGTGTTCAGATTTTTGTTTTGGAACTTCATGCAAATTAGTGCATCTCTAGCTAACGTTAGCTAAAGTTAGCCTAACGTTAGCTCCTAGCTGCGTTGTTCATCATGTCACCTTGTTTGCTGGGAGTTCATTAGCCTATTTTGTTCTAGTTTTGTACTTTGGTGATCGTACATCATTGTTAGCTGTTGTCCAAAGGGCTCTAGTTAAGCTAACGTTAACTTCTGGAGCTTAGCTTCATTAACTTATCTGTAATGGCAGAGATAACAAAGGTTGGCAAACGTTATGCTGAATGATTCAGTGTAAATACTGTAGCACCAAACTAACGGAGAGACACTCTTGGTAAAGATGGTAAAAAGGCCGTTATCCTTTTCTCATATTCTGAGCCAAAAACCTTAACTTCAGTGGCACTTTAACTTGTTGTCTTTGATGGTGACGGCAACGAGATGCGGTTCACAAGCGTACACTGTGACCTGTAAATTTTGGCTTGTAATTTAAGCTTTTCATCGACCTTCTCAACAATAAAATGATGAATATATCCCTCCAATGCGTAGTTTAGGCCCTTTTGGTTACTTCTCAATGACATCTGATCGTTATGTCCCCAAAAATCATCAACTGCCTCCTGCGAAATGCCGTGTACTGTGACACCTGCCATAGCGCCGGTCACTGAATGTTGATAGTTTGTCCGAGTGAGTGGAGGGGGGCGTGGCTTAGCCATAGGTCAATTGTCTTGATGTAAGCAATCAACTTGGGAAGTTCACTGTGATATCTAGGCTACTAGTTAAAACATGTTTTCCTAGTCACCTGAAGTGCCTTAGTTTTTGTCTAAAAATGTATGGAATATTGCAATACATATCTTTGACAGTCATTTTCTCAAATAAAAATTTAATTATAGCATCAATACTCAATTAGTTTAGTTTAATTAGTCATACTCAGAAGCAGAAATCTCTTCAGTAGCACTTACATAAACCAAACTTTGCAGTTTTAGTCCTATTCTGACGGTTTTTACAGAGGGGTTTGTTCATGTATCTTTCACAGACTGATTCATAAAACATTTTATTCCTAAAAACATGTCAAAAATAGATTTTTTTTGTGGAAACCTCCATAAAAACCTTTGACTCTAATTTGTCATCAAAATTAAACAGAAATTTTAAACCTGGCTTCGTCCAGTGTTCAGATATTTGTTCTGGAAATGCATGCAAAGTTGTAAAATTTCAGAAAACTTGTGATTCAAAAAATGACTGCCTTGGGGAGTTTCATGGTGATACCTTGGCTATTAGTTAAAAAACATTTGGTGTCTTATTTTTTGTCAAATAATTACTTTCACGGGGCGTCGGTGGCTTAGTGCTAGAGCAGGCGCCCCATGTACAAGGCTGTTGCCGCAGCGGCCCGGGTTCAACTCCAGCCTGTGGCCCTTTGCTGCATGTCACTCCCTCTCTCTCCCCCTTTCACACTTGTCTGTCCTATCAAATAAAGGCTAAAAAATATCTTAAAAAAAAAAAAATTACTTTCACAATACTTATCTTTGAAAGACGTTTCCTCATAATGAGTTTTTTCTCATACTCTGAGCCTGAAATCTCCTCTTCAGTAGCACTTACATACGCCAAATTTTGCAGCTTTAGTCCCATTCTGAAGGTTTTTACAAAGGAGTTTGGTCATAACTCATTAATAGCCTGATTTATAGAACATTTTATTCCTAAAAACATGGCAAAAATACATTTTTATGGCTGTTGAAAGTATTTTCTGATTTATTGAGTGATCAAAAGAGATATCAAAATGTCTATCTGTGAAACACCTTTGATTCTGAGATGATTAAACAAGATTTTTGAATCTGGTGTTATCCATTGTTCAGATTTGTGTTCTAGAAATTCATGCAAATTAGTGCAAATGTTTCATTAGATATTGAAAAACTTGTAATACAAAAAAATAATTGTCTTAATGGAAGTAATTAACTTGGAAAGTTTCCCGGTGATATCTATTAGTTTAAAGTTTTATCCTGTTCATCTGTGGTGTCTTCCCTTAACAGATCAAATCAATACCTCATTAATCATCACTGATAATCAATCCCAAACAGAAGTTTACTGTGCACAATAAAGGATTGTGTTGGTGTGTACATGCGTTAGTTTCATATCTATTAGATTGCTATTTGTAGATTGATGTAAATGATTGAGGTCAGTGGTAAATGCTGCTGCTCTCGTCTCTACACATGCAGTATATTTCCGTTGCACTCAGTGACATCTGCGCAGAGACCAAACAAAATAAAACTTCTGGTAGAAATGGGTCACCCCTTGACTTCCTGTGTCAATGTGGAATGAGGGCTGAGGGGTGGGCATGTGCACTGACGTGAGAAAGAGTGTGAGAGTCAGCATGAGCTGTGTGAGTGTGTGTGTAGTTGTGAGTGTTTACATGTCCTGTCAGGTGGTCCTGGCGGTGTATGTGAGAGTGAGCATGTGTATTAGAGTGTGGTTTGACATTTAAAGCTGACACAACCAGCGACATCCGCTCACCTCACAGAGAATTTATGATATTTAACCATGTCAGTAAGAAACAGCACAAGATTGGGCTTTTCATCTGTGTTTCTACACCTCTTCTTTCCACATTACCAGAGCTGAACCTGTTTGGCTTCATACCCACATGCCGCCAAGCCTCTTCGTTAAATTACACACAAAAGTAGTGATATTTGTAATAAAGAGAGCTCTTTCATGTACCTGCTGACTGCCTGGTAAGTTACTCATTTGGTGGCTCATTATGGTGACCCATATTCACAAATTATGTAATATACCGTAAGTAGATTTGGCATCTTTCCAGCCTTAAGATGTGGCAACAGAAGACACGCAACACACAAATGCAAGTTATTCTTGCACAGTGCTGCAAAATACTCACAGGAGTTTTTTACACACACTAAACAACTATTGATTTTACCTAGAAAAGCATTCAGTCAACAAATAAACCCAATACAATGGGTGGTTATTCTGATCCAGAGCTGGTGCCAACTCAGGTGTTATTGAAGTTATTTTTCAGCTGGACACAACAAGCTCAGGTTTTACCTTAAAAATTGCCCAAATGCATTTTTAGTGGCACAGAACTATGTATAGGAGACAATCAAAACTGTAAAGACAACAAGTGTTACTAACAATATAACATATTGGTAAATACCACAAAGTAATATTGAAAAAACCCACTGATACTGGATTTAAATAACTCATTATCTTGAGCAGTGATGGAATAAATATTCAAATCTTTTACTACCTTTAAAGTAGTAATATTATTGTGTGCAGTAATTGTTCTGACCCAGTATTAGACACACAACATGTGGACGTTTTTAAACTTTAAAATGGCCCCAAATGCATTTTAGTGGTGTAAAACTTAGTGTAGGTGACAATAAAAAAATGTAAAGGATACAAATTGTGTTAACAATGAGTCATAAATAATGATAGGTGATATTAAAAAAAGAAGCGCTGATACTGGGTTTAAATAACCTGCTGTCTTGGGCAGTGTTGAAATGAATATCTTCAGATCTTTTAATAAATTAAAAGAAGTAATATTATTATGTGCATTAGTTTTTATTTCATTTTATTTCATTTTAATTTTCTGTTATCTATTATTTTATATTTGCTATATTTCTTGTTTTATATTTGTTATACATTTGCTTTTTCTGCTGTTATTTTAATCCTTGTTTATTACACTCTTTGCATCAGCACTCCTCCAACTTTGTATTGCAGCTGCTGCACAGCAAATTTCTTAAGGAGAAATTAAGTATTTATTTTATCTTATCTTATCTTATCTTAGAAATACTTATGAGTAAAAGTCCTGCATTCCAAATGTTACTCAAGTACACATATTAGCACCAATGTATACTCAAAGTCCCGAAAGTAAAAGTGCTTGTTATGCAGAATTGCCCATTTCAGAATAATATATTATATTAGTGATTCTTATTATTGATGCATTAATGTGACATCACTAACATGTTGCAGCTGCTAAAGGTGGAGCTAATTTTGTTACTTCATACACTGCTGAGCAGCTTGTAAATGTACCCATAGATCAATAAAGTGTCCTCTTAAATTAACCTGTGATAATGCATTATAATTGATTTGTTTTATTTTGTATTATCAGTCTGATGTCACAGTTGTAAGGTATCTCTGTACAGTGTTTCCTGTTTTATTTTGTTACTCACCTTTCCCCTCACTGCTGTCAGCTTCACTTCCTGCCTTTGTGAGTTTTCCCGCTCTTGCCCTGCCCTGATTAGTTTCACCTGTCCCTCGTTAACACCCTCTTGTTCCGTGTGTCCTGCCTGTTTATTGACATTAAATCTTTGAACTCATCCTGCTGCCTCATCATCTATTTTATCTCTAATTGGGTCCTTCTCCTGTGACCTGCTCTCAAACATGACTTCAGTAAAATCAGTAAAGTTATCAAATAAATGTAGAGGAGTGAAAAGTGAACTATTTGCCTCTGAGTAGAGGAATAAAATAGTAGAAAATGTTAATACTCCAGCTGAGTACAAGTACCTCAAAACTGTTCTTAAGTACTGCTGGTCTTTGCTGCACTATATTCATTCTGCCACTAGGTGACATTATAAACCTGAATAAACTGAATGAGGGAGTCCTCTTCTTCCTCTTGTATCTGTTCAGTGTCACTGTTGTCTGTACAAAGCAAAACTAGCATCTCTGTCATTTTACATCCATCCCTACGCCCCTGATTCAATGAACATTATCTGTATCTGCTGTGTATGCATGCAGTGTCCAGCTGGACGCCTCAGTACTCTCAGCCTGTTTGAATTTCCTCTGCGTGCTCTGTCAGTCACAGAGAAAGCGTCGACCCAGCTGGCCAGAGTAGAAAGAGAGAGAGGCAGAGTATATAAAACAGAGAGCGCAAATGAAAAACATACCTTGTAAACTCTGCTGAAAAACCACAGGACTTTGTTCTGGATCTGATGCTCAGAACTGGGAGGGTGTGGGGTCGGCCTGACCGTGTGTTTCACCCTCTTTATGTGGAGTAGAAACAGAGATCCAGACCACTGCTGTCAGGAGACACAGCAGTCACAACCAGCACAGAGGCCACACTGGAGCAGGACAACATATTAAAGAGGCCATGAGCTTATGAAGTTAAAACACAGCAGCTGTTGATGAAACACATTTGGTACATTCTGCAAGTACATTTCTTACAGAGAGTAAATGAGAACATCAACACCACTCTTATGTATGTGTGCTGAATAAGAAGCTAGAGCCAGGTGACTGTTAGCTTAGCTTAACACAAAGCCTGGATACAGGAGGAAGCAGCCTGGCTTTGTCCAAAGGGAACAAAATCCACCTACCAGCACCTCTGAAGCTCAAAAATTAAAACCCTACATCTTCATTTGTTTAATCTGTACAAAGATTGAGGAGTAAAAACAACAAGTTGTCAGTCTACAGGGCATTATGTCTCTTTACAGGAGGCTGTACACTCACCGGCCACTTGATTAGGTACGCCTGTTCAACTGCTCGTTAACCCAAATAGCTAATCTGCCAATCAGCAGCAACTCAATGCATTTAGTCATGTAGACATGGTGAAGACGAGCTGCTGAAGTTCACACTGAGCATCAGAATGATGAAGAAAGGTGATTTAAGTGACTTTGAGCGTGGCATGGTTGTTGGTGCCAGACAGGCTGGTCTGAGTATTTACTGGGATTTTCAGCACAACCATCTCTAGGGTTTACAGAGGATGGTCCCAAAAAGAG
>NC_065523.1:34018664-34052979 GCF_006386435.1 Epinephelus moara | reverse complement strand
ACCATGTCACAAAGCTCACATCATCTCAAACATGACAATGAGTTCACTGTACTCCAATGGCCTCCACAGTCACCAGATCTCAGTCCAATAGAGCACCTTTGGGATGCGCTGGAACGGGAGATTCTCATCATGGATGTGCAGCCGACAAATCTGCAGCAACTGTGTGATGTCATCATGTCAATATGGACCAAAATCTCTGAGGAATGTTTCCAGCACCTTGTTGAATCTGTGACATTAAGAATTAAGAAGGGGGTCCAACCTGGTACTAGCAAGGTGTACCTAATAAAGTGGCTGCTTAATAAATTACTCAATGTACAAGTTACTTTTCACTTTAATATTTTAGGGTATGTAGGTGCAAAATGATAAAAAAAAAAAAAAAACCTTTTACATCAAAGCTTTCTTGTGCAATGAATGTGGTTCCTCTTTGTTTTCCTGAGCTGAAACCACAAGAATGTTTTGAGGCCTGAAATTTCAGCCCATCCCTGGTTTTCAACTCTGAATCCAAGGCCCCATGATTATGTCCGCCACTAACAATACGTTTTTGCTCAGAAAATGGGGGGTGGGGTTGTTGGAAAAAACACGATTCTACTTCTGGCCCCAGAAGTCTCCACCATTCATGGACACGGGGGAACACGAATGTCTGGTAAGCAGTCACCACATCCAGATGAGCAACCTGGAACGTCAAAGGTCAGGGGACTTTACGGTGCTGCAAGGTCAGGGAGATGCTGCTGCTGGAGCTCATAAAACAGCAAGCAAACTGAGAGATAAATGAGACTTCTGATTTACAGCAGCAATACTTCCAAATAAAATACAGCCTGAAGGATCACCAGAGGATCACTGGGGTCAGACTGACAGACAGACAGACAGACAGAGAGAGGAAGCTGAATTATGAGCGTCTGATTCCCAAAGACAACAGATAGTAAATGTTTACACAGAGATAGCATCAGGTGGCTACAGACGAGTCTCGTAATAGTTTACATCGGCCGGAAAACCAGAGGAATGTTCTCCTGATGTAACTGCGGAGCAGCCTATGAAACCTCAACCCTCGGGACGCAAAGGCAGTAATGTTCAACAGCTGTGCTCATGTTACACGTGTGCATAAAGTCTGCCTCTTCCTCCCCCCGCTCTCTGACGGGACTGAGCTGTATATGCAAACAACTGAAACACTGGGTGATGAAATATAGATGGAGTTATTTCAGTCACCTCTGCAATGAGGAGACAGTGGATATGTATATGTAGATTAGTATTCTTAGTTCTCTCTTATCCGTTTTGGTGACATATTGGATAGTTTTATCACTTCACTCTCTGCTCACAGAGACGCACTTGTGATCAGGGGTTGGTCATAGTATAGTTCAACATTTTGGGAGATACTCTTTCTTGCTTTCTTTCCAAGACTAAGATGAGCAGATTGATACCACTACAGTATATGTAAAGGATTTTCTCGCTCTTCACACTACCTATTGCGTGACATTATCTAGGAAATTTGTGTGCAGTACAAAAAAGGATCCTATCTGACTTTCCGCTAGCGCGGTTTTCGTGCTGCTGGAATGATATTTTAATACATTACGTGCCATCATTACATAAGGCAGTGTTTGAAGAATACTTCACCCACAAAATGCTCATTTGTACATCACTTCCTCACCACGTGTTTCATTAAATCCATGAAGAAAACATTTTTCTCGCAAGCCTCCATGGTGAACGGAGAATCCAAATCAGGCGAACATTCTACATGAATATTCTTAAGCGCTATTTCGTAGGAAACTTGACTTTCTTGGGCTTCCTGAAAGGTACTAGATCTCATCAAGGCAATGAAGTCAACCATCAGAAACAACAAGTTCAAATACACGCATGTGCCCAGGCACACAACTCAGCAGTGCATGAGACTGTTTATACTCATGTGATTTAAATTCTAATGTTTTAGGGGGAAAAGTACTGAGACGACTGGATAAATGAGACTTGTGCTTTGTCTCAAATCACGTACTTCTGTACTTGCACTTAATATTTTGAGTGCATAAGTGCGTTCACACTGAGAAGTATGGAAAAATGCAGTACACTATGAGTACCCGGATGGTGCACTCAAAACAGTCAAGAAGTTGAGTGTGAAACTATGGACACTTCTCGCCCTCAATGGTCGCCATCTTGGCTACGTAGTCGAAGGGGAGAGACCACTTTTCAAACTGGAAATGGCGGTCGAGGACTGTGCGAGCGTGAACGTCGCTGCATTGTACAAATACATGTGTTTTTTGCACTAAGCACCACTATACTGTTGTCGGGTATAAGCCAGCAGTATGTTTATTGGGTTAATTTAGCAGTCTGTAGTCTCTATATACAGACTCTACATTCAGTGAGTCAGTGAGATCTTGCCTCCGGAAGAAGAGCGGAAGAGCCCTGGTTTCCGGTGCTAGGCTGTTTGTAGTCCGCGTGATATTGATCAATCACGTTTGAGCCGGCTGCAGTTGTTGCCAGGTTAAATGCTCTGTGCGGTGAACTAACGAGGCGGAACATAATTGGCGTCACTGCAAACTCTGAATCCATCGCAATGGTTCAGCATATTTAGTCGGAAACAGAAATTGAGGGTCTGCCCCCAGAGGCTGTATTCGGCGTCTGCCAGAAGTCAGACGCCGCCAGAGGCTGTATTCGGCGTCTGCCAGAAGTCAGACGCCGAATACAGCCGATGGGTTCCGAGAATGAGCAGTCTGTGATGATTTGGTACCACGAACGATAACGCGAATGCTAATGCTAGTTTGCCAACTAGTTAATTGCGGTTGTCATTCCTGGTGAGTGCACAACGGCCGTGTTTGGTTTGAGACAACACTACCCTGTCGAAATTTGCGCACTACGTACATAGTGCACACAGTATACTACATGGAAGTGTACTAACGGAAGTATGTGATTTGAGACACAGCATTAGTTTATATTGTCCCTTTTTGCCTCAATTCATGAAGAGTATTCATCTTTTTCTGGATTCTTCGTTCACTGTGGAGGCATGTGAGAAAAACAGTTTTCTTTACGAATTCAATGTAACACGCAGTGAATAACTGTCACACAAATCATCATTTAGCGGGTGAATTTTCTTTTTTTAGGTCAATTTATTGAACATGTTAAAATAATACATGATATTTATCTTGGTCGGTTTAAACAAGTCAACCCTCAACTAAAAAAATGGGAAAAGATGTACTGAAACCATCAAACATTTCACAAAACAAATAGAAAATCACCAGTCAAGGCCATAACCAGTAGCGGATCCTGATATGGGCCGAATGGGCATTTGCCCAGGGCGGCACTTTGTCACGACGTGTGGGGGGGGGTGGCAGGAGTGTTGGTGCTGGAATTTGTTATTTACACAACACAGGCTCCGGTGTTGGTGCTGGAATTTGTTATTTACACAACACAGGCTCCGCTCCAATAGTGCTGTGCAAGCTGCGTGTTACACACTGTCCATAACAATAACTATGTCAGGTAACAAACTGCGTCGGACTCGGGTCGGGTTCGATCAGGAAAATGCAGCCCAGTGGGGGGGCGCAATAGCAGGGTGTCGCCCAGGGCACCATTTAGGCTAGAATCACCACTGCTCATAACCATTCAATGAGTTTTTTGTTTTTTTGTTGTTGTTGTTTTGTTTTGAGGCTGAGGCTGAATAAAACCTGCAGCACCTCTAAAGCTCACTGATTAACACATTCAATTATTTGTGTAATCAGCAGGAAAACTTTAGTGTGAAAACAACACGATGCTGTCTCTGCCTTTTATGCTAGGCTAAGCTAACTAGCTGCTGACTGCAGGCCTGTATAACCAGATAAAACAGTGTTTTCAAAGTTCTAATTTCTTAGCAAGAAATTCCCAAAATGCTCAACTATTTCTTTAAAGGGCCACGACTCAAAAGTGTTGAGAGCCACTGCCTTAAAAGATAATTATTAAAATGTGGCCCACTTAGTTATGAGGCTAAGAACGTCCACAGATAAAACAAAAAAACCTGCTCTGGCTTTTGGTCCAGAGTTTCAGCATCTCTACGTTGAGTCAGACGCCAAATGGTAGCCAGTCCATGAATATTTATATCTGTATGATCTACGGCTCATTTCATTAAATCTGTTCATAACACTTTATCTTTTCATCTGCCTCGCAGCAGCACGGAGCACTGGTGTTCCTGATGGTGATCTGGGAACATGTGGATTACTTTGGTGTCCATGAGAGAGATTCATTATCATGGGATAAGCCCATAATATCCTGCAACACACACCCTGGAGGCCCAGAGCTGGAGGTTCCTCCTCAGTGTGGTTCCCCCGTCTCATGCTTTACATCTCCTCCACTGAAGTTCCTCTCTCAGTGCATTTTTTTTACACTGTGTCCTATAATCACATTTCCCTGAGTCTCTCCAAATCAAACCTGAAGCGGAACATTGCAGCGTTATAGGTCTGGAAATAGAGATTACAGCCTCTGTGTGTGTGCAGCTGCAGCTGATAGGAAGGAATGAGGACTGGAGGAATTTAGCACAGAGGAAATGCAGACCCAGGGGAGGACGACCAGAAGTTTAGTAACTTTGTAATAAGACTCTGCAGGGTGGTCTGCTGTATGTGGGTATTTGTTGGTGGCACTTTCCAGGCAAGGAAACAAAAACTGCATCACTGCCTGTAACTTTAACATCAGTTTTATATGCTCAGATCAGGGTCATCACTGTCATCCCCCAGATGTTATCGTTAAATAAAACTACAGAGACTTGTTCCTGACTCTGCATCAAACTAGGAGGGATCTTTAGGAAACAGAGACAGAGGTGCTGCTGATTTAGGACTTTGTCTCTCCTCTTTCCTCCGTACTCTGTCCTCTGTCTCTCCGGCGGACTGACGCGGCTGCAGACACGTGAACGAGGTGAGAGTCATTCAGATAGACATCTCGGTTGCATGCATGAGTGAACGGAAGAGTTGTGATGATTATTTTACCATGAACTTAGTGCAACTTGGTGTGCGCTCGAGCGGACCGGCACCGGCTGAACGAGACACGAGATAGAAACACGCTTCTATAACTTAATGCATGGCGAGCTGCAAAGTGTAGCCTATATTAACTATGTTGTTAACGTTTTCATAGTTGATATCCCTGTTTGTGTCTCCAACAAGCGCCGCGAACATGTTTCTGTTGAAAAGACGTTAAAAAACGACTAGGGTCACCGGTGCGGGCGTTTATTGAACATTTAGCCCAGATTTCACTACAGGATTTGTAATAGTGATATTTTGGAGACTTACTAAAAAAAAATCGCATCCAAATTTCTCAGTTGAAAGTCAATATTAAAAAAAGAAACTGTCACTTTTGAACCAATTCTGAGCTCCTTTTAAACCTCAAAGTGCTCACTGTAATATAAACCTGTAACTGTGGTTCTGGCTTTAAGATGACTGGTAGGCTATAGCAGCATACAGGTTACATACCTGTGCGGTCACGGTGGTGTGTCTGTGTCACTCTGCAGTTACACCTCCAAACACTAGTCGGTGGTGGAGGTTTCTGTGAAGTGCTGTAAAGAGTAGTTGATTCAAAACACACATTAAACACACAATAAACACACAATAAACATGGCTTAATAGAGACAATTTTAAACGC
Organism: Epinephelus moara; assembly: GCF_006386435.1. Taxonomy (NCBI): domain Eukaryota; kingdom Metazoa; phylum Chordata; class Actinopteri; order Perciformes; family Serranidae; genus Epinephelus; species Epinephelus moara. Next base: position 34,047,399 of record NC_065523.1, on the reverse strand, counting down.
AAGTACACAAATTAGCTTCACTATAATTCGCAGCATTCACAGACAAACACTTGTCTTTATCTGGACACATTTTCCCCACAAATACAACATGCTAACATTATTAGCACAAGCTTATGGCATTTTACACTGTATAAATTAGCCTAGCGGCTAGCAGACTTTTCCTCTGCATAAATTAGCCTAGCGGCTAGCAGACTTTTCCTCTGCTCATATGAAGCCAGGATAAATCACACACAAGAGTTAAGGAGGTTGCACATGATTGCTGATTTGCCAACGCCGCAGCGCTTGCCATTGGCTTGACCCAATGCTGATCTCCATATTGCAGTTGGATCTTTAAATTTTAGATAGATAGATAGATAGATAGATAGATAGATAGATAGATAGATAGATAGATAGATAGATCTACTTTATTTAATCCCCAGGGGGAAATTTAAAATGTCCTCAGCAGCAGAGGCAATAATGACAAAACAGACACAAATCACAAGAACACAGCACACATCAAAATCAGCAAAATTCTAAAAGTACATAAGATCACAAGGTGTGAATAAAAGGTATAAACAGGTGTGTAAAAACAGTACAATAGATATTAAAAAATCCCAGTACAATAGATATACATAGATAGATATAGATATAGATATTTTCCGCACCCTGTCTCCGTCCCCACCCCCCGCCTGCGTTCTACTGTAAAATAATTGGCTCTACATGGAAAGGTCAGCGTCAAATGGGGTCGAAGTTCAACAAAATTGAACTTTTGGCATCGTGTCGGTGAAGCCCACAACGCAACGCCGAAGTCGAAAAGTACCCCGATGTTAGCGTGGTCATGTGCAAGCACCTTTAAAATGCTATTTTTATGGAGGCTTTAATGACATCACAATTTATTGTTTCTTATCTGTGAAATTAAAGTAAATAAAAGCTTTGTTTCCACTGAGGGAATATATGGTTTCAGCTTACAGAAATAGACAGGAGGTCTACCTCACCACGACCATTGAAAATGCTCTTTAAATACAATTACAATGAAACAGACAAATACCCAATCGATGCAAGGTCCCTCTGGTTGGAGGAAGAAGTTAGACATGGTATTAAAAAGAAATATTTTCACTGGGGAAAGGGTGTGATTTCCTGTAACTGCAGTATGAAATATACAAGTAAGAGTAAAACATTATATGACACAGTACTATTCTCTATATTGCTTGCATGTTGCTGTATGAGTTGAACATTGAAATCCTGTTTGGTGTCCACTGGGAACTTAAACTTTTAAGATTAATGTAAAAAATTGCAGAACAATGTGCATTTACTATTAGAAAACGAGAGCACAAAGACATCAAGATGCACAGCTGCCTCCAGAAAGTATTTTCTAAATGTATGAGAATTCAGCATTTTGTATATTTCATGCACACGTTTACAGTTCAAGTGGGGTTTTCCACTAAAACCAGTTATGTAATATCTCTGGTAAGTGAGTGAGCCATATAAAACACACTGAATGACCCTCAGCCTGGAAATCCCAACAGAAACTTAACTCAAGCAGCAGATCTTCACTGCAACATGACTGACACCAGATAAAACACCATTAGGACCAACAATAATATTTTGATTGAATGTGTACGGTGCAGCTGCAAAACTGCTGTTGGAAACACACACACACACAGACATGCTCACGCTCTCTCTCTCCCAGTGCACACAAATGTGATATGGTAAACATACAGTGTACAGATGACAGCCTCTCTTGACTCTAACAGCTCTTCACAATGTTTCTAAAATTCGGATGCATTTGTGTCTCTTCGTGTTAATTTTGCATCTCTTTGTAGTCATTTTGCATCTCTTGGTTATCGTGCATCTCTCTGGTTGCATTTTGCATGTCTTTGTTTCTATTTTCCATCTCTTTGTCGTCACCTTGTGTCTCTTTGTAATAATTTTGCATCTCATTGTTGTCTTTTTGCATCACTTTGTAGTTGTTTTGCATGTTGTTGCAGTCATTTGCGTCTCTTTGTAGTCATTTTGTGTCCCTTTATTGTCATCTCACATCTCTTTGTAGTTATTTTGATTCTCTCTGGTTGCATTTTGCGTCTATTTCCATCTCTTTGTAGTCACCTTGCGTGTCTGTGTACTAACTTTGTGTCTCTTTGTTTGCATTTTGCATCTCTTTGTAGTCACCCTGTGTGTCTTTGTACTACCTTTGCACCTCTTTGCAGTCATTTTGTGCCCCTTTGCAGTCACCTTGGGTCTCTTTGTTTGCATTTTGCATCTCTGTAATCATCTTAAGTCTCTTTGTAGTCATCTTAGTCTTTTCGTCGTCATTTTGTGTCTCTTTGTTTGCATTTTGTTTCTCCTTGTTTGCACTTTGCATCTCTCTGTGGTCATTTTGCATCTCTTTATTTGGATTTTGCACCTCTTTGCTTTTATTTTCTGTCTCTTTGTAGTCATCTTGGGTTTCTTAGTCACCTTGGGTCTCTTTGTTTGCATTTTGCATCTCTTTGTAATCATCTTGAGTCTCGTTGTAGTCATCTTAGTCTTTTTGTAGTCATTTTGTGTCTCTTTGTTTGCATTTTGCATCTCTTTGCTTTTATTTACTGTCTCTTTGTAGTCACCCTGTGTGTCTTTGTACTAATTTTGTGTCTCTTTGTAGTCATTTTGCATCTCTTGTAATCATCTTGAGTCTCTTTGCAGTCATCTTAGTCTTTTCGTAGTCATTTTGTTTCTCCTTATTTGCATTTTGGATCTCTTTGTGGTCATTTTGCATCTCTATTTGGATTTTGCATCTCTTTGCTTTTATTTTCTGTCTCTTTGTAGTCATCTTTGGTTTCTTAGTCATTTTGTGTCTCTTTGGTTGCATTTTGCATGTCTTTGTTTCTATTTTCCATCTATTTGTAGTCACCTTGTGCGTCTCTGTACTAATTTTGCATCTCTTTGTAATCATCTTGAGTCTGTAGTCATTTTTAGTCTTTTCATAGTCATTTTGTGTCTCTTTGTTTGCATTTCGTTTCTCTTTGTTTGGATTTTGCATCTATTTGTAGTGACCTTGTGTGTCCTTGTACTAATTTTGTGTCTCTTTGTAGTCACCTTGGGTCTCTTTGTTTGCATTTTGCATCTCTTTGTAATCATCTCGAGTCTATTTGCAGTCATCTTAGTCTTTTCATAGTCATTTTGTTTCTCCTTGTTTGCATTTTGCATCTCTTTATTTGGATTTTGCATCTCTTTTTAGTCACCTTGTGTCTTTGTTTAGATTTTGTGTCTCTATGTAGTCATCTTGCATCTCTTTGCAGTCATTTGCATCTTTTTGTAGTCATCTTGGATCTATTTGTTGGCATTTTGCATCTCTTTCTTTGCATTTTGCATTTCTTTGTAGTCATTTTCTGTCTCCTTGTAGTCATCTTGAATCTCTTTGTCTGCATTTTTCATCTCTTTATCGTCATCCTCCATCTGTTTCTAGTCGTTTTCAATGTCTTCGTCGTCATCTTTTGTCACTTTGTTTGTATTTTGTGTCTCTTTGTAGTCATTTTCTGTCTCTTTCTGGTCATCTTGTATCTCTTTGTAGTCATCTTGCGTCTCCTTGTAGTCATTTGATTTACTCAACAACAATAAATGTTTTTTTAACAGTCAAGTGAAAAAGAGGCCAAGGCAGGCCCGTTCAGTAATTCATCCATACAAGCCTGTCTGCAGAGGTTGATAAAATACCTTAATATAATGCAGTCCAACAAAACAACTCCACCACTATCTATACATCCTCCAAATAACCAGCATTTCTCTGACACAGTTTCAAAAAAGATAAAATGTGGATTGTATTATTGAGTACATATGTCCTTAATTAACTGTAAGTCACTGTAAAGAGAGTTACGATGTAGTAAAGTAGAGCAAAGAGCACAAAATACAATCTGGTCCAGTTTTAGAATTCCATAGGAAACAGTCCAAGTTGTGTTTTGTCTGTTGATCATATTCTTTTTTTAACATTAATGTCTGTGTTTGTGGTCATTTCCTGAGTCGTCCAGTCGTGTATGAAGGATACAATAGTCAGTATGGATACAGCTGTCCTGTATAAACACAGCAGCACACACTGTTCCAGTTACAGGACACACAGACTGGCTGATCACTGAGAGTCTGGCAGACAGCCATCACATTTCCATTGAAAACTACTCAGCTTGGCTCTCTGTGTAGAAAAAGCCACTCTGCTGACTTTGTCTGGATAAAATAAGCTGCTGTGAGGACTCAACCTTTCCAGAGCTAATTGGGGATAAATTATGGGCTGCCTGCGGGGTAATATTTCAGGTGATTTATGGTCCTTGTATGCATGCCCGCTCCCATTATTTTGACATTTTCTTTACTTTGGGGATTTGGAGGAGAAGTACATTGAGTGTTTGAGGCACCATTTGACCTCCAGAGTCAGCTCTCTGGATGTATGAGGGCAGGATTTTATTTTAGTAACCAGTGAAATGCCACAGTGAATGCACAGTCACCTCATAAACAAATGTGTTTGTGTAATTCTAAGAATGTTTCACCTTATTTGTTATTTCCCTCCCACCATTCCTGACTCCTGTGTCTTCTCTTCGGGCTGATCAATGCTTTCTTTGGCTCTGAGCTGAGGATTCCTCTTTCTCTTTTCCACCGCTCTGGGAATGACATTCAGGACACATAATGATCTTATTTTCTTAGCAGCTGCTGGACAACTGATATTTCGGCGAGTACATATGTTTCATGAATTGAACAGAATTGTCTTTGCTTCTGGGGATTTCCTTGTCCTCATGTGAACTGACTATTTTTTATTATCTCTGCTACAAAGGTTGTGTTTTTGGATCAGCTTGTTTGTTTGTCAGCAGGATTACAGAAAGATTACTGGCCTGATTTTTATGGAACTTGGTGCAAAGGTGCAGCACAGGCTAAGGAAGAACTTACATTTTGGAGCGGATTCAAATCATGGGTTGGATACACAAATTATTTCTCACTTTTGTTAATGTTGCAAGACCGGGCATTTGACCTTGGTGGATGTCTGCGCTTAGGCTACAGAGTGCTTTCCCCTCCAGTTTTTCTTGTTTTCTGAATGATCTAAATGTATTTTAAAGGCTTTAGGGTTGATGTTGACATTTGTGGGCCATCTTTGGGAGGCTCAGATGACCCATGGGATCAAGTACAATAATTTACTTCCTGACTTATATCCCTGATAGCACAAGTTACATGTAGCATCATTATCATCATTAAACACATTTCAACTTGTCATCTGATACCACACCCTACAGCTGCTGTAAAAATGGTGTGGTTGAGTTTTCATCACCATTTTCACAATAACAGCCGAGATCAGATGAAAAACAACCAAGTTCAGAGAGAACAAGAAAAAGAAAGGAGCAGAGAAGCATTTTATCATTTCTGGTAAAACCTGCTGTAGCGAGCTCAGTGAGTGAAGACACGAGTATCATATGAAACTAGACGACCTAAGGCATCCAGTGGAGCCAAACTATCTTGTCGAGAAGGAGCTAAATAAAGTCCAAAAGTTTCAGCTCCAAAGCTTCAAAGTTAGGCTAAATTTTCTTGAGGGAAAAAGTGCTTTTGCCATTTTTCAGAATAGATAAGATATATATAATATTTCTGCACTCTGGGTTCTCCAAATAGGCTTGGAATTGCATAAATTGGGTATGTCCGGACAATTTAGACTCTTGTGGATTCAGTGAGCTCACTTGTATTCTTGTGTGATGATGTTAGTCCCCATTGTAGCCATTTAATTTCAGTGAGGCAATTTGAAATTGCCTATGTTGGTATCAAAGCCAGGGGTGGGTATGTGTTGTTGGTCTCAGACTGAGTATCATCTCTGTGAGCTGTGATGGCCGAGTGGTTAAGGCGTTGGACTTGAAATCCAATGGGGTCTCCCCGCGCAGGTTCAAACCCTGCTCACAGCGACCAAAAGAATTTAATATTTCTAAATTTGATGAGTGGCCCAAAATTCTGTCTGAGTGAAGTGTTAAGCCATGAAATACAGCGCTACTTGTTACATACATTGCTTAAAAACTTAATGACAGTCCCTCACATCAGCCTCAGCTGTACTTTTAGTGCTAATTAGCGAATGTTAGCATGCTAACACACAAAACCAAGATGGTGCCAAACGTCAGTATGTCATCACTGACATCATGAGCTTTAAATGTGGGACCTCAGTTCATTGTAGCACCGACCCACATGAAGTCACAGTGCATCACCAAGACACAGAGTCCCAAAGTGTGACGCTCTTCCAGTCATCTGATAGTTTCCTCTGATCTCACTGCAGGCACAGCCATGTTGGGTGCCCTCGTCCTTCTGTCCCTCACCTCCCTGGTGGCCCTGGTGCCTCCTCCTCCCGTCCCCTGCAGGCAGTGCTGTGATGACCTGGAGCCACCAGAGGGCAGCGGAGCCCAGCCTCCAACAGGAGGTTTCAGCCATGTGCCAGAGGTCCGCACCTACATCAACATGACCATCCTCAAAGGTACTTCATCTATGTCATTCCCAAAACTACTTTTTGTCTTGGTTGATGCAAATTCCAAATCTTAGTTGTCTTATGCTGCTTTAAAAGTTCACAAACGCTGATTGACTGATATTTTAGACGACTGAGGACTTTCATAATCTTTGGCTTCACCTCATGAAAAGGAAGGATTCTTGTTTGTCAAAGTAGCTCCCACAGTAACATCATTTTGTGCAGGTGACAAAGGAGACCGTGGCGACAGAGGAACGCCTGGTAAACCTGGACAAGAAGGCCCTCCAGGCTCCAGAGGTCCCACAGGCTCAAAGGGCGCCAAGGGCCAGGCAGGTCCCCCAGGAGACCCCTGCAAAGTCCAGTACTCCGCCTTCTCCGTCGGCCGCCGCAAATCCCTCCACAGCCTGGACTCCTACCAGGGGCTTGTGTTTGACACAGTCTTCGTCAACCTCGACGACCACTTCAACATGTTCAACGGGAAATTCATCTGCCACGTCCCGGGGATCTACTTCTTCAATGTCAACATCCACACGTGGAACTTCAAGGAGACATATCTGCACATCATGCACAACGACACAGAGCAGGCCATCGTGTACGCCCAGCCCAGCGACCGCTCCATCATGCAGAGTCAGAGCGTGATGCTGGAGCTGGAGCTGAAGGACGAAGTGTGGATCCGCCTGTACAAGAGGGAGAGGGAGAACGCAGTCTACAGCGACGATGTAGATGTCTATATCACTTTTAACGGCTACCTCATCAAAGGTAGTGTAGAGGGAAACTGAATAAGAGAGGGGAGGCAAGGCCAAGGATGAGACTGTTGGATGGAAAGCAAACAAATTGAACTGACGCAGCAGCCGAATGCAAATTACTGTAAAATAGTTCTCTTCTTCCTTTTATATCCAGATATAAAAAGGAGCTCAGCATGCTTCACAGTGGTGCTACAATCAAAATGGTCGCTAGAGAATGAGCAATACCTCTGAGAAAATGTGAAGAAACAAAGGTGCTCATCAGCCTAGTAGAAAGAAAGTAAATACAGCAGATTAATTGTCTTAATGCTGCGTATATTTCTCATTTCTCATGGTTTCATTAAAGGAATAGTTCAACATTTTTGGGGAGAAATATGCTAATTTGTTTTCTCACCAAGAATATGGAGACTGATACCACTCTCATCCCTGTGCGATGAATTTGTAGCTGAAACCAGCAGCCAGTTAGCTTAGCTTAGCTTAGCTTAGCTTAGCTTAGCATAAAGTCAGCAAATAGCAAAATCAGTGGTGATCTTAGACTCTGGAGGCCACAGACAAAGAAGCCCAACTTGGCCTTGATGGTTGCACTGATGATTACACCTAACGTATGTATGACAGTTACAGATAGCTAGCTGACTGTCCTAGCTAACGGGATCCAGCCGTTGACGGTAGCTAGAAAGGGGGCAGTTGCAGTGCACTGTGTTGTGCTTTTACAGGAGGTGTAAGGGGATCTATAGTTGTCACTGCAAAATGTGCAACTGTGAGTTGCCATCAGGGTCCCCTTTTCCAAATTTGTTTGGGGAGCAACACCAAACATTTGCCTGGTTTGCCTCCTCTGACTGTGCACCCCTGGGCAAAACCACTAGCCCTACCAGCAGCTCTAAAGCTCACTAATTATTAATTTTATCTTGTTTGTTTGGGAGCAGAGATAACTTGACATTTTACAACATTGGTTTTGCACAAATTAAACAAACAAGATATAACTTGTTAAGATTACAGATGCAGTTAGAGGGATTTTATTACCTACAGACAGAGCCAGGCTAGCTGTTTCCCCTGTTTTCAGTGTTTATGCTAAGCTAAACTAAACAGCTGCTAGCTGCAACTTAATATTTAGCTCACTAGCATGAGAGCGGTATCAGTCTTTGAAGGTCTAATGTGTAGGATTTTGTGGCATCTAGTGGTGAGGTTGCGGATTGCAACCAAATGAAAACCTCTCTAGAGCCAGTGTTTGATTTGTCCCTTCTGGGCTACTGTAGAAACAACATGACAGACTCCCTGGAAGAAGACATGTAGATATGATATGTAGATATAAACGGCTCATTCTAAGGTAACGAAAACACAACGATTCTAATTTTCAGGTGATTATAAACTATTAAAAACATAGTTATTAATATTAAGTCCCATTTCTGCCAATATATCCCCATAAATCCTACACACTAGACCTTTAATCCCACCAAGCAATAATTTTAAAACCAAAAAAAGACAGAATTTTCCCTGCATATTTTATAATCTGTTTAATTTCAGTGACAGACAATGAAAATCAAAAGATTTCTGACATTTAGTAATCTCTCTCTGTATTGAAGAGATGAAGCAATAGCTTATGGAATCCAATATGTGGTGCTAAAACATGGTGCTAACTTTGTTGTGTACAGATTTGAGTTTGTGAAACTGCAGGAAGCAAAATGTTCTCTCCCCGTAAGATTTAATGTAATGGATTAACTTTGATATTTTTATTGACTGAATTGTGTTTTGCTTTTAAAGTGTACTTGAAGGTTTGCCTGAAGGTGCTGATTATCCTCCCTTTGTTCCTCCCTTTATGTTTAGTATCATGTAAATATAATGTCAATGAAGATATAACGGTGCATTGTACCCAGCTGCAACATAAAGCAGTAATATGCTATTGTCATACTGTGAAACAATTACCTGCAGTTAATACAGATAGATGGAGTTCCATTTTCCAACTGTCACCACAAGAGAACAGTTACGATTTAATGTTAATTTCCGTTGGTTTCTAATTGCATCCGCTTAGTTACTTAGAATTAATTTGCAGGTATTGACCATAAGTATAAATATGGTATCATACAATGTTGTAATACTCTTGTAGTAATCACACTAATGTACTATGTTTGTACATGATTTTACTAATAATGATTATGTTGACATTGTCACAGATTAAATACAGTTCCTCACCATGACCACTGGAGGGAAGTGTACACTCATGATTTTAAACGTCAGCCCAACAGAATCAGTCTTTGGGAAAAAATTCTGAATAAAAGGAGCTAAACAGACGACAGTGTTTCTCTTATTTGAAGGCTTACATCACTGTTAAAGGGACAGTTCACCCCCAAAATCAAAATTACATATTTTTCCTTTTACCTGTAGTGCTATTTATCAATCTGGACTGTTTTGGTGTCTATTTTTCTTCTACCAAACCGAACCGCCAACTGTATCACAGCATAAAAATTAAGTGTGCTTCCACAGCTAGCTCACCTAGCACCACTGAACTAGCTCAGCCAAGGAGGGACGCCATCAACATTTACCTCTCGTGCTGTCACGAACACGAGCCTCTCGTCCATGAGTAGATGCACGCTTCCTTCTGCATGATGAAACAGTAGTGGGTGTAGTTTAGTAGAAAGACAATAGTTCCTACATGAAACTGCTCACAACAAGATCTGTGGTTTATCTTGAGTGACCGGGTCATGATTTCTGTAAAGAGACATTGCTGTTGAATTTTTCAAATGTATTTTTTTTGGCGTTTTGAGCACCACAAGCCGAGTGCCATCTAGGTAAATGTATCCTCATACAATTGTTTACAATATCTGACAAATCAGCGCCCCTAGGTTAGGTTAGGTTAGGTTAGGTTTAACAAAAGAATCAAGCCCTTAAGATAACTAAAGGTTTGCTCGGTTTCATACGGGACACAAACTTTCGTCTCATGGGGGAAAGCTGTGTGTTTGTTTGACCCATCCACCACCGCAACCTACATCTTTGTGCAGACATTTGCTCTGTATACTGCTTCTGTCTTTACTCCTGTTGGCGCATTTGTCATGTGATCGCATCCTACACTACATACATGTGAACAGCCATCTAGTTCCATTATACTGGAGAGAAGGCAGACATCTCTACGGCCGATATCTCAAACACTCTGCAACTCACATCGCAACTATCTAGACTGATAAACAGCACTACAGGTAAGAGGAAAAACATGTAGTTGTGATTTGGGGTGAACTGTCACTTTAACACCATCATACATAAGCCTATGAGCCACTGATATGATGGCGGCTGTTTCTAAGCCTGATAGACAGGCAACTCAGCTTTGATATTTTCTTATTATATACAAAGGTACAAAGTCATCTCTGATTGATGTACATTTTGATCAGTTCACCCTGAATTAAAGGTACAGTCAATAAAGTCATCCAGGCGCCCTGTTGGTGCAGGGGTAAAAAAAATTCATCCACCAGGGAGCAGATTTTGCTGCTCTCACAGCTTGGTCTGTCTGCACTGACCCAAAAAGGTCTTGTCATGAAGATTGAGATAGAAGTGAACACAGTGACCTCTTGAGGATGCTGTTGTGAGCTGCTCAGTAATGAGCTGGTTCCCCTCTCAAAAATTCTGTTTTATTCTTAGCGTTTCTTCTGATTTCTTGGACACTATCAGTCATTTGGTCTTCTTCTGCATTCTCGAGTTCCTGCTGCCTGAGCTAGTCACTTCGCAGCTCATCTTTGGGGGCCATCTTTCTGATGTGTTCCTAGATCTTGGTTGTTTCATCCTGGACAGTGGCTCTGATGCTCACCAGTCCCCAGCCCCCCTCGCTACACTTAGTGTACAGCCTCAGGGCGCTGGACTTGGCATGAAACCCTCCATGCATTGTGAAAAGCTTCCTTGTCTTGATATCTTCTCCTTTGGCAAGCGTATTGTACCGGCAGGGTATCTGATGACTGGTTGATGGCTCTGACCTCATTTTTATATTTATCTGTATACTGTTATGAATTTATGTAGTAGGTTGGAATGTTTACTTACCAGGCCTAAACATCCAGAGGGTTCATTGATACTACTTAAATTGTCCACATTTCCTGTTAACATTTTTGTGGGCTGCACTGTGACCATTTGTCTTTCCTGTTGTCCTGATAAGAGGAATTTCCCTTCCCCCATTTACACAAGACTTTCTCGACACAAATGGATTGTTCTGCTTCATGGTGTTGAGACAATAACATATATTACTAGAGGGCTATCTTTGTGCAAATATATCTAACATTAATCATATAGTGTCATTACGTCATATAATACTGATACAGAATGCATAATTTACAGAGAGAGGCAAAAACATTTTCCATCATGCCCCACAACCTTTATTTCTCTTGTACAAAGACCAGATGATGCATGACACCATAACACTGATGAAACTGAATGCTTTGCATTTTTCCCTTTGTATGAGAGAAGAAACGAGTTTGTGTGACGGCAAAGTCTCTTGTGACTTTATGAAATATTTATACATTTTACAAAAACATGAATCACAAAAATAGATTTGAGGGTTCTTTTTGGTCTGTGACACTATTTAATGTTAGGGATCGGCATGAGGTCAAAATGTGGGACAATGTTTGGCACTGCAGCTTCGACAAATATTTAAGCTGCTCAAAGCAATGATGTTGAAGCGTCAGGTCACTGTGGACAAAAATAGACACCATCAGTCAAACTTTAATCTTCTTAAACATCCATTGAAGGGTAACTTTGGTGTTTTTCGACCTGGACCCTACTGTCCCAATTTTTTTCTAATGGGAACAGCAATTTCGAGGCGTTACATCCACTAAAAGTGCTCGATTTTGCCACTGACAGGCTCAGATTATTATTCTAAGTGTCTGACAACATTATGGAAAGGATCCCTACAGAGATAGACCTTTTTGTTAAAGGGTAAGATCCTTTTTGTTTAACCAGAAACAGCCCCAAAATCTCTATCGCTGCAATGTAACCACTCAGGGCATCGTCCCAGTCAGCGTGCGTCCACTTAAGGTGCTTGGTTTTGCCACTGACAGGCTCAGATTATTATTCTAAGTGTCTGACAACATTATGGAAAGGATCCCTACAGAGATAGACCTTTTTGTTAAAGAGTGAGATCCTTTTTGTTTAACCAGACACAGCCCTGAAATCGTCATCGCCAAACCCACCAGACTCCATTTAAATAAACAGTAATTTTAGTGTGTATAGAGGCAGCATGTTTTCACATCTAACTGGGTGAATTAAGGGTTAATTCCAGCCAAACTAAAATTGGTGTTTGTTGAGACAGAGGAAAGACAAAGATAAATGGTTTGGTGAGGTTCATTTTGTTTCTGTCGGCTTTGAATGAAGTGTGTTTTTATGGTGATAAAATTGCTGTTTATTTAAATGGAGTCTGGTGGGTTTGGCGATAGTGATTTCAGGGCTGTTTCTGATTAAACAAAAAGGATCTTACTCTTTAAAAAGGTCCATCTCTGTAGGGATCCTTTCCACAATGTTAACAGACACTTAAAATAATACTTTGAGCTTGTTAGTGGCAAAAACAAGCACGTTTAGCGGATGTGACACACATGCCCTGAAACTGTTTTTCCCCTTAGTCACTGAGACACAAAAACATGGGAAAATATGGTCTAGGTTTTCAAATACCAAAGTCACCTTTAAACACTCCAAGACTGGTTTTCCGATTACAGAAGCAGCATGTACTCATAGGTTTTACTGCACCAATAAATAAACCGTTTCTTTTTCCCTTACAAAATCACTCCATCTTACGGTGTTGTTTGCACTTTTAAAGAAATAAAAAATACAGCCAAGAATAAAATTTCGGACATGGTTCAGGACAGTAACGTAAGAAAATACAGCAAAAGAACATTATAAAAATACCAAAGAAAAATCCGAACACTGGTGAGGTGAGAGTGTGAGACGACTTTTCTGTGTGTGTATTTAAACCAACATGGAAAAAACACGCCCAGTGATGATGACAAACTTTTGGGAAATCCAGCCACAGAAGCTAAATAATTCCATCCTATCCAGGTGTGACTAAGTCATTAAGGAATCAAAATGCCCCACACTTGTACAGAACAAATAAACCAAAAGGCAGTGAGACAACACTGAGTCAAGTGTGAACATGTACATCTCGGTGACTTGCAGAATAATGTGGCACAGAGCCACGTGTCCATGACATCACATACAGTACAAACCACACAGTTTTCCTGCGTGTTTTAACGATACACAAAGCAATGCACTGGACACAAGCACACTGAGAGAGTCCTCACAGAGTCGTGAATCATACAAAGTCCCATAAAGACAGTTTCTGCTGAAGGGCTCTGCTGTTTTCTATTCTTTCCGAAGAATAACCACACAAGATAAACAAGGCCCAGTATATCAAATATACCTCGCTGCGGCTTCATACAGCTCTCACTGTATTATGTTCAAAGTAAAAATTAAGTCCTTCTACAAAAATACTTTTTTTTTGCTGTGTAAACTTTTGCAACCAAAGGCACTGTCTTATCCTTCCGCTCTTCTTCTTATCCTTCCATGCTCATATCATGATGTGATTCATCCTGACTCGTACCATGATCTCGCCTTATATGGAAACTCTGACGTTAAAAGAACACCCCCCCCCCCACCAAATTACCACGTGTATATCAATTACTCACTCTGTGCTGTGTCGAATTTGTGAAGGAAACTTCTTCTCACATGCATCCACAGTGAACAAAGAATCCAAAATCAGAAAGTTCCTGATGAACTGGAGTCAAAGGCGACAGTGTTTAACACCAAAAAAACTTATATCAGCTTGATTTACAAACTCTCACACAACTCCCAAAGTCACATTTATCCAGTCGTGTGCTCAGTACTTCCCAAACAGACAGTGCTGTCCAACGGCAACTGAATTAAAAGTGAAACCTATTGATGCTCTCTTCAATGCCAGACTCCATTGACAAAAACAGTCATTTAAACTCGCTGAACACCGGAGCTGCTGGACTACTGCTGCCTCAGTCAGTTAGGCAGTTTGTGTTTTTGTGTGACTTTGGTGCCTTAACGGGTTAGATCAGATTCACCAAAGTCACACAATAACACAAACAAACTCACTGATCGAGGCAGAGGTAGACCTGCAGCTCCTACATTCAGGGAGGTAAAATTACTGTTTTTCTCAATGGAGTCTGGCACTGAAGAGAGCATAGGTAAGTTTCACTCTTAGTTCAGTTACCCGTCAGATAGGGCTGTCTGTTTGGGAAGAATTGAGCATATGAATAGATAAATGAAACTTGGACTATACTGTGCGAGTTTTGTGAGAGTTTGTAAAAGGATGTTTTGACTAGGGCTGCCCCCTAATAGTCGACTAAACGCTAGTCAGCCAGAAAGGTCAAGATTTCATTGGTTGTTTTGTCGCAGAGAAAAAAAACATGAAACTCTATTAGGAGCTGCACCTTCAAGAATAAATCCAAACCTATATGACTGGACCATGTGGGAATTTAATCTGCAAGGACAGACACAGGAAGTGTCCACGCTCAGCAGTCAGACAGGAGTCAGGTTAATTTCCAGGGCTGGTACCTGCGGTTATTCCACAGGCTAGTTAATAACATGTCGGGCAGGAAATCCAAAGTGTGGGATCATTTTGAGAAGGTGAAGGACAAACCCAAGGTGATATGTAAACTCATCTTCATTGGTCGACTACAAACATGACGTATCATCTGAAACATGGAAGTAGCTACATGCCCATTAGCCCACAGCGTCATTAACAGGTGGCTCGCTCAGTGTGTGGCGTGCACTTGGAGATAAAATATAGGCCTATATTAATGAAGGTTCATTAGTACCTGCAACTCAAACCACCAAAATAAATCATTTAATAATCAAATCTATATCATAAACATGCAGGAGACTAGTCGAGTAACGGCCCTAAATGATGACTATTGGTCGACTAGGAAATTTCTTAGTCGGGGGCAGTTTTTGGATTCTTCGTTCACCGTGGAGGCTCGTGGTGAGCTCAATGAAAGGGTGTGACATTGATGCAGAAATGTCCATTTTGGAGGTGACGTATTTCTTTTATACTGACCATAGCCTCATCTTGCACCAACCCAGCTCTTGGAGTGACGTATTCTCACTGCACATACTAAAAAACACTCCCTGTCGTCTTCATGAAATGTGCTCAGCTCCTTGCTACAAAATACTGCGCCCCGTGAAAATGCTGCCCTTGAAAAGTAAAAAAAAAAAACATGTTCATCATTTTTGGAGGGGAACAACAATGCTGTTGCAGTCTCCAGGGTTACCCAATGTAGGTCAGTGTTAATAACTGCAGTCTGTGCATGGAAACACAAAGGTGATCAAATGCTGATGATAACGGTGCCGTGGCGGCACAACAGAGCAATTAAAGAAAATGTTCCCTTTGAAAAACAGTTAGTTTAAATACACAGCGGCTCACCTGTGTACATCCAGCTGAGATTAAATCAAAAGAATGTCGAAACTCCAGTTTTGTGCCTCAAAGACAAGCTGAGACAAATCGAGCTGTGCAGTCTGACGCTCACTGGAGCTGCTGTGCTTCTATATGATGAGATAACATGTTTTTAAACTGGTCGAATAAAGCAAGCTGCTAACATGTTGTCTGAAATGTTTCTATTAATATAACCTCCACTGTGAAGCCTAATGAGCCAGGTCTGGAGAAGCAGTAGGGTTTGCAGTATGTGTTACATAACATACGAGTATCCTCTTAATCTGAGTATGAGGTATAAAAGACTTCTACCTGTTTCTGGTGCCGATAGCTGTCATTACTGTGTATTTTTAAACACATAAAAATCCCTTTCATGCTTGACATAAACATTGCACTTACACAATGTGAAATAAATTAGACGACAACTAATACTCTAGTGCAACTACACTTCAAGGAACACCTCACCCACAAAATGATCATTTGTATGTCAATTACTCACCATGTGTTACGTTAAATTCGTGAAAAAAAAATCAGCTTTTCTTGCGTGACTCTGTGGCGATTAAAGAATCCGGAAGTGCAGAACATTCAAAACATCCATTTACATACTCTCACACAACTTGTGCCGTACAATCCAAGTCGTGTGCTGAGTACTTCCCAAACAGGACAACGTTTTCCGACAGACAACTGACCGGAAAGTGAAACTTCTCTAAGCCAGACTCCATCCATAAAACAGTAACTTTACCTCGCTGAAAAGGGGAGTTGCTGGTCTACCACTGCCTCGATCAGTTAAGCCCAGTTCACACCAAAGATTCTCGACGAGACGAGTTGAAACAGGCAACTTCTTGCAATGCGCCGTTCTGCAACGTTCTTAAAACCTGCCAGTTCACACCAATGCAACTAGATGATGGTGTATCACCTCTATGTAACAACTCTCTGTGCTTCTGTACTGATTTGCAGCTTTTCAGGTTTATTTTGTGGCTGAATATAATTTGTAGCTTCTTAAAATATGAGTGAGGACAGTGACAGTAGCTATGTTTCCATCCAAAAGTGATTTGAATCATTGGGAAATGCGCATTAAAAGAAATACGAATCCTGTGTGTTTCCATTAAATGTACGGACTTTGGTGAAAACTACAAACTCACGCGAGTTTTCTGCAGAAACAAAACAAGTCTTGCATTCTTCTTCTTCTACGTTTTCTGGCGGTTGGCAACCAGCTTGTAAATGCATTACTGCCTTCCCGACCCGGAGTGTGGATATCACCATGGAGAGAGGTGCGCTACGTCAGACTTAATTCAAACATAACTGTTTCCATCCCCCGTTTTGCGAATCAACATTTTTTCGAATCAACCAAAACCTGGCTAAAGCGAGCGTATTTTAGTTTGTGCGAATCAGGGGATTTTAATTCGAATTTTGGCGTTTCCATCATAATTTTCCAATGCGATACTTCTAGATGCGCATCTAAACAGGCTGATGGAAACATGGCTAGTGAGATACTGGCTACAGCTGCATTTGTAGTGGTGATGAAACTATGAAAAACAGAAACAAAACCAGCATCAGATGGACTGTATTCATGACAAATATGCCACAATAATACAAGTAAGCAGCGCCAATTAATCAGTCAATGAGAATGTGTGTTTGTAGGAGGGCATAAGCACATACAGCAAGCAGCAGCAGCCCACCATCCGACACCGGCACACTGGTAGGATGGAAACAGAGGGCTCGGCAGGGATGGACCACCTGCTGCAGCAAGCGAACACGCCGTCTGCGGTCATTTTGACTTGACCAGAAACAGGTGACGTGCTTTACGTTCTAAAACCAGCCACTGCGATTTGACCAACAGAGTTGCAGGTGACACCATCAGCCTGCTTGAGTCGAGTTCACACCGCTGCAACTTTTCTCTCCAACGTTCTAAAGCGGTTTCGTCTGGTCACAAATCTTTGGTCTGAACTGAGCTTTAGTTTGTGTTACGACGCTCAAGTTCAATCAGGAAGACTTTCTTTGTGCTCATCCATTCACAACTCTTTCCATCCCACTCTCACTACTTCCTCTAATCAGCTGACTATGGGTGTTCACTCTTCTAGTTATCCAATCAAACTTAACCACGATCTCTATCAGCCAATCAGGAAAGCACTGCAAAATTTTCTGCTCTCTCCTCTGCTGCTGCCAGCCATCATTTTAGGCAGAATCTTCGCGCCCTCCTCCACCTTGCTCACCTCCAGCCATCGTATCCAGAGTCCAGGACAAGCTCAACAAAGACTCATTCCTCTACTCATCCAGATCATCGGCACTTCTCCATCTCATCTTCACCACCTCTACCACCACCAGTGTCTAGACCCCGGGGGTTCCCTATTCGACTATGGATTCATCACCCTCCTTAAATCACACCATCTCTACGGGGTCTAATCACCAAAGACTTTCCACATGTTTATTATTTGCACGTTAATAAATATTCTTTCTGCAACAAAAAAACGAGTCTCTCCGGATTGAAATCTAGTCGTATGCTCTGTAAAACACTTGCGCATAAACAGTCGAGTAGTGTGCACGCCACTCGTGCAGAATTGAGACTTTGTAAGATGATGTTCTGATAAAGTTGTTGAACACGGCCTCCTTTTACTCCAGTTCAAGATTTTTTTTTTGTTCCTGGATTGTCTGTCTGACCACAGGGTGAGTTACTGACATACAAGTGATCATTTTGTGGGTGAACTATTCCTTTAAAACTAATATCTAGTAACACCTTGTTGTAACTAATCACCCGCCGTCCGCTGCATCTGTGTCATGACCAAACGGGTTTCTACGACATCGCAAACAGAGTATGGCTCCGTGACATCACTTCGGCGTCCTGCTACAAAGCCTGTGTGATCGTCACAGTTGGTCACAGCACGACTGTGACGTCACAAATGACAGGCGTGGCGTGACATCAGCGTTGCGAGTGCTAGACACTCACTTAGAAGCGCTGTGTGTAACTCTGGAGAAAGATGGCTGATTGTTGAGTCTCATTCCCAGGTTGTCAGATACTGACGCTTTGGGTTGCTGCTTGGGTCCGACTACCAACCCAAAGCGTCAGTATCTGATGACCTAGAAATGAGACTCGACAGTGAGCTATCTTTCTCCAGAGTTACACACAGCACCTTAGGGACTACACTGAATGTGCAACATGTAAGGGACACGTGCTGTTTGCACAACTCTAACTTGTGTGCTTCTTGTTATCTTTGTGATTTCATAATTGATAATGGCTGTTAACCTGGATTCACCTCATCAGTGTGCTTTCTTGGAGCGTCCCTAACAATGTGCACATTCAGTGTACAACAGACAGGACTGGAGAACACATCTGCAAAGCCCAGAACAAGGGGGAGGTGTCACTGTTGCTGGAGTGTAGCATTATCTCATTACATAAAAAATGGTTTGTCTGTGTGTGCCTGGGTCAGTTTAGTAGAAACACGAGTCACTCATTGAGGACCGAGTCTGGTCTGTCGTAGCCAAAGAGCCTGAAGTCAGGTTCGTACAGCTTGTAGAGTTCTCTCCGCGCCTCCACAGGCACTGTGCTGAACCAATCAGCCTCCCAGCTGCTGGCTGTGAGGTTCCTATGGGAGGTGGGGAACTCCACCACGTTGTCCACCCGCAGCTGGCGCAGTAGGTGCTCGGCATCCTCCTCCGCCGTCTCCAGGTGGCCCACAAAGTCATACTGAATCTGGCATGGATGGCAAAGCCGATACACCTGCCGCCAGTGCTCGTTAAAGGGCATCTCCTTCTCTGTCTGAGGGTCCAGGAGGTACTGGATGAAGTGGGAAAAGGAGGGATGGATGCCCACGCCGAACGCCTCGTCCACAGAGGCAGGGGGCGTCGGCTGGTTGGCGTAGCGACGCAGCATGACCTGTGCAAAGCGCCGGTAGAAGTCTTCGTTGCGCAGCTCGAACTTGTTGCGGTAGGCTGAGATGAGGCGCACAAAGGGGTCCCGCACAAAAATAAACTTGGTGTACTTCTTCAGCTTCACCTTTGAAAAATGAAAGAGGATTTTATTAACATGTAACATCTCATCACCACTCATACAACGGACAATTAACAGAGATGGTGGAGGCGTGAAAATATGAGACAGAACTACTAATACCACGCTTAAAGATAGGGGTGTGCCATATCATCTCATTCACAGTAATACCAGTAGAATTTTTAATATGACATGAAAAACTCGCGATATTTCAACTTGTTGACAAATTGACGTCATGCTGTTACCCACGGCAACAGCAAGCATGGCTGAAAGCAAAATTATTACAGACTCCACGGTGGTTCCAAAAAGAGGAGCAGCTTCAGTAGTGTGGAATAAACTGTGGCGTCCTGAATGTTTCATGAACAGCCCCGGACTTCTCAGACTCTTTTAGTGACTTACAGCTCAGAGGGAACTCAGTCAGCGGCTCCTCTCTCACCGTGTGCACATAGGAGTCGATGTCGACGAGAGATTTTGTCATAAACCTTTGGTAATGTAAACCTACGTGATGCTCACGGCTCGACAAAAAACTACACCTATGTGAATGTGTGATAGTTGTGGTATCATAACAGCCTGTCACAGGTTACAGAGTGATGATTAGACGAGATTGTTTTGTGATAAAACTTGTGATTCACACTCACATTTAAACCATGAAGTAGACGTCAGAGGACTCTGACAATGAATGGTTTCCCGTGTGGTGAGTGACCTTTTGTGAATATTGACTTTATTTAAAAATAAATCTGTGGCCAGAAGCACACAGTGACCCAGGTTGGGTTTCATTTGTCTCAGTGACCTCTGCATCATTACGTGACCTCTGGAGTTGCACCAAAACACATCTCTAAAAATAAAACTCACGTCTTTGTGTGGGAGGGACAGAACTGCCAAGTGTGAAGAAAAGCTAGCAGATGGAATAATATGATAAAAATCTAGGGCGAGTCTCGAGCTTGAGCTTGAGTTTTGTGTTTGCATTTATTGTTGAGTTTGTGTTTTGTACTGTTTCTTTGACATTTGTTGTGGTTTCAGGCATTGCAAATTATATTAGAGCAGTGGTTTTCAAACATTTTGTGTCCAAGGTACACCAAAGGGCAAGACAAGATCTCATGGCACACCAGTGTTCTGCAGCACACACCACTGGCTTGTGTGGCTGTGGATTATGCTACATACTTGTCTCTCTACAAATAAACATTAAAAATAAAAACATATAGTTTAGTATCTGAACTGACCTTCATGAGGTGCCTCGCAAACTTGCCGTAACGTTTCCAGAACTTGTTAAAGGTAAAGTGCATGCTGCTGTTGTGGACCAGGTCTCTGGGGATGGCCATCGGGTCTCTCTGGGGAACACCGTCCCTCAGCAGGCTTTCGCTGAGAACTATCATGATGCGCTTCCAGTTACTGCACGCAACCTGAGAGTGGGAAGGCAGGGAGCACATGTCAGAAGTCTAAAATAAATACTCAGTTATTACAGTGAAATGGGTGGACGCTGGAGGACGTAGGTGGGATTGTATTGCCATAAAGACGATTGGACATACTGATCTGTTTCTTGTCTGGTCATGTGAAAAATACATTTTAACCATTTTAAAAGAGCACAAACATCAACATGAACATAACTAAAAGGAGATAAAATGTTGTAGGAGTTTGCATACCTTGGGAACATAGCAGTAGATGATACCGTGCCTGTCGTCCACAATAAGGTGATCCAGCTCCCTGTTGGGAATGTCGTCAAACGAACGGTTTTTGCCAGGAAACACCACGCTGTCGTTAGCACACATCTCCTGAAGCAACTTCCGCCGCTGCTCCTGGATGTACCATTTGGTGAAGCACAGACAAATGTATTATTTATTAAAATATATGTAACCAGTATAAATGGATTAATAGTGTCTGGTCAGATTCATCTCGTCTATTCTTTAATCAGTAACTCCTGACTTTAGTCCTGCACACCCTCACAGGTGTTCCCACTTATTCTGGCTGATTAGACCCCTGCACGTTTTAAAACTTGGTGAAGATGTGCTGCTACACAATCCATTAAGAATGATAAAGCTGTAAACTGTCCCACCCAAACAGGTGCAACAGAAGTGCTAATCAAACAGTGTCCAGGCTGTCCAGTACACTAATTAGGCAACATAAGGGAAAACACCTGTGCTGTTAAGCCGTAGGTCTTTAAATAGAGAAATGGCAACTTTAGACTGTATTTTATTTTAGCATGTTACTTGCCAAGCGTTGGAGATATCAGCTGTAGAGATGTCTGCCTTCTCTCCAATATAATGGAACTACATGTCACTCAGCCTGTGGTGCTAAAAGTGTCAAAAATATACATCTTAAAAACTCAACAGCAATGTCTCTTTCCAGAAATCATGACCCAGTTACTCAAGATAATCCACAGACCTTACTGTGAAGGAACTATTTCTTTCTACCAAACTACAACTGTATCACTGCACAGAAGAAGTGTGTACCTATCAGCCTATCTATAATAAACTAGGGGTGGGAATCACCAAAGGCTCCACGATACGATATTATCACAATACTTTGGTCATGATACAATATTAGTGCTATTTTAAACATGTTGCAATATGCTGAGTATTGCAATAAAATACTTTGTGATACGTTGTGATGTATTACCTTTTTTCAACGGCAAATAAAGTCCCCCAAAGGAAAATTTTGTCAGCATATAATAAGATGAAGTTTTCAGTCTGTTCATCTCACTTCATTTTTTTGCAGCACAATGTATGAAGTGGACGTAAAAAGTAATTGATTTTATTATTCAAGTAGGCTACCTAAAGTTAATTTTGTATTTGTAATATCAATAATTTATTTAATTTCACCATATGATGATACAATTTTGCCACACAAAAATATTGCAATACTATGCTATATCCATTTTTTCTCCCACCCCTATAATAAACCCATTTAATTTACGGTACACAACACTGATGATAGGCTGCCACCAATGAATCCTTGTACAATCATGTGAGCTAGCTTACACTTAGGGCCTGTTTATACGGTTCCGTATATTTCACGTAACCGGCGTTTTTCTTGATGAAAACAGAGATTTTCGAAAATGGCTTCCAAAGTGAAAGTTTTTAAAATTATTATTATTTCTATGGAGATGTGCAAACAGGATAGGCAGAGATTTTGGAAAACGATGACGTTGCAACCCAGTTCGCACATGCCCATCAGGCGCCCGGGAACCACAACAACAATGGCGGATATATGCCGGGTTGTTTACGTTTTGTTAGCACTTTTGGGACTACTTACGAGCTTACAAATGAACTTAGCGCTGCTGCATCAACATCACCGCTACATCTGCGAACAAAGACGTCTGCTGTGCCCAATATTAGTAAGTGCATAGCAGCTAACTATGCTACATAAGGTTAAAATGCAGTTTATCATTGTTTTTATCACTAGCGCCAAGAGGAAAACAAATCACTGTGCATGTGCAGAATGTTCCTCTATGGTGTTTGACATATGGCGTATCGCCACCTACTGGCCTGACATGCTAACTGCAGCAAAAAGCTGCCGTTTCTGCATTTTCGCGGAAACAGGGATATTGTTTTCACAACTGACCGTGTAAACCGGGATTTTTTTTTTATACGAGATAAATAAAAATCTGTTTTTATTTGTATCGGTATCCGTGTAAACAAGGCCTAAATTACTGTGCAGCACTTATCTATAACAATGAAGTGAACCAGAAAACTAACAATTTGTGCAAGAGACTCTGCCATACATCCACCATGGAAACCACTGGCAAAAGTGCAAAGGTTGAGGCTAATGCACCTCGAAATGCTACAACTGCTGCTGACTTAGCAGCCACAGGCCAAGTGCAAAGAAGAGAAGACCCAAGTGCAACTCAGTTGCTATAAGCTAAGGGGTCCTTGGCCCGAAAAATGTTGACGACCCCTGTTTGAGACTGATAAATAGCACTACAGGTAAGAGGAAAATATGTAGTTTTGATTTTGGGGTGAACTGTCCCTTTAACATTTTAACATTTAATACTTTTAGTGCAATTAAAGATAATAATAAATAATATTCCGAGGAAGAAGAAGAAGAAGAAGGAGATGATATTAACCTGTCTCTCACGGAGCTCAGTTGCCACTGGAGTCAGGTGAATTTTCCACTCCCGCCTCGGTATATACCGCTCCTCTGCTTTCTCCGATTGGTTACTTGTATCAGGTGGCGCAGGGTCTGTGGGCTCCCCAGTTCCCGGCTCTAAGAACTGGTTTACGAAGGCGTCGATGTCGGACAGGAAGGACGGGGTCCGGGAGGTCTGAGGCCCCTGGTGAGGAGGGTGATGCGGGATCTTGGGGCCCGGCGACACAGGAGTGTGCAAATACAGGTGCGAGGCTCCGACATCGTCCCAGTAAATGATGATCAGGAGGATCATGAAGGCCGAGCCCAGGACGACAAAGATGCGGAACATCCTGGACGTTCCCATGGCGACTGCTGCTCGCTACAGGATCACCATAGCAACTGACTATGACTTGATAAGGCGTTTACAGCGTCACCATGGCAGCAGATTGAAATAGTTTTTATATGTGATCGCCGGGGCAACAGATTGGAGTTATAGGGTTCTTGCTACAGGGTCACCATGGCAACAGAGTCAAGGTCCAGGAGCTCTCTCTCTCACCATGGCGATAGATAGACGGCAGCTAGAGCAGAGTCTGTGGCGGGCTTATCATGATGCTGCTGCACTGCAGGAGTGTGCTGTACAGGAGTGTGACTGGTCATCCATGGATAAAGTCTCACCTCTGCTCCACGCCTGCAGCACCCTGCACACACACACACACACACACACACACAGAGGGAGAAAACCACCGTTACATAGTCCATCTTTCTCAGGGTTTAATAAAAACCTTAGTCTCTAAAATCAAATTATGTGCTTGTCTAATCACTGAGCAGCAAAATGTCACCAAAAATTATTGTAACACAGACATTATCACATCTAAATTGGATTTTTTTTGTGAGAACATTTGAACAAGAAGAATCACCGACACACAGATGAGCTCACAAAAACGCAGGGATTTCAGCAGCGAGCGAGAACAAAGACAATTTAATGACAAACCAAGTTACATGTAAAGTATACAAATAGACCAAGTCTGTGGACCAGCACTTTGAAGATCGTCTAAGTGTTCACATGTGTTGCTGAATTTCTTGTGTTTCTAAATTCAAGCATCTAGGTAGAGTCTCACACTTACAAAAGCCAGTGTTGTAGCATTAAAGATCGGCCTTAGTCTCAAAACCACTTTTTGAAGGTCTCTGTCTCAGACTTGACCACATTTTTACTCGGTATTGTCTCAGTCTCAGACAAAGAGGATTTTATTTCAAGACCAGTCAGGACCACAAATGCAGGAATATCACTACATTACACTTGCAAAAAAGGAGTGTTAAATAAAGATGATTAAAGGTCCAGTGTGTAGGTTTTAGGGGAATATATTGGCAGAAATGGAATATAATTTAATAAGCATGTTTTCTCTAGTATATAATCACATAAAAATAAGCATCATTGTGTTTTCATTACCTTAGAATGAGCTGTTTATATCATAGGGAGTGGGTCCTCATCTGAGATCGCTATGTCGCACCACTATATTTCTACAGCATCCCAAAGGGGACAAACTGGCTCTAAATAGAGCCATTTACATTTTGGTGTTTTCACGTGAGTCACTGTAGTTAACAGCCCCTCCACTACAAGAGCATGGTGAAACTGTTTTAATCAGTGTTTCACCAGTTTACAGTGTTCCCACACATCGTCACGGACAAAATTTCAAAACTTTTCCATGACGTTTCAAGGACCCGTAACAAAAAAAAAAAAATTCTCACCCCACTTGCCCGGCATTTTTCAAACAGATCACATTCAAACTCATTTCAAACATAATTTCAGCTATTGGGCAAACATGTTTTATATCTGTAAGTCATGGATAAATGGTAATATATATATATATATTATATACTAAGACAGGTTTATATTTTGTAAGACAGATATTTGGTAATTAAGGATTTTTTTTGTGTGACAAAGTTAAATGGTAATAAAAACTATATATTTATAAAAGTCTAGGGTATACGTTTATCTATATAAGGAAGCTGCCTGTTTCTTTTCACTCAATAACTCAAGGAGAGGGGGTGTAATTTAATAAGGATATACTTCCTCCCACTCCTTTTCGGTTGTGTAAATCAAACTAACTGTACATTGACAATTTGCTTTCACATTATGCTTTTGAATTTTTGTAAATACTACTGTCTGTCTGCTTGTTTGTATATTCGTGTCTTTATTTAACATGTCTGAAATAAAGATCAAATATTAAACATAAAAGGGAGAGACAGAATGAGGGGAGAAAATGAGGAAATAAAACGTTATCACACAATGACGCATATTAGAGTTACGTTGTGCAGTCAGCTACAGAAAATACATTTACTGTTATGTTACATTTTATGGAAGGTTATCCACGGAGGATTACTGTGACAATTTCATTACACAGAACAAATTTTTATCACTTTTCCAAAGTGATAAAAATGGGAACGCTGGATTTAAATCACCGTTTGTTTAGAGAGGAACAGACCTCTGCCGATAATTCAGCTCACAATAAAAAACCTCCTGAACAATGACCACTGACGAAGTTTCAGCTGGTTGAAATCTGCAATCCTCACCACTAGATGAGGAAACAAGATTGCCTCTGCTCTGCTAAGCCTTTTCATGATTTTATCAAGTCTTTTTTCATGGTTCACTTATACTTACACACATATATACAGTATGGCAATAAAAAAGTGAATGAAGAGGAATATTTCTTTGTTTTCTGTTGGTGTCTTTGTGGGAATGTGGATCTTTCAGATTAATTTGAGGACTGACTGTGGCTTGTGCGTTCCACATTTTATCATAAGTGTGTCATGCAGTGTGGGACGCTCTGGCCTGGACTTGGTCTCAACCCCTTTATGTCATGTCTCAGTCTCTATACACTGGTTTTGATCATGATTTGGTCTCAGTTTAGGCGGTCTTAATGACAACATGACAAAAAGACGGACTACGGATTATCAGGACAAAATAAAATACGAAGGAAAAGTTCTTATGTGAGTGAGGTTTTCTTGCTCTTCTGTTAAATAAGGCTTGAAAACTAGAGCAGTGTGAGCGAGTCTGACAGCGCATTGGCTTCACATTTTTGAACTGAATTTCTCCTTCACCTCTCAGAGTGAACTCAACTCCCACTCCCAGCAGTAAAATCACAAGTGGTTGTCAAATGTGTGCATGCCAGAGGGCTCTGCATACCAAAAAGTAATAACTTTTGCACTGCACAAGTATCCTGCTGTACCCATACCAGGCTTCCTATAGACTATGGTACAGCATGGGCACATTTTAATACTGAGCAACCCTGAGGTAATAAAAGCCCCTATGTTAGCAACCTTTGAAAGAGGGCCAGTAGCAAATATTTCACACACCTAACCAAGATACGTTCCGCATGTACACTGAAGCTTACTGTGCTCATGCAATGCACAAAATAGTCCACGGTGAGCTGAAGAAAGATGGCCTGTGTCTGCTCTACCTGTGGCTTATCTTAGTCACAATTTCTTACTACCACTTTATCTACAGACTGTCCTCTCCTTCTTCTTGTGCTCAGTTTAAAAGTCACAGGGCGTCACTTTTCCATTCTGACACTCTTCTATATTTGGAGCTCTCATGCAACAGTCGTCATATTATTTCCTCTTTCCTGAAGCTGAGAGGAGACCATTGACATGGAAAATCATCATTCCCCTCTCCAGAGGCTGCAGACTACACTCCTCTTCCTCTTTGCCACACCAATGAATCGACTGCTGTCCCATAATGTGCATTAAATCAGGCATAGCAAGGACAGGACGTATGAACATGTTCTGTCAGCGGTGGAATGAGGAAGGTGGATTTACTGAAATTAAAGTTAGAAAAGAGAGCACTCTTACCCAGTACTACATGCTAGTTTATAGGTCTACTTCAACTCCACCACAGTTCAGAGGAAATATTGCAGGGATGCAACTGAAGATTATTCTGATGATGGATTAATCAAATGACACTTTTTGTCTGTAAAATGCCAAAAAATTGGGGAAAATACCCGCTGTAAGGAGACATCTTAAAGTGAAGATTCTCGGACACAGACAGAGACTTTCTCTCTGCTTGAGCCAGCTCCTCAGGTCAAGACTCAGTCGACCTTTTACATCAAAAGGAGAAGGGACACTCCTTCGAGGATGGCAATCACATCTTGGCCAGAGAAGATGGACGGTTTGTAAGAGGAAGCCATTTACGTCAAACTAGCACAACCATCGTTAAAAAGAGGAGGTGACCTAAGGCACCACTTCCCCAGACAGCTTAACACCCTTTCACACCTGGAACCATCTCACCCTAATGACACACATGATGGCCGGGTGGGTCAACAACTCTTGTGTGACCTCACTGCCTCTTAAAGGGTTCACACCCACACAGAGTTTATAGCCTGCAACTCGGCACCAGTCAATTAGAACTGAAGAAGCTTCTTGGATGAGAGGTGAAACGCACTTCGAAAACCACATCTTTAGATGTGCTGTTTTGTCCGACCAACAGTCCATAACCCAAAGATATTCAATTTACCTTAAACTGAGAGCCGAAGCCGTAAAACACATCATCTTCACATATGGCTGACAAGATTATTGGAGTGTCTATATGCTCCTGGGCAAAAACAGTCACACTGCAGGTATTAGGCTGTATCCCCATGACACATCATTATGGATCACACTGCCTGTTGTGATAAGTTAGTGCTCATTATGTTGGCGCTTTGAGGCTGGAAGCAGTTAGGATTAGTCATGGTTGGGGTTAGTACTATCCAATCTTGGATTTTCTCCGAGGTTAAAGTGGTAAATTTACGAGAAAAACTCGCACATTTACTGCCAGAGAGTCAGGAGATCTGGGTTAGGAGATGAGTTAAGCACAGGACTGTCACACAGGAGACTGGGGTTTGAGTCCCGTGTGAGTCAAAGTTGTTTTAGGATGTATAAAGCTGCTGAATGCACACTGTGTACTAGGGCCGTAACGGTACATGTATTTGTGTCGAACCGTTCGGTACGCGACTTTCGGTTCGGCACGACCCTGTACCGAATTATTGGGCACAGGATATTATTTTATTTTATTTTGTTTTATTTTAATTCCGTTTTTGTGAGCCGAACCATTTAAAATATCTAGTTCCCCGACGGACATA
>NC_065523.1:34013712-34018358 GCF_006386435.1 Epinephelus moara | reverse complement strand
CAACGCCACTGGAGTTGAGTAAAATTGTTTAAGCTGCACTTTAGATATAAGCATGTTTTGTTTACTGCACTTTAACAAAGTGGGAAAGCTAAGTAAGTTCCTAGTAAAACTGAATCTGAGCAGGCTTTAAAGCTGACCAGCTGCACTATACTTTTTATTTTAATTGAGTAAAACTGTTTAAGCAGAAATTTAGATTTATATTTTTCATTCAAAAAATGTGTTAAAAAAACAGCAGGGTTTTATTTTTCACTTTTATATTTCTATTTTCATTCAAACAATGTGAAAAAGCAGGATTTTATATATATTTGTTTCATTCAAAAAACATGTAAAAAGAGTTAACTGCTGTGGTGGTATGTTTTAATAAGGTTACCAATAAGTAAAAGATATTTAATAGTTGTCTATTTTTTTCATTACTGTACCAAAAAAAAAACGAACCGTGACTTGTGTACCGAGGTACGTACCGAACCGAGATTTTTGTGTACCGTTACACCCCTACTGTGTACACAAACTTTAGACCTGTTCAAGTTAACGTCATATATCGACGCTGCTGGGACGCCCAGGAATACACACCTGGGTGCAAAAAGCATCAGTCAAAGATTAATCTATCATGGAAATATTAGCCCACTAGTTTTCGACAAATTGATTCCTTTCAGCTCTAAAATATATTGTATTTCTTACTCCACTATTTTTATCGGACAGCTTGAGTGATAACTTACTTTACAAATTAAGACTTTACACAGGCTACAGCACTGGTTCTCAACCATTCCCCTAATGACATGAGGTCTCGACCCCCATTTGATAAGGTTTCCCTTCAGGGATCTGCATCTGACGTGATTTTAGTTGCTGGATATGATTAAGACCAGAATTCACAGTTTCAACTACTGCTGAGGAAAAACCGTGGAGGAAGTGAAACCTATGATTAGAATAGTCACTCTCACTGACACTGGACTCACTTCTACAGTGAATTCTGTAATTAAAAAAAAAAAACTATTTCCCTTTTTCATCCTAAGTTTCCTGACGTCATAAAAAAAGAACACAAAAAAGTCAACAAACCTTAATTAAAAGCGACAGGAAACCTCCCCTCCTGGGGGTGTCCTTCTGTGCGGACTTTGCATGTTCTCCCCTTGTCAGCGTGGGTTTTCTCTGGGTACTCCAGCTTCCTCTTGGTGAAGCTGGAGTACCCAGAGCTGGTGATTTAAACTGGTAACAACACTGACTAAGGCAAATTAGTGTTTCTTGGATGCAGTCAACGTGCCGCTAGCCCGGTACCTGCTCGTGTGTGCTCACATTGTTTCTCTGATAACTTAAGTTCCAGTGGTCGGTTGCACAAAACAACTTAAGTTAACACTTTCCTGAAAGTTCTACCTAAGGTTTCCTCAAAATAAAATTAGTTGCACAAAACACTCTTAAGTCTTCTCCTTAAGGTTTCCTTAAAATGTCCACTTATGTATTTAGGGTTTTCTCCTTGTCCTGGTCTTATACTTAAGGAATCCCTAGACTGTTAAAAGACCTTGGCAACCAAAGCAAGGTAAAAAAAAAACTTCAGGTATCCCTGACTCCGTCTTAACTGCAACATGATAGAGTTTATGGTGATAAAGGAAAAAACAAACACACCCTGAGAAGAGTGTTCTGCAACAGGAGAACCCAGTGGATACGCTTTCAGTTTTACACCTTAGATTTGACTGAATTATTTTTCATTTTAATTTCTTCCTACAATTGCTTTCTGGTATTTGGGATCAAATTTACTTTTTAGTTTGTGCTTTTTATGATTGTATTCCTCCAGAAGTTAAATCTTTTCCTCCTCTATCTAATATGGTTTTCTTGTCTTCTTTTCTTCTGCCATTTTTTCCACTATCTAACTATAAGCCAACTTTGCGTGAGTCCAAGCAAACAAACAATCTCCATGGAAATTTTTACTGCTGTAAAATCTCTTTCAAAGCAGTAATGTTTTTCTTTAACTAAGGAAGAATCTGCTCTTACGTCTGGAACCTCCCGTCTACAACGGGCTTGAGACTCGCCCTTGTTGAGGACTTGACTCAGATGCCGGAGTTACTCTCTCATCCTGAAACCACCTTTTCGGATCCAGTTTGATTCGGCAGTGGGAACCTCTTGCAACTGCATGCCTTTTGCTAACGTCAACCCCATCATTCAAACCCTGGACCTTCCGCATGGAGTGCTCTATACACTCCATTAGTTTTCTTTAACTAAGGAAACCTTTTAAAGCATTCTGTGCAACTACGTCAGTCCCTCACTGAAGGAGAAATTAAGCCTCAAGTGTCATGCTTAAGGAGAAAACTTAAGGTTTTCACTGGCAGCCAAATTATCCGCAGAGGTTCTCAGTACTTCGGTGGCTGATGCAAAAACACGAATGTCCCTCTACAGCCAGTATTTGGTTTGTCTGTTCTGGGCTACTGTAGAAACATGGCGCCGCAACATGGCGACCTCCATGAACAAGGACCTGCTCCCTATGTAGCTATAAACGGCTCATTTTAGGGTATCGAAAACACAACGATTCTTACTTTCAGGTGATTATACACTAAAGAAAACATACTTATTAGACTGTATTTTTATGTCTGCCAAAATATCCCACTAAATCCTACACACTGGACCTTTAAAGCAGGGCTGCAGAATTAATGCAATATTTAATTCTTATCTTCATGCATCCTTATTATATCACATTTTTCATTTCTGCCAATAAATCCCCCTTAATCCTCCACCCTGGACCTTTAAATTTAAGCATCTGCACACTGTCTATGTCTTTGCTAATTATACTTGTACTTAAGCAACATTCACATGCAGGACTTGTGATGTATTTGTTATTTTCAGGGTGATACTGCGAAGTGATGCAACTGATTACTTCCTGCACCACTGTCTACTAAAGCATTAAATCAATATTTGGGGATATGGATGAGAAACACCTCTGTCCACGCGCCTCGTAGTGTTGACATGAATCATTTGGGGTGCACACTTTGCAGCGGCAGCATCACGTCAACAAGTCTCAGTGTGATTTAAAGTCGCGCCGTGGGGCTGTTAACCGTGATAAATCGGTGGTTTGGTCGCCTCATAACTCGTGAACGTTTGTTGTGTTTACCACCACGTCAACGCCGGTGTCACACCGACAGATAAAGCCCGTTAAAGAGCAGCCGACGGCGGGTACATAAATCACACCGTCCTGTCCGCAGCAGCCGCCAGCGGATGCCAGACCGGACACAATGTAGCCTTTGACGGGGAGCGCAGCGCCGCGGGAACGGGCTGTTCCTCACACCGGGAAGCTCGCGGACATGTGGCTCGGTTCGTGGAAGCGTCGCGTGGGGCTGTGAGTCCAATTTCCGTGGAGATAATAGCGAGAAAACAACGAGCTCCCGTACAGCCTGTGGTTTTATCAATAGACGGCACTGTCAGCGTGCCTGTAGCGGTGTCTAGGTGTCAAAGTAGTGCACAGCCTCGGAGCGGAGCTACGTGCGGTAAACACGCTGCAGCAGCTCAGAGGGGAAATGTTAGGGTACTTTCAACAACAATAAGAAAGGTAAAATAAACAAACAACAACACCTTCTCACCTCTTTTTGTGCCCGCGAGCTCCCAGCGCCGCGTCAGCTGAGCCTGTGATGCGAGCAGTCCCCTTTTTTTCTTGGAGATGGAGCGGGAGCACGCGAAGCACCGCGAGAGTTTGGAGTTGAGGTTTCTGCAGAGTGAGCTCATGAGGGGAAAAATTCACTTTCTGGGTCAGCTCCAGCATAACATGTCTCTGCTCCGGGATGATTTATGTAGACAGTCTACCCTCCTCCTCCACCTCCTCCTCCTCCTCCCACAGGAGGAGTGCTGAAAATAACCTGCTGTACCTGCAAAAACAAATGTCATCTTCACTCCCCCAAAAAGATTAGACACAAAGAATGATAATGAGGAGATGTGGCTGTGGGGGATCGGTGTCTGTTTCTGTTGCCTCAGGCTGATGCGGTTAGAAATCCTGTTATTTGTGAACTCTTTTCATCCTGTGACATCAAACGTAGCAAGGAGCCCCCACAGAGCGGCTGATTCAGTCTGCAACACACACACACACACACACACACACACACACGCACACACACACACACACACCATCATCATCTGCTTTCAATCAGCGTCACACATTCACCCTCACTTCTGATTTTACTCTCACCGCTGTGTTGTCATGGCTTTGCTTAATATAAATTCATAACAAGGCACTTTGAACACACACACACACACACACACACACACATTGAGCACGAGCACACCAGAGACCTACAAGAGAAGGAAAAGAAGGTGCAATTGAGATTATTTCTAACATCATTTCTAAGCACTAATACATATAGTATACTGGGGCAAACACTTTATTAGGTACATCTGTTCAGCTGCTCCTTAAAGCAATTAGTTAATCAGCCAATCACGTGGCAGCAGCTCAATGCATTCAGGCATGTGGACATGGTGAAGAGGAGCTGCTGAAGTTCAAACTGAGCATCAGAATGATAAGAAAGGTGATTTAAGTGACTTTGAACGTGGCATGGTTGTTGGTGCCAGACGGGATTTTCAGCACAACCATCTCTAGGGTTTACAGAGGATGGTCCCAAAAAGAGAAAATATCCAGTGAGCCAAAATGCCTTGTTGATGCCAGAGGTCAGAGGAGAATG
>NC_065523.1:33999651-34013617 GCF_006386435.1 Epinephelus moara | reverse complement strand
ACGCACCATGTCACAAAGCTCACATCATCTCAAACATGACAATGAGTTCACTGTACTCCAATGGCCTCCACAGTCACCAGATCTCAGTCCAATAGAGCACCTTTGGGATGTGGTGGAACGGGAGATTCTCATCATGGATGTGCAGCTGACAAATCTGCAGCACCTGTGTGATGTCATCATGTCAGTATGGACCAAAATCTCTGAGGAATGTTTCCAGCACCTTGTTGAGTCTATGCCACCAAGAATTAAGGCAGCTCTGAGGGCAAAAGGGGGTGTATATTGTACATGTAGCCTATATATAGGTGTAGATTTATTTGCCTACCCCAATTAAAACATGTAAGTAGCAAAGGACTTTTGACAAATCAAAGACATTTACACCATAGATTGAGGCAAAACAGCTCAAATTGGTGCATAGAATACACCAGAATGCAGGAAAATAAGTGTTTTATGCTCAAAATTTTTCTAGCAGAAGACCCCCAAACCCTGTAACACCCTTTATGTTGAAGCGAAACCTACGTTCTTGTGTAGCTGTAGATGTAGATTACATTTTATCATGTTTATCACTTTCATATATTTACTACTTTATGTAGTGTAGGAGTAGTGTAAATATAAGGCTTTGTATTTCACTACATGGTGCAAAAATGCAGTAGTACAAACTAAACTAAAGCTGATACAGTGTTTGGGTTTCTTACTGTGGCTGAGCATTTCTGGGAATACTGCATATCTCTGTATGCATGTCTTTCCCTGCAGATGAAGAGATTATCCAGCTCCCTTATGAAACAGGTTACTCTAAATCCCCTTCTGGCCTGCCTGCCCATTTCTGTCAAATTGGACCTTCTGGTGGCCTTTGAAAAAAAAAATGTCTACACATGGATTTATAAGCTGCAGAAATCAATTAAGTGACTAGAGCAGATGCAGACGGAGAGATTTGATGATGTGAAGCCATGTTCCAGAAATTAAAGGGTTTACACTCAGCTAACTGATTCAAATCCACAGCTGTGTTCTAAAGACATATAACTGGTTCGCTCTCACCTCCTGCATGGAGTCAAAATGTCATGCGAGGATTGACGTGTTTGCATTTGGAAAATGAGCTGTGGTTTGCAGCTCTGCGTAACAGGCACTTGCTAAACGTGTGAGACTGAGTGAGGTTCGTCGGGCCTACTGCAATGTCTTGACATTTTTCTCACAGATCGTGACGTGGATGATGATTGGGTAGATTTTTAGACTGATAAACAGCAGTACAGGTCTGAGGAAATTGTGTATTTTTGGTTTCGGTGTGAGCTAGTCCTTTAAAATCAGTGAGCTTGGAGGATATTATTGTTGATTGTGATCTTATTTAAAGCTTAAAACTATGTATATTTACATGAAACAGGCATAAAAACATAGCAGCTTCAATGCACAGTTCATGATGTAATAAAAGTGAAAGAGTAGCGCCACAAAAAACTGAATTCACGACTGGAACCTGCAACTGCCTTTTAAAACACACACACTAACACCAGCCAACAGCTAAAACCTGATGTTAAGAATATGATTTCTTCATCAGACGTTATTTCTAAGCATTCTTTCTTTCTTGCGTAATGTGGTATAGCCTCAGGAAATTACTCAAATGAAATCTGATAAGAGGAAATTATTTTTTCAACTTATAGACATTTGACTGCTGACAGCGGAGATGTTGCTTCATATTAAAGTGGTCAGGTGGGAAAAAAGGTTCAAAACCACTGACTTACATCACTAACACTTAGAAGAAGAAGAAGAAGAAGAAGAAGATATACTTTATTAATCCCAGAGAGGAAATTCAATTTTTATTTTTAATCTGTTGTCATACCCTCCTGAGACCCGAACTTTTGTTTGGTTTGCATTTTTAGTTTCTCCTAGCTATTTGGGATCAGTAGGACGTGATAAGTATAAAAAACTACACACTGTCAACGATAATTACGTCCCAATGTCCTCAGATGAGTACTTCCTAATTAACAGTGTCTTATTTTGTTGCTAAAATTTGTCAAATTTGTTGCCGTATCAAACTACAAACATTATTAATCATAAATAAACAAGTTTCAGCCATAAAATGTGATCAGGTTTTGTCCACTTTTGTGTCGGGATCGGCTGCAGACTGACTTGGCAGAGATGGCTGCCATCTTTTTACATATATTAGTGTATTGTGCTCTTACTACCACTAGATGGCACAAAAAGTGTCCAGGAACGAGGACAACAGGTCTGAGTTAAGTAGAATCAAGTACAAGGTCAAGTAAACCCGAAATGTGATGTCCTTGTATGAGGACACAGGGTCTCAGGAGGATTTGGAGACAGGCCTGATATACAGACACATGCACACACAGAACATGTGCATGCATTAAATGGAGAGATGTCAGAGTGAGGGAGCTGCCCATGGACAAGTGGTTGGGGAGTCAGTGCCTTGCTCAAGTGCCCAGGAGGCCAGCTGACACCTCTCCAGCAACCAGTCCACGCTCCATACTTGGTCCAGATGTGGACTTAAACTGGCGACCTCCCCTGGGTCCCAACACAAGTCTCTTTGGACTGAGCTACTGCCACCACACTTATGTTTCCCTTTATATTAAAACACTGATGAGCCCTTTAAAACACTTGTGTCCATGTAAAGCTGCAGTTTCCTGTCTCCTGATGTGGTGCAGGCTTGTACTGTGTCCTCCAGAACATTAAACGCTCAGTTCTCTTCTACTTTATTCAGTTAAAATAGCAACGATTTGCCGGTTTATGTAACATTTCTATTTCTGTAACATTTTGAGGAGAAGCACTGCGTAACAAATCTGCAAAAAAAATCCCATCGTATATAAATAAATAACAGGTTGATGTGATTTAATTCAACTTGACTTGACTCTTAATCATGTGAGAGCCTGACATCAGCCACTAGAGGACGGTAGCATCAAAGTTAACTCCGATCACACTGAACTTGAAAGTGCAGCTCATATTAATGAACTCTGAACATCTTCCCTTTAAATGCTTCAGTTTAAAGTAAAAAAAAAAAAGACCCGTTAAACATTTTTCATATGTTTATTTGTCTAAATCAAAGTGACGGCACACATTTACAAAATATATAATGCATTTATTCTAATGAAGCAGTGTGAGTGCATTTTTGAGTCTGAGCATAAATATAGTATATGCATAAAAGCATGATGTACAGGGGTGTTTATGGTGCTCAGCTACACATTCTCATGTGTGTGTATCTGTGTGTGTGTGTCTACAGGAGGTCCTGCTCCACCCAGATCGTCTTCTTCTGCTCCTCCTGTATCCGCTCCTTGATGACCCTGATGAGGTCGTCCGTCCCTGCCCAGGCCTCGGGCTCCAGGGTGGCGTAGAGGCAGGGAATGCCCTCCAGCTCCTTCATTTTCGCCCGAC
Source organism: Epinephelus moara (assembly GCF_006386435.1). Classification (NCBI taxonomy): domain Eukaryota; kingdom Metazoa; phylum Chordata; class Actinopteri; order Perciformes; family Serranidae; genus Epinephelus; species Epinephelus moara. Next base: position 34,010,245 of record NC_065523.1, on the reverse strand, counting down.
ACAGCTTCACAAACTCCTCCTCCGACTCCACGCGTAGAGGCAGCTTCCTGTGTGGACAGGAAACAGGAAGGAAGCAGCTCTGCGGTGGTGAGTGTGGTGATGTTTGGAACCCGTGATCTCTGATGAAATCCTGTAGATGCTTTGCAACAGTGGTTTGTCTACTTTGTTGTCGTTATCAGAGAGACAATAATGGGTTTGTATTCTATTTGTCTTTTTGAAGGTACAATCCACCAGAGTATACGTCAGGCATCAGGGTTTGTTGACATGTAAACATGCATCCCCACTGACAACATTATCAACACACTAAACTGAAACACAGCAGGACACGCTGCTTTGAGTGAGATGCTCAGTTCTCACATTTGTGGACAGGAAAAGCTTGTGTTCAGCTGCTCCCATCACTGTTTCAACTTTACAACTATTTACTGTGCAGCACATATAAATGCTTCACCTCCTGAGACCTCAGCTTCTGTCATGTTCGACCTGATGAATATAAAAACTAAACATTGTCTTTGAACAGGAAGTAGTTTTAGACAAAAGATGTCCTCATATGCAGACACTGGGTTTATTTTGATAGTTGCAGTGTGTAATAACAGACACTGGGTTTATTTTGATAGTTGCAGTGTGTAATAAAGAATAAACTGTTTATGTCAATGTCTCAGCATCAATTTTCCTCTTTTTATACTCCAAGACAGGGAGGTCCTTTTCTCTGTAGAGACAGTCTGGTCATGAAGAAGTCCCAACGTCCTCAAATGAGACAACAATAAAGACCCAGTGTCCTCAGACGAGTACTTCCTTATTAGCTTATCCTGTTACCGTTGCTAAAATTGGTCAAATTTGTTGCCATATCAAACTACAAACATTATTCATCATATATAAACAAGTTCCAACCATACAATGTGATCAGGGGCCTGTATCACGAAGCAGGATTAATGTCTTAGCGAGGTAACTTCAGGGTTAACCCTGGGTTTTCGGTCTCATGAAGCCGGTTCAGTTCTTATCGGGGTAGATCACCATGGTAACTTACTCTGAACGGCTATCCTGCTCCGGAGCAGGTTAAGTTCAGGGTTGAATCTGATCCTATAAAAAGCACCACCCACTGGCCAATCAGATGTTGATGGCTGACAGAAATGCAGCCCAGTCATGACGGGAAGTTTAATTAATTTGATTGATTTTGATTTGAAAGTTTATTTTGAACATTAAAAAAGAAAAGAAAGCAAAAACAACAGTCAATGAAAAGATTGTTCAAAAAGGAGTGGAAAGAAGTGGAACTTTCATTCCACCCCTTCATAAGAAAGAAACTGATACTTTGCAGACACTTAATAGCACCATTAATTAGTGACAACATTTTGNACGCAGTTCATCTGCGCAGCATTGATTTCATGGGATTCAAGGGTGTGATCAGTGTCAGATGTACAGGTACAGGTACTGTAGCTACTTGAACCAGTGATGAGTCATTTAACCTACACATCATTTTATTTGCTACCTTGTTTTGTCTTGATTTTTCCCTCTCTCCTCCTCTATTTCTTCTTTCCTCTTCTTCTCTGTTATGTGATTTGATTGATGTTTTGACAGGGGAATTTCTTTGATAAGCTTTTAGTGGCTTCTAACCTCTCTGGCACTTTTCTTTTTTTAATCTTGTCAATTTTATTTTTAACATTATGTGCAAATAAACTAATCTAAACTAAAACTAAACATCATTCATCCCTCACATACTTTTTTCCTCCGCACATACGGCGCTCTGTGAGGACGCTCTGTGAGGACGCTCTGTGAGGACGCTCAGTGACGCTGCGCTTCTCTCATGATTGTGATTGGTCCGCTGCGTGCGCGTTCACGGCTCTTGATAAAGCAACTCTGGGTTGAGTTACCGAGTTGATATCCAGCGTCGTGATACCGATTATCCTGATTGCCACTGTTAGGGTTAGTCAACCCAGGATAGGTCTGGGTAACCCAGGAAAGGTTGATCTCGCTTCGTGATACAGGCCCCAGGTTTTGCACCTTGTCCACTTTTCTGTTGGTGCAGACTGACTTGGCAGAGATGGCTGCCATCTTGTTTTTACATGGATTATTGTGTTGGGCTCTTACTACCACTAGATGGGACAAAAAGTGTCCACGAACGAGGACACAGGTCTGAGTTAAGTAGAATGAAGTACAGTGTAAGGTGCAGCAAACCTAGATTGTGATGTCCTCATATGAGGAGGCAGGGTCTCGACCCAAAGCAAAGATACTTATTTTTCCTCTTACCTGTAGTGCGATTTATTAATCTAGATTTTTCTGGTGTGAGTTGCCGAGTGTTGGAGATATTGGCTGTAGAGATGTCTGCCTTCTCTCCAATATAATGGAGCTAGATGGCACTCAGCTTGTAATGCTCAAAGCGCATTTTTATACTGTATCACAGCATAAAAATTAAGTGTTTCCACAGCTAGCTCATCTAGCACCACTGAACTAGCTCAGCCAAGGAGGACACCATTAACATTCACCTCTCGTGCTGTCACGAGCACAAGCCTCTCGTCCATGGGTAGATGCACATTTCCTTCTGCATGATGAAACAGTTAGTGGGTGTAGTTTAGTAGAAAGACAATAGTTCCTACATGAAACTGCTCACAACAAGGTCTGTGGTTTATCTTGAGTAACCGGGTCATGATTTCTGGAAAGAGACATTGCTGTTGAGTTTTTCAAATGTATGTTTTTGACACTTTGAGCACCACAAGCCGAGTGCCATCTAGCTCTATTATATTGGAGAGAAGGCAGACATCTCTACGGCCAACGCATTCTCACTCCGACCTCGTCACAGGGTTGGGTTTAGGACAAAAGAACAGGGTGTAGCTTCAGAATCTTACGGGACGCGAACACCACTCTCTCAGGTCAAAGTCAGCGTTTGTTGGACCCATCCTCCACCACCCCTCCCCCCACCCCACTCGGACTTTCACCGCCTTAACTTTCGTCCTTGTCCCGCCATGTTTCCCCTGATGCCATCAGAACTATAACAGCAACCGGCTGCGCATCATGCCTACATTAAAGGACGCCTTTTTTCGTTGGTTTCTGATGCCGCAAGTCACTACCCAAGCGCTGGATTTCGACGACTTCGGAGTGAGACCAGGCTCCTACGGCCAATGACATAAGGTAGTTAAGATGGGTCCTAGTGCACACTTTCGTGCACATATCGTCTCATCATATGATCCGAGACTTAAAGGGGCAAAAAGCGAAATCGTTTCACCGCTAGGTTTGCTGTTGTGCACTGCTTGTAGACCAAAACAAAGTGTGTCATGAGCCACTCCTCCCTCTACCTCTGCTCTCCAACACCCCCCCACTCGCCTCGTCTGTGCAACCGAGCACCGCAGCATCTCCACGGACTATCACATCCAGACGGTCCCTGTGTTTCTTCTGCAGGCTCCACTTCACTCAGCGGCCCGATATATCCGTTGCTTCTTCCCACATTAACCTGAATAACAAACCAGGGCTCGGTGCTCTGGTTGGATCCAAACGGAGAGCCGGGGCTAACGTTAGCTGGGAAGCTAGCGGAGGCTAACTGGCTGTGCTGGCAGCTGAGTGAAGTGGAGCCTGAGGAGGAAGCACCGGTTAGCCCCGGTTTCACTACAGGCAGATTCACTCGCCACAGGGGCGAGGAAATAAAACCTAAACAGCCAACTAAGTTTGGCTTAGTTTAGCAGCTAGCGATGTCTTTCACTCACTCACTCACTCACTCACTCAGTCTCTGCTGTGTTTAGCTATTTCCCTGCTTTCCTGTTAGCGTTAGCACTAGTCAGCTGCCACGCTAACGTCCCTACTCTTCTCCGTGAGCCGGAGCCATGAGTCCGCGAGCCCGCGAGCCCGCCAGGCTCACGGAGAAGAGTAGGGACGTTAACATTAGCACTAGTCGGCTTCCACGCTAACGTTTCTACTCTTCTCCGTGAGCCCGCAGCTCATAGCTCCGGCTCACGCAGAGTAGGGACGTTAGCGTTAGCTCCTGGAGTTAGCACTAGAGCTACTACGGCTACTGGAGTAACTTACAGCTATGGAGCGCTTCTACCAGCTCTTCTAGTCACTGAGCCTCGCCTCCATCTCAGCAAATATATTACATTTATTACAGGTACCATCATCATTGAAGTAGGCAGGGGAATAGCTAAACACAGCCGACAGGCTGCCCGCTGGGCTACATTTAACAAAGGTAATTGCAAATGTTAACTGGGCTGCCGGGCTACTCACCTAACACAACCGTAACGCCTGACCCATTGCTGGGACCGAGCCGCTAATAACTCAAGCTCCGGACATTAACCCATGCTACGATTGTAACATTAAATTTAATTGAATCGACATAGCAACATGTGCCTAACGTTACTGTAACACTAATTAAAACAGACATTTGACTCCGCCATTTCACTTCGAAAATGCTATACTCCAGATGAAATTACACCTCTAGTTCTTCACATAGTGATTTTTTAATTCCTTCAATCTAGAAATGATGAATTTCGCTTATTGCTCCTTTAACACTGGATAACATCAACATACATATTACCCAGAAATCATCATTACATATCTGTATGTAACAAAAAATACCAAAGAAAGTAGGAAATTAAGGTATTATTAATTCAATTTAACAATTTTAATAGTCGATTTACAGTTATAGATTATTTTAATTAATGGAGAAGTTGATTTACAGTCATAAAATAAGCATATAATTTTGTTATAGATGCTACTGACTGTTTTACAAATAAAGATAAACATGCAGGAGCTGGGTTTGCTTTTTTCAAGGGCATATAGCAAATAGCACTGTTTTTTTTATTTAATGAGAGTTTCTCTTTGAACACAGGCATATTTTCAAGGTGCAAGTCACTCATAAGGGCCCATTCTCCACCTAACACATTGTTGGAGGGCCCAATGCCCCAGTGCAACCACACTACCTGCACTGTCTATATTGACGTCCCTGTCTACAGTCAATATCTCCAACCCTCGGCAGCTCGCACCAAAACAATCCAGACTGATAAATAGCACTAAAAGTAAGAGGAAAAATATGTGGTTTTTGGGTGAACTGTCCCATTCACAAAGTCAAACAGCAAACTTAAGCTGGTTCGCTCTCACCTACTGCATGCCATGAAGTCAAAATGTCATGCGAGGATTGACGTATTTGCATTTGGAAAATGAGCTGTGGTTTGCAGCTGTGGGTAACAGGCACTTGCTAAACGTGTGAGAATGAGTGAGGTTTGTTGGGCCTACCGTAACTTCTTGACATTTTTCTCACAGATCTTGACGTGGATGATGATTGGGTAGATTTCCCTCCGCAGGAGGTCTTTGACGCAGCTCAGCTCAGCCTCCAGCAGGCAGTGTTTGCCCTGGTGACGGGTGGAAACAGTGGGCTTTGAATAAATGCAGATTTATGCTGTGTGATGCAGACACTGGCACACAGTACATGATCGAATGCACAGATAAGCACATAACACAATTAGAAAAACACACTCTATCAGACGGCATTTTGCCAGATTGATAGGATTTAAAAGGACATGCTGGTATGTTTCACATCAAACAAATAAAAGGATCTTACAACAGTTTCTGGTTTCTTTGACGCAGCAGTTTAACATTTTGGGAAGTTGAGTTATTCACATCTTGCGGAGAGTTAAATGACAACACCACTCTCAAGTCTGTGCACTAAATAGGAAGCTAGAGCCAGAGGAGTGTTAGCTTAGTTTAGCTTATCACAAAGCCAGTGTACTTGGACCATTATTATTCCTCATTCATATAAATGATTCATCTAATGTCTCAAATAGCCTTTCCCCAATAATGTTTGCAGATGACACAACCCTTGTTCTCTCCAATTCAATATATTTAAATATAAGATAATCTAACTTAATCATCTTTAGTAGCAAAAAAAATATACTCTAAAGATTTCTTCAAAGTTATAATTGAGTCTATTAAGATGCCTCAACTGTCCAATACAACATTTGGGGCACTTTTGTTGATGAGAGTTTGAATTGGAGCAAACAAACTGAATGGGTTAGTGAAAATAATGAGGGTCAGTCATCTCCTAACCCTTTATGATAGTCTGATTTATCCCTCTCTTTCATATTGTAATGTAGTCTGGGCAAGTGCTTTTCCAACTAACATAAAATTTTGGTCCTCCAGAAGCGTTGTGTTAGGATCACAACCCAATTAGAGTCACACATCTGATCTGCACCTTTATTTCAGAGACTTCAGATTCTCACTATTTATGACACTAATATTTTTCAAATACGTTTTCATTTACAAAATACTTTTAAGTGAACGAAATATTCCTGAGTTGTTCATGACTTATTTTACAGATAATCTACAGTTAAATTCATAATTCACTCGTAAATCATCAGATCTTCATCTTCCTAAATTTATGACTTGTAGAGGTCAATTTTAATATTTTATTATCATTATTTTAGACATTATTTTATGTTTGTTCTTTTAGCTGTCTGTACTTTTGAGTTCTTAATAAGAAGTATTAATTTTTCCTGCCTTTTTTGTGTTTTAATTGTGCAAAAAATATAACCTATAAACTATAAACTACATGTAAGTGTACAAACAGAAGTATCCCATTTGATTTACAGCAACAAAAAACAACCTGCCAAACCACAAACTGGCTTTTTCATTTTTTTGCTCTGTGGGAACAAACAAGACTTAACTTTCTTATTAGAAAACTGCAGAGGTATGAGGCAGACTTTGTTACAAACACAACCTTGCTAGCTGTTTCCCTTTGTTTCCAGTCTTTATGCTAAGCTAATCAGCTGCTGGTTCCGGCTACATACATACAGCACAGATTTCAGAGTGGTGTTTCAAACTATTGCATTACGTACAAACACTTCTAACTATGAGGAACCTTTTTTTTTTAAGCAGAAAAATGCAGGCACACACACACACACACACACACACACACACACTAATCAAATACCTTAGAAGCAACAGCCTCTATGTTTTCTCGGGTGATGCATTCAAATGTGGCTTGTTTCTCTTTGTAGTGAATGAAGGGCTCCACGTTCTGTTTCAGATGAAACTCTTCTTTGGACAGGGTGTCTAAAATACAGAAATATATCATGAACTCTAAAAGCTGAGAAACTTTCATTTGTCAATGATCACCACGGTACATTTGGTGCACAAGGAACAGAAACTCTTGAGGTTTTTGCCCTGGGGAATCTCCAGACGTCCCACAGTCTCTTGGTGTACCAGATGTTCGACTCTGTGCACCAGCAGCTTGTTGGACCCCATGGGGACGGTTTGTTTGTCATGGGACGGCAGTGTTCATTCTCTGTGTCCCTAAATGGAGGTTTAAACTCCTCTGTGTTGTTGTTGTTATCATCAGCATCATCAGCGTGCATCATCCTCCTAATTATCAACTAGGCCATCTTCCATCCTGCCCCCGCTGTCTCTCTAGTTACGCTCCTTAACATTTACACCACAGTGCAGTACAATACCTGACCTGGATCCCAATAGTAGCTTTCTTCTCCCTTCCTTCTCACTACCTCCTCCACCTCTATGACATTAAAGTGCCTGTCCTGGCACTGATCACACCCCTAAAAATTCCTCTCTGTTCATCAAAAGGACATTTTAGAGGGGTTTTTTCCCATGAAAAAATCCAGTCACGCCTTAAAATGGCTTATACTCCTCTTCCACCAAAATTAGTGCTTGTATGGGGTGGTTTTGAATATGGGAAAACCCGTTAAAACTAGGCCTGCTTTCCCACTTCCAGTAGACTAGAGCTGGCTCTTCAGTAGATGAGTGTGCCTCTCTGGTGTGTCACACTCAGTGTCACAGACAGGCCAGAATACAGAGTTGATATATGGCAGAAAGCAACACAGGGGCCAATGAAAATGTCAAGGTGTTTACCTCTGTTTTAAATATCTGGTACTTATTCAGTGTCTCTCTCAAACTCTGTGCCAACCTAATTTTGAACAGTGCTCAATTTTTGACAGAGACGGATGGTATTTTGTGGCAGCGTGTCATTGCATCACAGCAGGAGAGGGATCCACCGGGGTTGTCATGTTTCCATCACTGCTGATTGGAGCCTTTTGGAGCTGTATAAATACCTGTGACGACTGCAGAGTCCCAGGAGTGAGTGCCCATTGTAACTTTCCCAATCAACACAAAAGCCATGTTAGAGGGTGTTTTTTTGTCCAGTGGGACAGGGTCTTTAGATGTAACTCTACACCTTTGCAACACCTTTCTACCGAGTATGCAAATGAGTTCCTGCCTCTATCTCCTTCCAACCATCAGCTGAACGCCCTCAGCTTGAGCATACCTGCTCACCTTCAACCAGGGGCATAGCACCAAATTCTGGACACTGTGCCTGAGCAGTCTCTCTGGGCACAATGCCCTTGCGGGGGATTTATACTTGTGCAGCAGACCCTACACCGTTGTGAGCATTTATACTTGTGCAGTGGTGTGTCTGTGTTGCCTTGCAGTTACAGCTCCAGAAAACTAGTCGGCAGCGGAGGTTTCTGTGAAGGGCTATAAATTTGATTTGATTCAAAACACACTTTAAACATGGCTTTATAGTAGCAATTTCAAACACAAGTACACAAATCAGCTTCACCATAACTCGCAGCATTCACAGACTAAGTACATGTCTTTTGCTGGACACGTTTTCCAAACAAATGCAACATGCTAACGTTATTAGCACACTCCTATGGCATTTTACATTGTATAAATTAGCCTAGTGACGAGCAGAGATTTCCTCTGCTCATATGAAGCCAGGATAAATCACACACAAGACTTAAAGTACTATTTTTGTGGAGGCTTTATTGTCTTCACAATTTATTGTTTCTTATCTGCGAAATTAAAGTAAATAAAAGCTTTGTTTCCACTGAGGGAAATGGTTTTAGCTTACAGAAACAGACAGGAGGTCTGCATCGCCGCCACGTGTAGTTATACGTCAGGCTACAGCGTTGATTCAACACAGAAGTATAAATTCTGCCTTACTCTCTTGATCCGCGTCTCTCTCACGCATCTTTTATTGCATTTATTGACAAATCCTATTAAAAGGGCAGACTTAACTATCTTGCACCTTAAAAGGATGACATGGGCCTCAGAGAGCTTCCACATTTTTTTTCTAATACAAAGTTCAGTCTTTCAATTGATTTAATCAGCCAATTATATTTTAGTTACAGCACTAATTATTTATTAAAACATTTCAAACAAAGCCGAACTTTTCATTCCAGGCTATTCACGGGCCACCCTCCCATTGGGGCCCTCTGTAATCAGTCCCACTTTTCCTGCCACTACGACTTTCCCTGACTTCGACTCTGCTCATCGAACGTCAACGTCAGAAATGTACTAGTAATCTATAACATGAGCCTTCAGCTTGACCACATTATCAATCAGTTCATGTGTTGCTAATTTTAGTTCAACCTTGTTCCTAACTGCCAACTCTAAAATAGGCATGGAAAGCTGATGCTGATGGGATTGGTTCCTTAGGTTTGTGATGTAACACAGCCTGTCTGTCTGAAGCCATGTTTTCAGACTGTTATTGGTACACTGCAGTTCCAAGGCAACGAAGATAAGCCCTGGCTTTGACTGCTTTTTCGCTCATTATAAATCTTGTATTATATTAAAAACACCACATGGAGATGTTAACAAGGCTAAAAACTTGATTTTCATTAAACAAAATGACACATGTCACGGTGAATTTGCTTCCTCCCATCACACACTGACCTGGTTTGCAGGTGTTGAATTCCATTGCTCCCCCCATGTTGAGTATTCTCTGGATAATGGTTTTGGCCAGAGCAGCTGGACTGAATAGGACCGGCCTTCTCCTCTGGGTCCGCTGGGGGGTGACTGTACTGTAGGGAATCAGGTTCAAACTCCGGCTCAGCTCACTGTCTGGGTCAGCAGTGTCTGTTTACAGCCCACACAAGACAGCATGCAAACACAGAAAGAGGAACACTTAATGATACACGCAGGGCAGAAAGATTTAAGGAAGCCTAAAGGTTCACAAGGCAGGTTATTTTAATCCATAGATTTCAACTGCTTATACACTTCAGCTGACATCTCAAATTCTTTAATTATTTACTCTTTAAATGGCAATTCAGCTTTTTTCTATTCTTATCGACCGTTTCAAACGTGACAACATTAATAGTCTTAATTTGTCTCTTTGTACTGCTGCCCTCAGATTAACTTTGTGAGCTTGTGGTTACCACATGGGAAGTCGTGTGCATGATATGCTTTGCGTTCAAGTGGTAAGTTGTGAGAGCACTGCTGCTAGGTGATGGCAACATGGTCACAGAAGCTAACAATTTAGCAAGTTAGCAAGTGGGTCATGTAACCTCAGCAAATGCAGAGACATAATGACCGAGGAAAAAGATGAGACTGTTGGGAATATCAACATTGTCCTCAGACATATTATGAATTTATGAAGAACAACTCTATACGAGGGGCGGCACGGTGGTGTGGTGGTTAGCACTGTCGCCTCACAGCAAGAGGGTTGCCAGTTCGATCCCGGGTGTGGGAGCCCTTCTGTGCGGAGTTTGCATGTTCTCCCCGTGTCAGCGTGGGTTCTCTCCGGGCACTCCGGCTTCCTCCCACAGTCCAAAGACATGCAGATTGGGGACTAGGTTAATTGATAACTCTAAATTGTCCGTAGGTGTGA
>NC_065523.1:33619699-33632463 GCF_006386435.1 Epinephelus moara | reverse complement strand
AAAAAGCTTGTTTAGTGGACTAACTTTGCACTTGAAGGTTGCCCGTTCACTTACGTTTTAACAGGTCTGACGCTACTATGCTCCCTGGCTGTATCTAGGCTAACGGCTAACATGCTAACTATTATTTCTATGTCACCAGTCACTTGAAACAAATTTAGGACGATAGGAGACAGGTTGAAATAAACTGAAATTTCCCTTTAATAGTAGATATACACATAACCAGCGTAGTGTCTGTGTGCATTCTTTCTACACCGTCCTGCTGATGTTTCACAGTGTGCAGTCACGTGAGCATTCAGTCTAAAATAATCAGCATGACGTGGCTTCTGAAGAAATTCTTTGCTGTTAGTTGGGAGGAAAACGACTGAATAAATAAACAGAAACAGGAAGTCACAGCAGGCTGATAGATATCAGACCTAAACAGATACAATGCTGAATTAAAAGGTTTTTTCCCCTGTTTCTTTTTTAAAAAGTCCAGTGTGTTTGCACGTAGCTGGAGACTGAAACGTCCCCCAGCAGTGAAATAACCTTGACTCAATAGTTCACTCTAATTTCCAAATATTCCCCCGCCTCTTGTTTCATGTGTTTCCCTGACACCTCTGTCTTTCATAGGGGTTTTTTTTCACTCTCTGTGGTCGCCTGTCTGTAATTTTCGGTGATCTCATCCTGGTGAAGCTTATTTTACTGTTAAACTCATCATAAATCACTCTGGATAAAAGTGCCAGCTAATGTCAAAAATATGTTCTGAGATGATAAATGATTCATCAGTGAGTGTTCGGTCTTTCTGAGCTCATTAATAAGATTTGAAAGTGTCAGTTTTAAACACATCAAAGTGTCATTGAGGTCTGATTCATTTTCTCCACTTCTGCTTCAACTTAAACTGTTCACTGCACGAGCAGGTCGCTTCACTGGCTTCAAAAAATGACACAAAATAAAAACTGAAGGAAAAGACAGTAGAATAATCTGCAACTGCAGTGGATTATTAATCTTAAAGGAACAGTTCAACAGTTCTTATGTTTGTGCCTTTTTGAAGCCTCAAATTTGGCTTTCATTTCATGCTGTAATGAAGAAAAGTTAGTCGACCATAAAGGTCTTTAGTTGGCAAGATTTCATTGGTCGCTTAGTCGCAGAAAAAACAAACAAACAGGTCAGGTTAATTTCCAGGGCTGGTACCTNACCTTCAACTCAAACCACCAAAATATATCATTTAATCATTACATTCATATCAGAAACATGCAGGAGACTAGTCGACTAATGGCCCTAAATGATGACTGTTGGTCGACTAGGAAAATTCTTAATCGGGGGCAGCCCTAGTTATTAGACCTAGAGACTGGACCCTAAGATGGCACCTATTAAAAACGATAAGAGTTGCTTGCTTGGCGCTCAGGCCAAAAAAGTTTCAAACTTCCAGGTTTACCTCTGTGATATGCAGCTCACTAAATATGCGCAGTAGTATTTCTCCTGCTGGCCCTGAAGTATACAATAACAATCACCAAATCTCTAGAAACAGAAACACATGAAGCGACATCTATCTAATTTTGCTCAAATGTTTACTGTAGCATAAAACAGGAATTTTTGGGGAAACAGCTGGTGTTTGTTGGCTTGTTTTCTTTACAACTTGATGATTCTCACTCTGTATGTGGGATTCCCCTGCCTTAATTCCCATTGTTTGAAAAACTTTTTGCACAAAGTACACAAAGCCATGTACGTGTTGCCTCGTATTGGTTTCAACCATGCTGGGAAATCTTGGTTAAATAGCCAATTTCAATTAAATTTCCCCCATCTCGTTCAGGGTACAGTGACATCAGCTTGCTATCAGACAGTGGATGCTCTGCTCTGGGCTACAAACAATATATGAGTGTTGTTGGTTTCACTAAACTGATCTGAGTGACGTTAATACAAGAGGCATTCAGTAATTAATTTTTTTATCAAAAGATGTTAAATGTTATTCTGAGATTTTTCAGTGCAACTTCAGAAACAATTTACTCCTTCCTTCTTCCTATGTCTAAGCATTTTTAACACTTTTGAAAGATTAATTTGAGATATTTTAACACCAATTTAGGCCTTGTTTTTAGATTAATAATTGAAATGCCTTCTCAGACTTTTTAAGGATCTGCTTAGCTTAGCATAAAACCTGTAAATACGGTGGGACAGCTCATCTGGCTCTGTCCAAATGAAACAAAATCTGCCTCCCAGTTTATCTAAAGCTCAAATTTGCCAACCACCAACAGGCCAGAACCTGTTTGGATGCTGGGCGCTGTTTCATCTGGCAACTGTCTCAGCCAGGATAAGTCCACATCTACCATGCCTAATGGGGCCCAGATTCAGCAACTATCAATGTTTCAGGACCTGTTTTGGTGCTGGCCTCCGATTCTTGGTCCCGCGTCTGTAATACCGAAGTCTAGGACAGACTTGGTCAAAGTAAACGGGAGCTGGCTCACATTTGGCACCATGGAGCCAGAATTGGATACCTGGCTCACTAATCACTAGTGTTAGACAATTGCCCATTTGCTAAAGGCAGCAAGAGTAAAATGTTGAATTGTCATTTTTGGATCTAAGTTAGGATTAAACAAACAAGATAAAACATTTTAATTTAAAGGTGCTAACAGGTGGATTTTATAACACACTAACTACATTTGGACAGAGCCAGGCTAACTGTTTCCCCTGTTTCCAGTCTTTATGCTAAGCTATGCTAACTCGCTGGAGCCTTATTCAACATACAGATATAAAGCCCTGTTTCTACTGAGCAGTGCAGTACACTCCCCCCCCCCCATTTCCACTGTGAAAAGTTGTGGATGGTACCAATGGAACTGTTACTAACCGTCCCCATGTTTGGTCCCCCCTCTGTTGGGGTACCTAGCACACAGATCTGGTACTAAAAGGTGGAGCTGTGAACACTGCAGTCTGATTGGTCAGTAGAGGACGGTCACTCTGCTCAGGGCTGAGTTGTGTCTGGTTTTGAGGCTCATGTAACCACTGTTCATACTGTGGAGAGTTTTATTAGTAAACTGTATATTTGACTCTCCACAAGAAAGTTATTAAGTGTATTTCCCGAAATGTCAAACTTTTCCTTTAAATCAGCCTGAAGGGTTGAAACAAATACAGGTTTAACATGCAGCACTTTGGGACCTCCCTTCTCTCAAATGTCCCGAAGGTTTCTACCAGAGAGAGAGAGACAGAGTAGGAAAGAGACATTTCATGTCCTTTAATGACACATCTGACCAAAAATAACTAAAAACACCTTCAAACCCGGCAGCTCGCTGAGAGGAGAGAGGCCCACGGCGATGTGGCGCCGTCAGCACACTGGGACATACATACAGTAATGAGGTTAGCTCCCAAATGGCACCCTACCATTCTTCAAACGGCGCTGACATTAGGCTCCATTCAAGCCGTCACCTACATAATGTAGTGCACTTCACGGCTTTCTACACTGAAGCCTGTTTTCTTCATAATGTATAAAGTCTGAACTCTGCAGAGCCAGGAGATCCTCTGATCGCTGAAAAATTAATCATGTCCAACAGGAAACGTGAGGAGGCAGTAAGAATAAAGGAAACAGGTGCTGCTGAGTAAAGCTACCAAAAATATTTCACATGAATAAAATAACTCTCCTCACTCCCGTCAGTGCATTTCACTCTATATATTTCCAGCTCTCATCCTGTTTATTACATTCAGTCTTTTCTCAGCTGCTGCTGATCAGAAACAGGCAGACTTTTTGGCACATGTTCATTTCCCCATAATATCCCACATCATTACATGGATGTTACACACAGACACCATTCAGAGGGACACAAACAATTCTTTAAAAATCACAGCTGCAAGTCACAGCTATCATCACTACCTCACTCATACCGACATTTTGTTCTCTTTCCATCCATCAGAGGGTGCAAGACGTGATGTGAGACTCACTGAACAACTCAGATCAGCTTATTCTCGTCTTCTTTTAGCATTAAATAAAAAGAACAGAGAGCAACGCCTGCTAATGCACAATGTACTCCTGCCTCCAAGGTTAAACAAGGCTGACAGGAGTAATGTTACTCATTACTTAAATAAATACAAGTCTAATTCAGATTTAATAAACTGGCTGAGTGGAGACAGACCAGATGCAAACATCTTATATATGTCGAGGGAATCCGATCAAGATAAAGTCCAGGTTGATGCTGCTACTGTTTATAAAAAGGATGGTTTTGTAAGAATTCAATAACCTAAAGAAAGTCAAGTTTTGATGCACGTTTATCATTAATTGAAAACTATAATTGCTTTTAAGGCACAGTAACATAAATAACATTTTTTTTCAAGTTCTAAATCTGTGTTGCAGTGTTTAAAGTTAAGTTTTCAATTATTCTAAGCTAAATACATGTTAGAAAATATTGAATTCCCTCTCTTTTCTTTTCCTGTAAGACATTAGAACAAGTTCAGTGACTCTTGAACCCAAGTTCGTGTACTTAAACTTGTCCAGTCATGATGTGATTTGGGGTGACTGGATTCCAGCCTGCAAAAACGGTTTGCTTCTCTTTAAAACCATCTCATAAATCCACATATTTTATTATACTCACAAATGCGTCACATTACAGGAGCTAAACACGCTCTTACTTCTGTTTCACTGTGAATTTAATGGGGCTCCTCTTATGTTGCTCCTGTTGTAGTTTTTAAATGTTTCAGTCAGTAGAGCTTTGGTTCTCTGCCCGAACCCAACTGGGCTCTGACACATCATCAGGCAGCTGTTGACGACCCGTCGCTAAGTATTGGTCGCTCTAGTTTTTGTGGTGTGTCCAATACAGTTAGCACTAGTCGGCCTTGTTGGCTGCCACTGATTTAGCATGTTCAATTCATTCAGACCAAAGATTTGCGACGAGATGAGTTGAAACAGGCAGCTACTTGCAATGCGCCGTTCTGCAACGTTCTAAAAACCTGCCAGTTTACACCAATGCAACTAGATGAGACAGCGCATCATCTCTATGCAACAACTCTCTGTACTTCTGTTCTGATTTGCAGCTTTTCAGGTTTATTTTGTGGCTGAATATAATTTGTAGCTTCGTAAAATATGAATGAGGATAGTGATAGTGAGATACTGGCTACAGCTGCATTCGTAGTAGTGATGAAACGGCGAAACACAGAAACAAAACGAGCATCGGATGGACTGTATACATAATAAATATGCCACAATAATATAAGTAACCAGTGCACCGACTCACCGTCCGACACTGGCACACGTGAGGACGGAAACAGAGGGCTAGGCAGGGACGAAGCACCTGCAGCAGCAAGCAAATACACCGTCTGGTCTTTTGACTTGACCAGCTGACTTCACTACAAGCTGATTGGTTTTAAAAAAAAGGCGACGTGCCTTACGTTCTAAACCAGCCCCCGGCGATTTGATCAGCTGAGTTGCAGGTGACACCATCAGCCTGCTTGAGTCGAGCTCAGACGGCCAGTTCACACCGCTGCAACTTTTCTCTGCAACATTCTAAAAACGGTTTCGTCTCGTCGAGAATCTTTGGTCTGAGCTGAGCTTAAGGTTGTGTTGTTAACGTGCTAACTGGCTAACTAGCTTCTTGAATCCGTCTTGTCAGTCTTCTGGTTTCCCTTTTTGAATAACGAATACAGACTACAGTCACTTCCTCTCACAAAGGCGCAGAACATACCTGCTAGTTGGCCGTTGGCTTTGTCTTTTCGGTGTGTTCGGACAAACTTTTTGGCCGAGTCACAGGCAACGTAATAGTCGCCACTAGTTCTTTGATGTTGGTTGGATGTCTGGGCCGTTATCATCTGTGTAATGTCATGAATAATGTTTGGGATGTGTTGCCATTAATCCATGATAAATAATGAAAATGTTTAGGGTTAGATTACAAGGCGCATGTCGGAGATCGTGTTACCGCGCTGAAAAGACTACTTGGCTTTGGCTTGTAATAAGTGTTTTAATTTGGGTTTTCAATCGAGCTCAGGCCCAAAACTGCTGCCGTGTTTCAAGCTCTGGTTAGACTTGGACAGATAGTATGTGTGTACATGTACCGTTGAGCCTGATTTTTCAGGCCTGATCAGAGCTCTAGCAGTCAGAGGCTGTCGGAGATTATAATAAGGAAATAGCTGAAACATATGGTCAAGAAAAATCCACGCTGACATCATCTCTCCACTCTGAATATCAACATTGTGAAATGTAACATGTATGTGACCTGTGACATGAGGTATCCTCGAAATCTGCGAGCCGTTCGTTCCCTGCAGTGAAAAACCACTTGACTTTACACTGTACAAATGTCAGGCGGTCTGTTCGCACACACATGCAGACAATAATTTCACTGTGAGACACTCAAAGGGCTTCTGTTGGCCCTCTGACAGATGCACAGCTGCTGTTCTCCACCTCCAGGGAAAAGTTCATCACAGCGGAGCCGTGACATTTGAAGGTCAGTGAACCACCAGGCTGAAGAGAGAGTGTAGAAATCTGCTACGTTTTTACTGTTTTACATAATTTCCTCCATTTTTTTTGTATCTTATTCCACTTTTTTTCCCGGATGAGTCAAATCAAAGCGAAGGAGAATCAGTCTCTCGGAGTATAAACCTTTAAAGAGTTCTTTACAGATGTCTTTCTGCAGATGGACTTGAGTCCATCAGTCTCTGCTGCCTCTCCTGGCCGGGATCTTGTGTGTGTGTAAATGCCTGCAGGTGTGTGTACATGTATGTGTGTTTACATCTGTGTGTGTGTTTTATTGTGTGTAGACATTCAGAACCCTGTAGCGTTGGCAGGTGTGTGTATATTGACTGGGGAGAGGCGGGTTCCTGATGCATGAGCGGTGAAGCTGTAAGCTGCGTACGCCACAGCAGAGCCCACCATCAGGCCTGTCATATAGGAGACTGTCATGGTGTTCCCTGGAGAGACACAGAGAGCAGAGAGTGTAAAACTGATTCAGAGAACAGAGGACAGAGAACAGAGGACAGGCTCATCCAGAGTGGATGGTATTTCTAAATAAAAGATATCTCAGGGACAGTGACATGTGAGCATAGACTGTTTAAAAGATGTGGATGTAGCCTCCGGGTTTAAAGGGTGAAGCCAATGTGAAGTGCCTGCATTCTTTCTAATGGCCAGAAGGGGGCGACTCCACTGGTTGCAAAAATAAATCTGATTGTGTAGAAGTCAATGAGATAATGACCCTACTCCTGACTAAAATTAGACTGCAAGAACATAATCTAAATGTTTCTTAAAGCCCCTACACCAACCTTAATAAGCAGTCTTTCTTGTCATATAGTTATTTATATACTGAGGTGAATAACTCACCTGCCAGCTCCCTTTGCTCGGGCGGCACTTTGCCCGCAGCCTGGATCATCGGCACAGACCCGAAGTAGCCGTTGGTGACTCCCATGAAGAGGGAGAAGAGACAGGGCCAGGCGGGATGAGACAGGGTGGGCGCGTCGGCCGGGTACACACACATGACGAACAGAGGGATGAAGACCACCCTCAGACAGGAGAAGAAGAGCAGGCGGCCTCCGGACCAATCGTACGGCAGCGCTGCCAGGATCTGAGAAGAGAGCAGGGGTGTGTTTCAGTAATGCTGGGGGTGAAATTTTCTTCTGCTTTGTGGCAGAAATTTTGCAAAACCAGCACAAGTCTTAAAGTTAAAAGTGAAAGTTGAATAGTTCTGGAAGTCATGGCATACGAGCTGCTCATGGCACTTGCTAGAGAGCACAATAAAGAAGTAGAAATTTTCCCCTCTCTATTCTTTGCTCTATTTTATCAAGACTTTTTTCTTTTTACCTCTAAGCTACCTTAATTTCCCTTTCCCATTTTCTTTTTAATTTGTCGTCTCCCTCCTTATCCTTTTTCTTTTTACCCTCGTTTGAACAAACTGCTAAATTTGCAGCGCAGACAAAGTCAAAGCGAACAATTAGAACATTTTTTCACTCAACTTTTTTCCCTTTCCAAGTCAAAATTATGACTTAAGGACACCAGATAAGCTTTTATTTCTGAATGTTCAGATGAAGCCTTTGAGCGAAGTGCTATTATTCAAAAATAAACCAGACTTTCTTCCATCCTTACTCTCAGGTTTAATAAATGGAGCGACTGCTTTCAATGATTTCACAAGGTCATCTCCAGTGTTACGGTGTGACTTTGTCTCTTTCCTGTTTCCGTATGATGTACAATTAAATCCCAGAATCTCAGGAGGTGTGAAATGATAGAGATCGCCAAGAGCTACATGGATTTAGAACATAAAAGATGAGGTTACAGTAACAAATTATTATTATTTTATTTACATGCATCTCTCTGTTGGTGATCGTTAATTTTATCCAGTGAAAGACTCAAGAGAAAGTCAGTTTCAACATGAGCACGATGGTGATTTTTAATAATAATGATGACTGGGGTTGACCTCCAGCTCACCTGGTAGAGTGTGAGTCCTACAATAGGCTAACTCCTCTGCAGCAACCTGGTTTCATTCCAACCTGCGGGCCTTTGCTGCATTCCCTCAACATTAATATCTCTTTCCAGAAATCCATGACTCGGTTACTCAAGATAATCACGTTTCATGTAGGAACTATTTTCTCTCTACCGAAGTACACCTGCCAACCAGATCACTGCACAAATGGAAGCGTGCATCTATTAATGGAGGAGAGGCTCGTGACAGAGATGTAAAGACTAAGGTCCTGATCAGACAATGTGCATTTTACAACCTGAAAAAAAGGAAGTGCAGCTCATGGCCTTTTTTTGTTGAAGCCTACCCTGATCAAACAGAGCGCTTTTTACAACCTGTTGTCTTTTTGTTTTGAATTGTTCACGTCCTAAGCTTAACTGCCATTTTACTGCGAAGCAAACTCGCAGATACCTTAAAATCTGCATTAGAAATGGACAGAGGGTGTCTGTTCTAGCTCTGAGGGTTAGAGTCTGTTTTCAGATATAACGTTGGTCACAGGGAGACGGGTGTTTTCAGTTATTATAGCTGAAGTTTTATTAGGTCGAAGTTTGTTGGAACTATGCTGAAAATGATGTGAAGTCACTTCACTCCATGTGCTAATAAAGATGATAAAGGTGTAACTTGCCGTGCCCTGACAGGTGCAACAAACAACAGTCTGTACAACGTGTTCCTCACCTTGCCAACAAAGTCGGACATGTTGAAGGTGGCCATGATGAGGATGGGGAGCCACTCTCCTAACGTGGAGTTTCGTATCTCTGACTCGAGTCCGGGGAAGAGACACAGAGTGATGCTGTAGGTTACTGCTATAGACAGCATGTAGGCCCAGATCACGCGGGACACCACGTAGCGATGCAAGATCATGTCTGGTTAGAGAACACACACACATACACAGACGGTAAATTTTAAAACCCAAAGCTCTCACTTGAGCAGGTTAATTCACTGAGAACACTCCTGAATCACCAGGGGATGCATTTAAATTTCAAATCCGTCTGTTGGAGTCAGAGGGTAATTGAGCAGTGAGAACACGGGATTAAAACGGAGAGTACCGCGGACACCAGGCCAGCTCCTCCTTATCTTGGCTTTCGGGGCGTCGAATCGCACATAGGTCCCACCCTCAAAGTCCTCAATGCCATCCTCTGTAGTGGCTGGTGCTGTCCCACCATTTCCCTGAAGAAAGAAAGACACAGACACATACTTTGAATTTGCTAAAAGGAAACCTGTGTATTTTTCAGCTGGACCCTATTCTCCCATGTCTTTCTGTCTAAATGATTAATGGAGACGACACT
The DNA here is from genome assembly GCF_006386435.1 of Epinephelus moara. Taxonomy (NCBI): domain Eukaryota; kingdom Metazoa; phylum Chordata; class Actinopteri; order Perciformes; family Serranidae; genus Epinephelus; species Epinephelus moara. The sequence continues at coordinate 33,622,787 of NC_065523.1, read as the reverse complement.
TTTTGAAATTAGTCCAGTACTGACAAAGAGCGCTGTAGCCCGCAGCTGCCAAACAGGCTTCAGTGTAACCACTCAGGGCATGTTTGCACCATCATGTATGTCCACTAAAAGTGTTTGTTTTTGCCACTAACAGCCTCAGATTATTATCCTAAGTGTCGGACAACATTTTGAAAGGATCCCTACAGAGAATGTCCTTTTTGTCAAAGAGTAAGATCTTTTTTGTTTAACAAGAAAACAACCAGAAACAAATCTCTATCACCAAACCCACCAGACTCTATTTAAATAAACAGTTATTTTAGCAGCAATCAAAGTCAACAGAAACAAATTAAAACTCACAAAAAGCATCTTGTTTCAGCTAACCACTGTTCCAACAATCACCAACTCTGGTTTAGTTAAAATAAACCCTAAATTCATCCAGTTAGATGTGAAAACATGCTGCCTCTATACACACTAAAATTACTGCTTTTTTAAATGGAGTCTGGTAGGTTTGGTGATGGCAATTTAAGGGCTGTTTCTGGTTTAACAAAAAGGATCTTACGTTATAACAAAAAGGTTTATCTCTGTAGGGATCCTTCCATAATGTTGTCAGACACTTAGAATAATAATTTGAGCCTGTCAGTGGCAAAAACAAGCACTTTTAGAGGACATACATTGACAGTGTGAACAGGCAATGAGTGGTTGCAGCCTCTTTTGTGACTGTCTCCCTCAGTACTGGACCAATTTCAAAAACCGTCTCCATTAGTGACTTTTTTACCCTTTTTTGACAGTCACTGGCTGGCTTGGCCTGGCCTGGCGTGGTTTGTGCCGTCAGCCCAGCACTGCAGGGATTTGCATTTCCATTACAACAGCGCTACCCACTTGAAGGTGTGTCCTTAACTGGTGACGGCTTGTCTTGGCTGATGACGTCTAAAAGCAGTGAGCAAATCGACGGCATGTGTTTTTCAATGACACAGCAAGCTACCCACTTGAGGGCGGGCGGCCTGACTTTTGGATCTACTCCTGAGTAAGTCCATCTCTGGCTTGGCTTGGTGTGGCCAAGAGTGACAATGGAAAAAGGGTATAAGACAAAAACATGGGAAAATAGGGTCCAGGTTGAAAAACACGAAAGTTTCTCCTCATAAAACAAACACATGACAGACAGGAAATTCATCACTGACATTACATCAGCCTTTCACTTTTAAATCTGAATGTTTCAAATCATAAAAAACATATGACCTATCAGAAACGTCATCATTTTGTTCCTCGTTTCCTGAGACCAATTTCAAGGCCTTCTGAAGGACGTTAACAGTTCATTAAGAAAACACTAGAGGTAGCCATCACACAGTAAATAAACATATTCTCTTGCAGTGGTGTTGAACTTTAGCTGCTCAGCTTTTTTCATTAAGAATGGCTTCCCGGCTGCATGACATCAGTGCTTCATGGCAGCGGCTATTAAAGACGATCACTGTGAGTGGCTGCAGGTTGATGTAATGATGTTGGAGAGGCTGCAGACTGGACTGCAAATAAGCCCCCGAGCCACACACACACACACACACACACACACACAATCTTGTGCTTACATCTTTGTGAGGACCCTCATCGACATAATGCATTCCCTCGACCTTTACCCCAACCTTAACCATCACAACTGAATGCCTAACCTTACCCTTACCCCATCCTAAGCCACCTGGGCCTTAAAACCTGGTCTTATCCCTTGAAGAAGCGAGGACCCGCCAAAATGTCCTCACTTTCCAAAAATGTCCTCACTCTGAAAAAACGTTTTTATGGTCCTCACTCTGTAGCAAGTACATGTTCGCACATAATCAAGCCTACAAACATAAATGTCATCCTTCATACTTCATTGGAACACACAGGCGCATCCTTCTGCTTATGCACGCACATACACACACACACACACACACACACACACACACACAGACACAGGCACACACACCGATCCATTAGTTGATTAGAGGGACTTGCGGGCCAGAAGGCACCACTCTTCTTGATTATCCCTTCATATAGAGCGCTCCGTTTCCCCCGGCAACCAGAACAAAGAGCTGCCTGAATCAGCCCCCAGACGCAGAGCACGACACACACACACACACCACACCAGCACACACACACATTACTGTCAAACGCAGGGGGGGCGTCCCTCACACACTTGTCTTGAGTGTAATGGCGTACAAACACAAACACGCACACATGAAAAGATGACAGCCCGAGGTGATGTGTCTTCCTTTGAAGGCTCTGAACACACACTCGCTGTGTGACGAGGAATATTAGCTCCATGTCTTCAGGCTACAAAGTGGTGCTGCGAGCGTGAATACAGAGTGGACTTACCTCCTCGTCTGTCACGTCTTTCTCTCGCTGTCATGACTGGTCTCCTGCTCTCTGCCCTCTCTTTTTGTTTTTCACATGTGTTTTCCCCCCCTCCGTCTCTCCTCCGTGCTTCAGCAGTTTTCTCCACACCGCCCTCCCCCAAAAAACGGCCTTACAGTTTTTCTGTACAAGCAGCTTATTGTGGCCCATATTTACATTTATTGTTAGGCGATGACCCTCTAGTGACTGTAGTAATTATGACGGGAGCAAAGGAGGAAGCCCTAGTATAGACTGTAGCATCCAAGTAGAAACCCACTGCGTCATGCACATGAAATGAAAGAGTGCTCAGCAAACAAGGCCTGCCTAAAAGGATCAATATTCGTTCAAGTGTACACTATATTTAGAATATATTACCACATTACCTTGCTGTCAGACGGCCCCTTCTGACAAGGAACTAAAGCTGTTATCTCAAAGCCACCAGACTCCATTGACAAAAACAGTGATTTTACTTCGCAGAACACAGGAGTCTCTGGTCTACCACTGCCTCCAGTACTTGTAAGATAAAGCGATGCAAATACTCCAAATATACCATACAGTTAAAGGGCCAGTGTGTAAAATGGGTTGAAAACAGTGACATCAGTGGTCAAATTCTAGATTGCAGGGCTCACTCGCTCACCCCTCCCGTCGGGTAAATGACGGTGGCCTTGTAGGGACAAAAAGCCTTGCGCAGACACGAGTTTTTCAGGAGTAGGTCTATCTAGCGACGAGGTGAATGTTTATTTAGAAA
>NC_065523.1:33592339-33619091 GCF_006386435.1 Epinephelus moara | reverse complement strand
CATATATAAAAGCATAATTATAAGGCTACGAAAACCAAACGAATTTTATTTTATAGCGATTATACACTCATATAAACATATTAATGGGTAGAATATTCAGATTCAGATTCAGATTGACAATAAACCATGCCAAATATTACACACTGGCCCTTTAAACTGATATTGATTATTTCAGGTAGCTAAAATTCATTGTGCTGAGGCCCTGTCTGCGGCAGTTCATTGTTTAGCTTCTGTGCTGGTAGATTTGTTTTATCAAAGATGCTAGCAAAGCAATAAAGTGCATAAAATAAGCACAGCAGAAACGTCAGATTGGTCGGACCACAATGTTTAACTATATACCTAAATTAGGGCTGTCTTAGTTACATGCTCTGTGATTAATTCATCTAAATTAATTGCATACATAATTTCTGCTGTGAAAATATTTAGATAATTTCAATTCAAATGAATTTTGGCAGATGTGTCGTAATAAAGCTGCTGGATTTTGGATACAGTTGTCCCCCTGTCCTCTATCACCGAAACTGGTCTGCAATCCATGTTGCAAGGGAGTGAGTGAGTCGGTCACAGGTCGACTTACTCAGTTTGCACCTGAACGCCTTGAGTTTGGCTTGAAGAGGCTGGCTGCTAGCACTATCATCAGAGGGAGCAACTGCTGAGTCAACTGCGACACCTAGTGGTTAATTTGGTATACTTGTCCTGTCCTTAATATTAAACCAGTTTGAAAATTTTACACTGCAACTGCAACTGTTTGACAACATTAACCACTATTAGTTAGCAGCTTGAATATTGTCAAACAGTCATATATGTTGGGCTGCCTCCAACTAAGAATATTACTAGTTGACCAATAGTCGGCATTTAGGGCCATTAGTCGACTAGTCACCTGCATGTTTACGATATTAATGTAATGATTAAGTTATATATTTTAGGCGGGGCAACACAATGGTTTGAGTTGAAGGTGTGAGAAAGAATAGTATCAGTAACATTGTTAACACTGTGCTACATTACAGAGAAATACAAAACCGTACTAATGAACCTTCATTAATATAGGCCTATATTTTATCTACAAGTGCACGTCACACACTGAGCGAGCCGCCTGTTAATGACGCTGTGGGCTAATGGGCATGTAGCTACTTCCATGTTTCAGATGATACGTCATGTTTGTAGTCGACCAATGAAGATGAGTTTACATATCACCTTGGGTTCGTCCTTCACCTTCTCAAAATGATCCCACACTTTGGATTTCCTGCCCGACATGTTATTAACTAGCCTGTGGAATAACCGCAGGTACCAGCCCTGGAGATTAACCTGACTCCTGTCTGACTGCTGAGCGTGGACACTTCCTGTGTCTGTCCTTTCAAATTAAATTCACACATGGTCCAGTCATATAGGTTTGGATTTATTTTGACAAGGCGCACTGCGCCTAAGTGACCAATGAAATCTTGCTGACTAATGGCATGTGGTCGACTATCAGGGAGCAGCCCTACATATATGTCACTGGCAAACGACCTGTTCTGTCATTTAGGTATGAGGACGTGTTGGTTTTCTCCCAGCCTTTTTTCCTGTGTTGTGACTCTCATTTTCGCTCTATCCGCAGGAGGCCTCGACTTCTCCCTTTCTCTCTAAAACTCCATCTGTCTTCATCTTTTTTTTTCTGCATCACCCCGCACCACTCTCATCCCTAATAACCCCTCCCAAAATCCCTTTCTCTTTCTCTCTCAATATTTCCCTTTCTGACTGGCAGCCAAAAACCAGCACGCAGCTTAAATAAATGATACTGCATTTTTAAAACCTACACAGCCCTCGATCCCTGCGTGCAAGACACACTCACTCCTCGCAGAAATCAACAAGGAAATGGGGGTTGCATGAGACCACAGTTTAGAGGGCTGACATTTCCTCTCTGTCTTGGATTAGGAGCAGTTTGTCGTTGCAACATTTATGAAGGATTAAATGAATGAAACATGTAGAAGCTGTAATCAGAGATTCTCAGTCAAAGTTGAGAGATTTCACTAAAAATCACGAATGAGAGCATCATGGTGGCACCAGAGGAAAAGTCAGGATCATGAAAGTCAGTAGGATTCATCCTCTGGGGAACATGAACGTGGCCACACAAATTCATAGCAACCAATCCAATAGTTGTTGCGATATTTGACTGAGCTGACGGCAAACAGACCAAAATCGCCACCCACAGAGCCATGTGACTGTCATGACTGTATGCATGCACAACATCAACATGCACATGCACACGGTATAGCCAATATACTCTCCACAAACTTACAAATCTTACTTCCTCTGCCGTGACATCATGGTGAACTCTGTATCCGGTGCCGTTGTCACGTGGGTCGTGACCTTTGCCTTGACCTTTGCCCTGGGCGTGGTTGGTGTAGTAGCGGACAAATTGGGAGCGGCGGACCAGCAGGTGAAGCAGGAAGCAGAGCATCTCCATGCTGATGGAGACGAGGAAGAAGATGAGCGTGTTCCTCCTCTCGTCTGGGATCAGCAGCTTGGTGAAGATGCGCGACAGGGAGATGATCACACCTGCTGTACCTGAGAGGAAGTACCAAGAGAACAGGAAGCAGGTGAAGGAAGATGATAGCAGGGAACGGGATATGTGTGCACAATTCTTTGAATGTGTGTGCGCACTTACTCTCTCCAGTCATCACCCCCTGCGTGTACCTCTTGGGCAGCATCCCCATGTAACCATAGAAACTGGACTGCTGCACTGGGGAGGGAAGAGGAAGTGTTTATCAGTGCAAACAGTCTGTAACACTCTCTAACAACACAATTTATTTAAAGGCACAACTTCCTGGACCTTCGAGCGTCACTTGGGAGAAGCCTCTCTGACCTCGGGACCTCCGCTAATTAAACTGTTACTACTGTTGGCTGAAAGGCTGAAGGCTCTGTGTTCACACTCACAGCGACTACGAGGAAACTGGCTCAGTGTATGAAAGTCATTAGCAGCAGCTGAAGACTGTTGCTTGTTCATTTGACAGCTATGATTGAGCACCACAGTTTTGCATTGCTCTGTATTTGGGATTTTTCCACTGGATTTTGGATCATTGCAGAAAATCAGCTCTGTGGCAAACAAGAGTTTATTATACATACATATTTTGTTCAGCAGGATAATCTTCATAAATGAATACCACTTTTATGATCTTTGAAGCGTAAATGCAATCGCCAGAAGTAAAAAGCTCAAGTTAGGCTATAAACAAACTCCACCATGGCTGCATGACTTACAGATGCCCTCACAGGACAGCTTTAAAGTTGTGTTCAGCTTGATGATGCTCTGTAGTCTAATTTAGCCTCTTGTTAGCAGTTGCCTTTTTTAAGACACATAAAATTCACATGTATGTACTGACCAGTGGTGGCTGCTGGTCTTTCAAACTCACTTTAAGTTTACATCATAAAATCTGTCATAATTGTAGCGAGGCAGTAACTTATAAAAGGAACATTTAATTGAAGCAGTTTTTCAACCACACGCATGCCATAGAACCACAGCAACACACACCTCAAAGATTTTCAGATGGGTTTAAACACCTGAACTGTGTCTACACCACCAGAACTGATTTTCTCTCAAAATAAGTTTCCCTGAAAGGAGCAGCACATTAACACCGGCCCAGGTAACAAACAGTGTTATATAGCAACATTCTCTGAACATTCTCAAATATAACTGAAACACACATTTATTATATGAATTCTGCCCTCCACTCCTTTTGCAGAAAATGGTCTGTGACCCTGTCATACCAACTGCACACACACAACACAACTATAGCTTTGTGATTCAATGAACAAACGAACTAACTAATGACACTAAACAGGGTACAAACTCAATAACGCAACGCTTATGTCTTTATTTTCAGTGTGTGTTGTGTGTGTACTGTACAAACGGTGAAAATGAGCTATATCATTTATATATATGTAAATTCTTATTTTAATGTAAATTCAATAGTGCATATTTGACCATTTCTTCTATGAAATTTTAGGGGAAGTTCAGCCTCCCTTGTTGTCTCAGAGCAATCGCCCCTGGTACTGACGTATTTTATGCTAGAGAACAAAATGTGAAAATCTCCTAAACTTGTGTTAACATCAGACCTTATTTCAGGCATCAAACCAAGAACCCAGTAAAAAAAAACACTGACTTCGGGAGGAGGGAACCAGGAGGGTTAAAATGCAAACTCATTTCCAGGTTTTGGGACTCATTCCTGCACCACTCAATGGCAAAGGAATCTAGTGCCTATTTTTAGCGGGTTTTCAGATGTTTAAAGAATTGCATATATGCACTAATTTTGGTGGGAAAAAAAAGATGTATAAAATGGGAACAATAAAGCATAAATATAACCTCTGTCTTGTCAAAGTAAGCTGAGCAGCAAAACAAAGTTACAGTATGTTAGAATGAAATAAGGGTCTGATCTTTCTTTCTTATCATACTTATAACATTGGGATGAAATAACTTTTAGTATTTTTTAGTACATACATTTAGTACTTTTAGTACGATGCACTCAAATAGCAGCCATAGTCTGCATACTGCTACTGTTTAAGTTACATGTCCACGGTGTGTTAAACTCATTGTGTCTGTCATTTATTTTCTGCTTACAGCAAAAGATGCAGCGGCAACACAAGGAATAAAGCGTAAATGCAACCACCAGAGGGAAAAGCTAACGTTAGGCTATAAACAAACTACACCGCAGTTGTATGACTTCAGCATCACCACCACAACGAGGCTGCAAAGCCATGTTTTATTTGGTGTGATGATGTTCTGTAGCCTCATTTAGCCACTTGTTAGTAACCGCCTTTTTTAAGACAGAAAAGCTTCAAAATTTCATGAGTGCTGCTAGGTGAGCTAGCAGTAGATGCACGCTTCCCTCTGCACTGTGACACAGTCAGCAGGTGTAGAAAAAAATAGTTCCTACATGAAACTGCTCACAACAAGGTCGGTGGATTATCTTGAGTAACCAGGTCATGATTTCTGTAAAGAGACATTGCTGTTGAGTTTTTCAAACATATTTTTGGCGCTTTGAGCACCACAAGCTGAGTATCATCTAGCTCCATTATATTGGAAAGAAGGCAGACATCTGTACGGCCGATATCTCCAACACTCAGCAACTCCCATTGAAACAATCTCCATTAATAAATAGCACTACAGGTGAGATATATTTCTGATTTGGGGTGAACTGAATCCTTTTTTCTTCTTAACCAATGAAGGAAGCAAAGATGATTATTATTAGTACCTGTACATCCGAAGGCCACCACTCCAACTGACACCAGGTTGATGATATAAGCCTGCCTGGTGGTGAACTTGCCCAGCCACACATCAAACACACTGACAAAGACCAGCGGCCCGAGAGCTAAGATGTAACCTGCAGAGAAAGAGACAGTCAGACAGACGGACAAGTGAGGAGAAGCCACTGAAGCAGGTCACGCTGCGATCGCATGACTGAGCGCACATTTGACAGGGCAGACGCTCGAGCCGTATCGCTTCCATCTGAAGTCCAATCCCGAGTTTATTAACTCTAGGGACGAGCTCTTCGGCAGACAACACACTTCAAAAGACATTTCCTCAAGGATGCAAGCAGAGCTATTTTAAGCTACAGAGGGTACGGTGGTGAAACCACGCTCTTACATGTGCCGCATGTGTAATGATTTGAAAATTCTCCTAAGGGGGACATACATTTTTAAAGAACATTTTTTCATATGGAGTAGGCTGAACAGCTTTAATATTTGCAAAGACGTGTAACAGCATTAAAACCCAGCATTTCAATTTATGATTTGGGGCCACATTTATATCTCTAAAGTATCAGGCTTCAGTCTTTAACCTGCTTCCTGTATCTGACTGGTCACTTTTAACAGCATAGTAGTTTTGCTTTAAAAATGTTTTGAACAAACTGAAGATGATGCAAGATTTTGAAGTGATGCAAAGAAAAACAAAACAGTAAAATACCCACACTCTTTAAAGACAGACCCTCGTGAGTTTGAACTTTTTTTTTTTCTTTTTTTTTTACACATTTTAAGAATAAAACCCACAGGAAAATTACAACAGAGTGTATTTTTCTCTTTCTCTTTATACCGTCTTCCCCATTTCTGCTCTGCGTACTCGGCTCTGATAAGCTTTGAGCTTCCCAGAGGGTCATTAATAAATGAGTAACAGCAGAAGTTCCCATAATCAGAAATTTTTCACACTTAAAGCTCTGTCTGTGAGCGGGCTCCTGCGTGACTTACCCACAGTGATTCTGGTGTGCATGCTGAGTCTCTCCACCAGCACGTTGTTGAGGATGACGGCCAGCAGAGCCACCAGGATGTACGTCAGACTCATGTCGAATACTATGGACGTCCCTGCAACACACACAAACACTCACATGACTCCTGGGACTTTGATATGATTATCTTTTCTCCAGGGGACACATGCATAAACAGTGTGTACACACAAAAACCATGTATACACCTTTACCCGCACATAAACTGGTATTTATAAAGGGAGACCAGACCAGACCAGATACACACATAGTTTTAGCTGAGACAGCTGCTGATGAAATGATAAAGAGGAGATTAAATACAAGTTGAGAGACTGGTAACCTTGTTTCAGGTTGTTTGCCAATTTCACAGATTATTTTTGCAGGCTGTACAGCCCTCTGTAAAATGTCAGTCAAAGGCATTTTTAGAAACTTGATTTTAAATTATTTATGAGTGATGAGCCCATCTTTATCTTTATTGACATTCTGCCTGTAAGTGTTTAATTTGATCCTGTGAAGCACTTTGTTAACTTAACTGGCACTGGACGTCAGTATGACATCAGAAAGATGGCAGACAGGAGTTCAATTTTATGAATTTTGCACATCCAATGTCACAACTTTAATTCAACCAAATGGCAACGTCTAACAATGCTGGTGACCAGCTGGGAAGTCTGTTTGAACATGAGTGCTATGAATGAATCATTGCACATCCTTCTGACGTTCAGTAATAATAACGATTGACATGTTACGGTTTGCAGAAATGTGATGAGTTAGTGGTACAGGCGCTACAAATATCAATAGCCGTGCATAATGACAGCTGCTCTGGCACTGTTGGAGAACTGTGCAGATGCAACACAGGGAAATTGCACTTCCTTTTGTGTATTTTTCATTGACCGGTCTAATGAGTGATGGAGGTTTCCTGATATCAGACGGATCTGTCAGCTCATTACGCTGTGTTTCTATTTTCAGTCTGACATGGCGTCCACTCTAACCGATTTCCATGGGAGAGGGGGATTCAGTTTTCCCTAACCACTTCCCTCGTCTAAAACCCTTGGGGGAAAAAATTGACTTTCATGGTCCTGGTAGGGAAGGGGCTGCGAAGTGGTAGACCTTGAACTGCTTCTCCCCTTCTCCCGTCTGAAATTCAGAAAATGGTACGGCCTCTGGGGTGCTGGTACTCTTACTCTGACCCACGGAGGGCCGTCCCCAGCTGACGTGCACCAGAAAGGGGGGATGCAGTCACCTCCCACTGCTTTGCTCCTTCTCTGGTCCAAAAACTTTGAGTCTATGAGAGACCCAAGTATGTGCCTGAACCACACGTCATTGTGATGATCAGCCATGCCACCGTATCTGTTTTGCTGAGGTTTTAAGAGTGGACTGGACTGAAATAAAACAAAGTTCGATATCGTGTGATATTGAGAAGACATGTCGATTTAGAAAAGCCTCAATAGCAGCATCTATCTTATCTTTAGCACTTGGCATTGTTGTTATTACTCCTCATTCATTCTGGTGCACCTCTTGGTGCTCATTGGCTGTATTTTATTTTAACCGAGGAACCATTGTTCAACTCAGCGGAGAGGTGATTAAAAGGTCTGGACCCAGGAAATGGTGGCGGGGCACAGGTATCGATATGCAAACGCAGGTTTAAAGGTGTTCCTCTGTCCATTTATGGCAAACTGTGGGAGTGGAAATGAGGCTTGGGCATGTGCACCCAGTGGTACAATAATCTAGATTCATAAAACAGAGTCAGGTGTAGGCACGGCCTTATAAACCTGACAGAAAGAATGTGTATGCATATAGTTTTGGTCATGAATCCACACAGAGGTTTATGCATCTGGCCCCTGGGGAGTCTGTAAAATTCATGCATTCTCTGTAGGTGCAGTTCATGCATATTTATACCTTCAAACTTGTGGTGCAGGTAGTCCACATCAGTGATGAAACTGTTGTAGGGAAGCAGGAAACCCACGCCAGCCAATAGCATTGCAAAGTAGATGCCATGGTAACGGTCGTCAGGGATCGGCTCCTCAAAGTCTGAGCGGGAAGGAAGGAGTCAAGGGTTAGAGAATTAAAAGAGTATGAAATCACACTCCAACAGCAGGGATAAAAATGACTTCAAAACATCTGAATTAGGTCTCGAGCCAACGCACTCGATCTTCATTAAAGCTAATCAGGATGAATGAAGCCGCGGCAGCAGCAGTAACGCCTCCGCTCCACTGATGGAGCAGCTAATGCAGCAGAGGACCTCGATCCTCCAGTGCTGCTGAGAGATTGATCAGAGGAAGTGCTGATCATGGACGAGCTGCCGAGTAGTTTCAGCTAAGAACTGGACTTTTGTGTTTTGCAGCTGATTCAGTTTCATGGTTAAAGTGTGATGTGCAGGTTCTTTATATAACTGCTCATAATCCCTTCCTAATCCTGTGAGCCTCCTATTAACTGCTCCAAACCCTTTCTGAGCATTTGCATTTTACAGCTCACTACAGGGGGTAAAAACATGAATCTGAGACTATTTATTTCCCTTCTTATTTTTTATGTAACTTGTTATTATGGCATCTAGGACCTGCATTAAGCTCCTCGGTGATCTACATTATTTTCTCAGAAATAAATGCCTGTGTCAATAATATAGGCAATTCAAAGTAAACAGCTTCTGGAAGCATTTCCATTTCTGCTGCTCTGTTGGGTTTGTTGTTTCTGGGGTAAAATAAAACCCCTTGCATCAACTGTGCAGTTTGAACGAGCAGTGAGCATCACCATGACTGCACAGACAGAAGAAAAGATCCCTGCCTGCAGAAACTCAAACCTCATTAACAGAAAATCCAATGAAGAAGACACCGCGGCACTGCCCACACTGTGTGACTGACATTTCAGTGGAAGTCTTTTATGGTGGATTTACCCTTTCCAGCATTCATATTTAGGCATTGTATGAAAATGATTTAAGTGGTGAAGGACGGACTTTGTAAAAAAAACAATATCCTCTCTCTTTGAGCTCTAAGAAAAAATAGCAGCACCCAACACAATAGTATAGATGCTTTTACAGCTAAGCCTGATTTATGGTCCTGCGGCGTACCTACGACGTACCTACGTTGTTGCCGTGACGCCGTCATGAACCCTTCGAACTTCTCCGTCACTCCATTTCGTCGCGGTGCAATTCACCGCCAGAGCGGTAGGAGGCTGCGTTCCTTTCCTGAATGGTTATCGTCGTCTCTAGTTGATTCTTTGTTTAGCTTCCGGCTTTTCCGGTCACAGAGAAATGAACGCGGAGCACGGACAGACGGCTCCGTCCGTATCCGTATCCGTATTGAACGTTGAGCATAAATGGGCCTTAATACTGCAACATCTACATCGCAACAGAAGATGTTTAAAGATGGCGGGGATGGCGCAATCTGGAAATACGGAACCGGAAATGCGTTGCTACCAAGCAAACCAATCACAGCCCTCTCGGTCTGCGCTGGGTCTGCATCGCCTCGACGTGTAGTTAAATTTTTTATTATTTTTTTTTTTTAAAGATTATTTTTTGAGGCTTTTTGCCTTTAATGAACAGGACAGAGTGAAATGGGGTGAGAGAGAGAGTGGGGGTTGACATGCAGCAAAGGGTTGCAAGCCGGAGTCGTAGCTGCGACCGCTGCAACGAGGCATCGCCTCTATACATGGGGTGCCGGCACTATCCACTACGCTACCGACGCCCCTGTGTAGTTACATTTTTGGGGAGGTGCACGTCAGGCTACGCCAGGTGCTACGGCGAGCCTTCTGCGTAGCCACGTACCCTACGACGTAGCGACGTCATTGATTTAACACAGGACCATAAATCAGGCTTTAGTAAACAGTATGACAGTTTTGGTGGGTGGGGCTTAGCTGGAGGCAAAACAATTCTCCACAAACCTTAGATAGCGCTTAGCTAGCATGTTCTGTTGGCTTGTTTTATACAGTGGACGTATACAGTGGACGTATACGTATACGTTAGTGTAGAGCGTCAGACTGAATTTACGATTGCACCATGTCAGGTCACTCACTCTCCGGGACCGTCAGTGTTATTTGAATAAGTAAACACTGAAGCTAACGTTAGCTAATGCGCTAAAAAGTTAGCATTCCAGAGAAATCTAATATTCCTCTTAATACCTCCCCAGTTTCTGATGAGGTGGACATCTCTTAATACCTCCCCAGTTTCTGATGAGGTGGACATGATAACCCTTAATACACATAACATTATTCCTCCATCCAACAGGAAATACTTTTTCCCTAACCTGATATGAAGTGTGTGCTGCACATGTGAGCATTTTTGATGTTCGCCTCTCGTCCAGTCCTTTGGTCTTATCACATTTAACCATAATTGTCTTCATTTTTGTTGACGGGCAGTGGCAGCTGGTTTTGAGCCATGACTCCTATTCTGGCTCCCAATAACACAACAAGACAAACACATTTTAAGACTCCTATGTAGCCTACAGCCCTGTAGTTCAGAGGCAGGTTTTGCCTTCAGCTAAAAAGGGTCTATTTCAACCCTAATATCTAAAACTTCTAATGTGCAGCACCAACTTACACATGAATAAAACCCTGGCACAGAGACAGAACTGTTGTCCTCGGCATATGAAACATGCTGCCTTTTTCTAACTGTTTATGTAACTATAACACAAAGGAAGGCTGAAATAAAATATAAATAATAAAATACCCTCTCCTGCTCTTGCTTCAGCCAAAAGAAAAATTACACCACCCTCCCATTTTCTGACCCCTTCTCACCCCCTGATAACTTTCCTACAGTTCCTTAGTAGAACCACAGATTGTAGAGTAGGTGCAGGACTGTGATGACAGGCTAAAATTAATTCAGTCTTTGAGTCTTTTCCAAACCTCTCTCTATTTTTCTCTTTAAGGGAAAAGGCAGACTGCTTACTCTTGTATTCTGCTGGCTGTACACTGGCTGAGATATGGAGACTGACAGCTGCAGGGGAAAGAGAGAGAAGAGAGAGTGGTTGCTGATAATCTCGGCCCCTCACTGTGTATCCTTGGTCATTTGTGATCTGATTAATGTGCCCTTTATGCAACCTGAGTAACCAGGCAACACAGCAATTTTCTGTTAACAGACGTGCATCCTGTTTTGACAAACACTTTTTTTTACACTGTACTCTGTCTGTGTCACTGCTTTTATTCCCTCATCCTGCACAATCATCTACAAAACACATGCACACACACGTTTTACATTCAGTTCAGTCTTACAGAACGCAAAGATCAAAAAATATGCCAACAAGGTGACTTGTTCTCAGCGCAGTTTGGAGTATTTTTAAAAGGGAGCTGAAATTTAAATTCTCCTCACTTTTAATGTGAGGTTTTATAATGATGCTGCAGCTGTTGTGCATAATTTCTCATCAGAGGATAAAACCTTTCTTGGAGGTATTTGTGGAAACAGTGGCTTCAAACCTCCAGGTGACTGACTGACATTTGAGCGTGGGTGTTGCTTGGAGACGCACTGACAACGACAAGATGTTTTTTCTCCTTCTTCAACAAGCATACAGAGCGTCATTTATGTGTCATGTTGTTTGTTCATTAGCCAACCCTGTCTACTCAAGATGAGCTAGCTAGGCTAACGAGTCTCTACCTGGAAAGTGGAACCTAGTTAGCTTAGCATGCTAATGTTAGCACTGTCTATACACTACACATGTAACTTCAACACCTGTTGAGTCATTGGCAGCTCCTGCACTGTGTTCGTTGTGCATTATACAAAAGATGGGGGGTTAGCTAGTGTTGGCTATCTCTTTTTTATGGGTACAAAATAAGTGGCAATGTCTGGGGCTGAAAAATTAAGCTAAAAACTGCAGTTCATCTAATGACTACTTAAGGCTGGCTCCAGAAGCCAGTCAGTCCTAATAAACCTCCATGTTTACAACAGAAATAAACATGTTTACAGTCTGGCACCTCTGTCAATAAAAGTGTGCTCAACTTCCCCATGGATTTACTTCGTGAAAGAAACATCTGTAAATCATTGGATATTTTTTTTACAGTCACAAACCCCAAGAAATGACTCGTTTCACTATCAGGATTCGATCGATTCAGTCCGATAACATTTCAGAAGTTTAGAAGAGACGCAAGATTAAATCTTTTTATCCACATTGAAGTTAGGGTGTAACCAGAAGGTAGCCACTTGGCCACCAGAGTCTGTAGTGTGCTTGCTTTGTGGGTCCAATCCAATTTTAATTTAATTGACAAAAACTATGGCGGAAACGACTTTTCTTCCATGACAAAAATGAGACAATGATGAGCTAATAATAGATCTTGATAATAAAAACGAAGTACAAATCTGCTTCATTTTTGTTAACGAGACAAGACGTGGTGGACTATCGGACACTGAAAGCCGAGAACAGCCGTGCTTGCAATTATCTTCAAATGCCGGAGGAATGACAGGCTGGTTAACTCCAGTAAATAGTCTGCACCAGGATGTTTCAGTAGCCAGCAAAAACACTCACACCGGATCAGTGCCAGCTGTTGGTGTGAGTTGTGAGCTGTAATTTAGCAGTAAATAATCAGCCGTGTGTGTCTGACTGTGGATGGTGGAGCTGCTGAATGGTTTTGTGGAGTTTGCTAGTTGCAGTGGTGGCTGTTAGCAGCTAGCTCTGCTTGTTCGCCACTGAATGGCAGTGGAGCAAGCAGCCACTGGCCGCCAGGCAGCTGATCTCTGCAGGACTCCACTCAGTCTGGGCTGTCTTAGGATGGTTTATAGGTTGATGGTGTTTGACAGGCAGGTAGGAGGCTCAGTTATCTGTGAGTGTAGCTGTGCTGTAAGTTAACAGTCTGAACTCAGATCAGTTTTCTCTGACAAAGTTTAGTTTTAATCACCGACTCTGTGAGAGGACACGAGGTTAAACCTCCAGACTAACATGTTGCAGATGAAGAAAGAATTCAAGCTTTAATTAAGTTGTTTTTCTGCTTTTTAACAGTCAGATGGATAAGTCAGAGTTTACAATGAGCCTGGAGACAAATCCTAGTTGCCTCAGATTAGTTATTTGTGGTGTCAAAGTTTTTGAGAGCATAAATAGAGAGACGTTGAGCTTTTCAAATGACGATGAGTAAGTGTGTGCTCGTAAATCAGCTCTTAAACCTGTCAAACACTGCTGGAGAAATGACAGTTTGGAAGTGTACATAAATTATTTGTAGTTGTAGGGAAAAAAAATGTCTAAAAGAAATTTTTATACAACCTGTCACCTTGATTAGAATTTCTGATACATGAATCAGCCTCACTGGATTAGTTTAAAGATAAAAAATCACATATAGAAAACATATCGTGACTAAAACTAGACTAAAACTATGAAGAGTTTTCGTTTCAAGACTACGTCTAAATCTAAAATAGCTGTCAAAATTAACACTGGTCCAATGGTGTAATTTTACGCCTGGGAAGTCAAACTTTGGCTTCATGCACCACTGAGCAACTTTCACAGGCATGAAGGGGGCCCCACCTCCAGCACTGTATCCAGTTCTCTTTATACATCAATGACCGTCACTGATAAAGCTATCTCCCATCTTCCTTTTTTGTTTCTAAGGAAATAAAAGCTATATATTTTGCAAACATGCAAATCAGGGTTTTCTTTGAAAATAGAAAAACGGCGATGTCAAACTATCGAGGGACTCTGGCAGTGAATGTGAATAATATCACTGCACATATGTTCATGATATTCCATCCACCTCCTGTATAGATACATACAGGGTATGATGCAAACATATTTTGTGCTGCTCAGCATATTGTGAGACAGAGCTGTGAAAATCGATCGGATTAATATCCAAACACTTTGTTTTTCCTGTTGTTTTGAAGCACAAGAAGGATGTTGGTGTGGTTTTCTTTTTTCACTTTGATAAATTGTTGTTGCTGATACATCGATCTCTTTCCTTGTTCCTTGTCTGTCTATTTATAAACCAGTACACACACACACACACACACACACACACACACACACACACACACACACACACAGATAGAACAGAAACTCCCTCACCGGGCTCGGACAGAGCCAGCACTCCTCGCTCCGGGGCGTCTTTACTGATCTCCTCCTCCTCCAGTTGGTACGAGTCGAAGCTGTAGCTCTGCACCACGCTGCTCTCTCTGCCCTCCCTCCACCCCTCCCTGCCTCCATCCCTCCATCCAGCTCTCCCTCCATCCCTCCACACATCTCTCTCCTCGGGCGTCTGGACCGGTGTGGGCCTGCGGCGCTCTGCTCCCACAGAGCCCATGTCTGCGCTTCAAGTATACACTCACACACACAAACACACACACTTAGCACTCCTCTTGACTCTACAGGCTACACACTCATGGGAGCGTGCATGTTAGACACAATCCCCAAGACACGCCCTGGAAGAGAGGCAGGAGACCTTCAGATGATGGAGGATCTGCAGGGCGAAACAACAGGAGACAGAAACAGAATTAAAATGTAAAAGAAGAGGCAGAGATGGAATAGAAAGAAAAAAACAATCTGTCAGCGCTGTGCTGAAAGTGACAAGAGTCAAGGTTAGACACTCCAAAGAAACTCAGTTTGCCGCTTGTGTTTGTGTGTGTCGATGTGTGAGACGCATATTAAATGAGAGTGACAAAGGATGCATAGGAGACAGACAAGGTGAGCGAAAATGCAGCTCTGCATTCAATAAACAGGCGCTGCGATATCTATTATTGTACAACAAGAAAAGACACTGACACAAAATGAATCAGTCTCAATTCTGATGATCAATTAAGCAGAAAATACCAAACCGTCACTGATTCAAGCCTCTCAGATTTGATAATTTGCTGTTTTTCTCTGTTTTATAACTTTGTGTTCTGAATATTTTGGGAGTTTTGACTGCAATTAAGACAAAACCAGCATCCTGAAGACGTCATTTTGGGGTTGGGGGGGGATTGTGACAGGCCTTTTTCCACTATCCTCTGACATTTTATGGACTAATTGATTGATGAATCAGTTAACTGAGAAAAAACAAATCAATCATCAGTCCATAATGAAGATAATTGTAGCTGCAGCTCTATATAAGTGGTCTGTTTCAGAATCAGAATCAGAATCAGAAATACTTTATTGATCCCCGAGGGGAAATTATTTATGTTACAGGTGCTCCTTGCAAGAGAGGAAAGATACGTGAAAATATAAGAAATTTAAACAATAGTATTTACAAATATATAGTTAAATAAATATATATATATACATATATATATTGTAAACTGAACAAGATTATTTACACAAACAGAATATATACAGTCAGGGTGAATGGGGTTATTGCACAAGTTAAATTAAATTATTGCAGTGTGTGAAAAAGTCTCAGGGCCACTCAGAGGGAGGAGTTGTACAGTTTGATGGCCACAGGCAGGAATGATTTCCTGTGGCGCTCAGTGGTACATCTTGGTGGTATGAGTCTCCCACTGAAAGTACTCTTGTGCCTGACCAGCACATGGTGGAGTGGGTGTGAGACATTGTCCAAGATAGTTCGTAGCTTAGACAGCATCCTCCTCTCTGACACCACCATCAGAGAGTCACACTCCATTCCCACAACGTCACTGGCCTTGCGGATCAGTTTGTTGAGTCTGTTGGCGTCCGCCACCCTCAGCCTGCTGCCCCAGCACACAACAGCATAGAGGATAGCACTGGCCACCACAGACTCATAGAAAATCCTGAGCATAGTCCGGCAGATGTTGAAGGACCTCAGTCGCCTCAGAAAATAGAGACGGCTCTGGCCCTTCCTGTAGAGAGCGTTAGTGTTCTTTGATGAAGAGGACAACAAACCAGAACAAATCGCTTGAAATAAATTGTCTGACATAAAGCGTCTTAATTAGCTAATGAATTCTGGGACATTCAAAGTGAAGTCACCAATTAAGATTAAAACACTGACAGGTGGAAAAGGGCTGCCGTTATTTATGACATTTATCCAGGGGCGTATCTTTGATTTGAGAGCTGGGGGGACACAATAAAAGGGGGCTCTGGGGTGAAATGTGCGATTTAAATATTAATTCCTGCACTGCTTCATAGATTAAGGGGCTTTTTTTTAGAGTATTTCAGAGCAGAATCAGCAGTTTAATTCATATTCTCTGGCGGAATCTGACGGCTGGACAAATAGTTGCGTATTAGAGTCGAAATAAAATTAAAAATGTCTTTAATCCCTTTTAAATGACATCCTCTGACATTTTTTGCAGCATTTCAACAGTATATGCCAAAAAAAATAAATGAATAAAAAATGTAAGTAAACTGCTTCTGCACAGCCAGTCTCAAGGATCAGGTGCTGGTCAGCCACAGGAACATCTCAGATAAAATCATAAACATAAACCACTGCACACTGAACTGAATATCTGTGATTTTATCAAGAGTGGACAATGCGTTTCGCTCGTGGCTTCTTGAGCGAACCCGGAGAAGCCACGGGCGAAACATGTTGTTCGCGCTTAATAAAATCACACCCATTCAGTTAAGTGTGCGGTGGTTTATGTTTATAAATAATAAATGTTTTTGATACAGCACCTGTCACAGAAATAATATTCACAAAGTATTATGAAACAATCAAACAATACATAAAAACAGAGGCGATATAACAGTTAAAACAAAGCAAAGAAGAAAGTAAAACACGGAGCAAATACAGGCCACTGAGGACCCAAACAGAAACACTAGGGAACAAGCATCTGACAATTTAGGTTAGGACAAAGGTCATTTTAAGAAGATGGGTCTACACCAGTCTCAACCATAATATCATGACATCCACCCATTGATCAATCTGCAACTTTTAGCTGCACAGAGCTAGCTAGCAACAGCATGGTACCTCTGTGTGTCTTTGTTTCCTCAAAATAACTGTGGTTACAGGCCGCAGACTAGAATTTATTCACTAATGGAAAGTGTTATCTGTGACAGATCCAGATTATGTGCAAGGAATTTTACCATTTTACAAAACATGGAGCATACGATGTGCTTCGTCGTCTGTCTCTCCCTGATGGAAATACTATCCTGTCGGTGTTACTACACGCCCACATTTCAACAATCAAACCTTTGTTTTCATTTTCAAAACAATGTGGCTGAGGTCTAATTCATTCATTCATTCATCTCTCCCTCGTCTTCCTGATCTAATGGTGGGGGAAGTGTGTGTGGAGCTAGCAGTCTGCTGTAGCTCTGCTAAACACAAACCCTGCCCACTTGTATCAGCCCAGTCAGTGTGAAGGATTTTATTTAAATCCCTCTTGTAACAACAGAGAACAGAAGGTAAAGATTCTGCATTACTGGGACTTAAAGGATAACTTCGGTATTTTTCAACCTGGGCCCTATTTCCCCATGTGTATGTGTGTGTATCATTCATAGGTACAACTCGTTCTAAAATTGGTTCAGTATTGAGGGAGGCAGATGCAGCCGGCAGCCACGAAACGAGCTAAAATGGTAACGGGGGCAAATGCGTCCCGTATAAGTTTGCGCATTAAAAGTGCTTTTTTTCGCCACTGACCGGTTCAGATCACCAGTGCTATCTCTGTAGATAGCATACTAAGCGTTTCCCTGACCCTTCACCTCCTCTGGGCTGTGACGTCATCTCGCGAGAGCTTTGCTTGTTGCCGGGAGAAAACAGAGGAGCCATGCTGAGCACCACTCAGAGTGGCGCTGGTTGTCTCGGAGTACAGCTGAGAGTTTTACTGCATCGATTGAAAACAATGGTTCGTGTTTGTGCTTATCCGAATTGCAAGAACAGGATGTCGCGCAACACCCCGTACAGCTTTCATAGGCTGCCTTTGTCGGACGGCGAGATGCTGAAGTTGTGGCTAGTTGTGCTACAAATGGATGCTAACACTCCTGTCCAGACACTGCGCCTTGCAGACCATCGGGTCTGCAGTGCTCACTTCTCCCAAGATGACTACTGCCAGCCGAAGAAGAGAAGACATCCAATCCCGAAACACCTCTTCCTCAAGAAAACGGCTGTCCCACGAGTAGAGAGAGCTACAGACACAGTGGAGGTAATGTTATATAAACAATGTTCGAAACGCTTAGTATGCTATCTACAGAGATAGCACTGGCAATCTGAACCGGTCAGTGGCGAAAAAAAGCACTTTTAATGCACAAACTTATACGGGACGCATTTGCCCCCGTTACCGTTTTAGCTCATTTCGCGGCTGCCGGCTGCATCTGCCTCCCTCAATACTGAACCAATTTTAGAACGAGTGGTACCTATGAATCATACGCACACATACACATGGGGAAATGGGGCCCAGGTTGAAAAATACCGAAGTTATCCTTTAAAGCACAGTTTGTGTGGTTGAAAGAATAATAAGGGTTTGAAAATAGGAGGGGAACAAATGGGATTTTGAAAAGTGGAAATTACATCTCTGCATTTTTAATCATGCACACTGGCTGCAAATTGTGATTACTTTCATGAACAACTAATCTGACAATTATTATTATAGTTTCTTGATTACTTGTTTCATTGTTTGGTCTGTGAAACATGAGAAAATGGAACAAGATGCACATCACGATTTCCTAAAGCCCAAGTTGATGCCTTTATACTGTTTGTTTTATCCAATCAACAGCCTGAAACCAAAAAGATATTCTATTTACAGTGATGACAAATACCTTATCGTTTAAAATAAAAATTCATTCATTCATAGAATGAGCCGTTTATATCTACACAGGGAGTGAGTTCTTGTCTATGGAGGCTGCCATGTTGCACTGCCATGTTCCTACAGTAGCCCAGAATGCACAAACCAGACACTGGCTCAAGGTAGGGCCTTTGCGTTTTTTTGCTGGTCACCGTGGTTAGAAGTTCTTTCATGAAGAGAGCATTACAAAAACACCTATTTTTTTTAAACAAATCACTGCTTAATTCAATGTATTTACCAGTTTAAGTCACAAGGTACATTTGTTCTGGAGAAGAAGAGACCTCTGCAGATAATCTGACTCTCTGTAAAAACCTCCTGAACGCCTGAATCTTAAAGTTATCAGAGAAAAAGGTGAGAAGCATTAGCAAGTGCTGGGCTAGGGGCCTGACCTCGACATGCTGAGCAGCATCAGAGAAGTGCAGATCTTTCTTTAACCTGAAACTGCTTTATTCAGTGTTATTACAGGCTTAAATCATCTGGTCACTTTGTTTTGGAGAGGAAGAGACCTCTGTGGATAATTCAGCTCCTGGTAAAAACATCCTGAACAATGACCACTGAAGGAAATCTAAGCAGACGAGGTTTCAGCTGGTTGCAATCTGCAGTCCTCACCTTGAGTTACCTCTAAATCCCCCTAAATCTTACACACTGGACCTTTAAATTTTCTGTTGATCAACTAGGCATCCAGCTTAATCATGCAACATCTTCACCCTCTATCCAACACAACTGATGGTGTCGGGCCTAATGCAAACACCTCTCATAAGGTCTTCCTAGCCGCTGAAGCGTGGCTCAATAACCTGCTTTCATTCACTGAGGGTCAACAGGGAGCTGCTATTGTTACAGGCTGGATCAATATAAATGACTATGTTCCATATGCAAACACTTAAAAGCATAGAAGCTCATCTACCTGCACACCTGTGTGGTTACACAAACACATCAGTACACGCACACAACCCAGCTCTGTCATCACCTGCTCACCTCTGATGCCCTGCATCACCAAATCAAGCCGCTTGCTCCTGGAAACTGCTTTTGTCTTTAGGGTGAGATCCTATTTTAAAACCCCGGCTGTCTGCAAAAGTGTCAGGATCTGATGATGTAAGAAGGTTATCATCTCTGTAATTTGGGCTCATCCTGGCCTCCGGTGCAGATGCAGCGGAACAGGGAGAGGGGTGATTGAATAGAAGCTGCCTCTCCTGGACGGTAAAGGCTTATTGAGAGCAGCGTGTGTGCTTGTTTTAAATCTAATAATGATGCCAATTCACTTGCGTCTCACACACACAGCCGCGTGCAGTGTGCGTTTGCAGACTTGAGGCGGCGCTCTCAGCCTTCCTCCATTAAATTAAAAGGCTCCAGCCTGCGACCATAATTGAATTGCAGTCTCATATAACGTTGCAGTTTCTATTGTTTACATGTATAATAAAAAATGAGCATCAGGAGTGAGTAAAAGCACTTCATATCACACCTGCAGCAGACAGCCTGGGGGGAGAATATCAGTGTTAAATGCGTTTAACTACAAATCAATTAAGCTCACGTGTTTTGCTTGTTAGGCTCCTATAGAGGCGCGTGTGAACATGAAAAATTGTAATAAATCAAAGGCAAAAACACGACGGCTAAGCAGTGGAGGACACACACACACACACACACACACACACACACACACACACACACACACACACACACAAATGCTCTCTCAGTTATTCCGCTTCTTCTTTTTCCCAAATCATCATTAAAACGATGCCAATCAAGTCCAACAAGGTTTAAATGTCGCTTTTAAATCCATCCTGGTGTTTGTGTGCGCGCTTTCTGCCTCAAAGGAAAAACAAAAACACACAAACAACAGGTTATTAATGGCCCCTTTACCTCCGGTGTCTCCCCTCTCGCTGCCCTGGTTCGTGCCCGCTCCCCGCGGCTTTCACAGCAGCAGGAGCGGAGTCCTTTTCCTGCGGGATCCTCGAGGTGCCGGCCGGACCTTGTCCCCCTCCTCAGCCCGTCTCCATCAGACAGAAGGGAAGCCCCCGGTGCCGTCCTGTGTGCGCTCCTAACGCACCATCCAGCAGCAGCAGAGAAAACGAAGCGTGGATGGATGGATGAGGAGAGCGGAGGGGGGGAGGAGGAGAGAAGAGGAGGAGGGGGTGAGGGAGGAGGAGGAGGAGGAGGAGGAGGGGGGGATGTTGCCTCTGGCTGTTCATCTTTTGCAATCAGTCTTTTCAAACGCGCTATTAGAGAGGAGGATGAAACCATCCAGATGCATGTTTAATAACTTTTTCTCTTCCTCCAGAAAACACTTTGCATACCGTTTCAGGCGTGCTGTAAATTATTAAGAGTGTTTTTGTACACACCACAGGAAGTAAACTGGGATTAAACACTGAATTTCAAGGGAGGAAAAAGACAAAATGCATGACATTTTTAAATATTTTATTATAACTTAACAGTGTTATAATGCAGCCTGTACACTACAGACAGAAATCCTCTCTTTACAGCAATATGTCAAATAAAAAACATTATAAATTTGTTCTTTCTTAATGTTTAATGTTTTTTCTTTCTTTCCTTTTTTTCCATTTTTCTCAATTTCTTCAGTTTTATTTGCCTTTATTGTCGTGGCGTGTGAAGAACGTGTGTTGCCAAAGCATATAGATAAGGAAAACACTGGAAATGAAAGGGGAAAGAACAATAGAGGGAAAGTCACATTCTCACACACACACACACACACACACACACACACACACTTATTGGCACTGAAGCTTGTGTGTGATTGACAGTTTTATCAGTTCAGTTCAATATGCTAATGCTTTATTATTGGCAGTGGCTCGGTCATATTGCACACCCCCACTGCTGCCATAGAGGAACGGAGCCAGATGGGAATTAGCTAAATGGTATAGCTGTCTTTTTTGGGGTGTGCAGTGGCCCAAAACAGACCCGGGATCTGTTGCTGAAGCTGCATTGCAGGGTGTGAGGTTGTGGGTTTAAATCCTGTCTTTAGCATCTCTGTCTTTGCACGACTTGTGAAAAGACACAGATGTTTTGACTCAGGAAAGTGTTGGCATTGGATGTTTTTCTACGTCTTATACAAATCATATCAGCGTTTCTAAACTGATGTAGTATTTGAGTTGACTTCATCAGGAGGTGGAGGGGATGGTTGATGGTGTGTCACTGAGGTGAGATGCCTGTCAGGTGCAGACCACTGTTTGAAATCAACAACCAGTCATTGCTGTGTCTTCCAGCGGCCAAACATACTTTATTTTTAGCGACCTGTCGCTGCATTTCCTGCTGGGATAGTGTCACAAAAAGCAGTTGTTCTTTACGGAGACATTACTGCATTTCCTGCTGTGATAATGCCATAAACAGCTGTTGTTTTGTACTATGACAATGCTGCATTTCTTGCCGGGATAGTGCCACATAAAAATGTTGTTGTTTTTTACTGAGACTTTGCTGCATTTCCTGCCAGGACAGTGCGACAAAAAGCAATTGGTTTCTACCCAGACATCACTGCATTTCCTGCCAGGATAGTGCCATGAAAAGAGGCCAAATTTTACTGAGACATCGCTCAGTTTCCTGCCAGGATAGAGCCACAGACATCATTGCGTTTTCTGCTGTGATAGTGCCATGAAAACCAATTGGTTTCTACCAAAACAATGCTGTATTTCCTGCCAGGATAGACCCAAAAAATACAAGTATTTTTTACTAAGACATCGCTGCATTTCCTGCTTGGCTAATGCCACAAGAAGCAATTGTTTTTTACTGAGACATTGCTGCATTTCCTGCCAGGATAGTGCCATGAAGAGCAGCCAAATTCTACCAAGACATCGCTCAGTTCCTGTCGGATAGTGCCACAAAAAGCTGTGTTTTTTACAGAGACATTGCTGCATTTCCAGCTAGGATTGTGCCACCAAAAGCGGGTATTTTAAGCCAAAATCTGATATTTTCCTAACAAAAACCAAGTGTTTTTTGTGCCTAAACCTAACCACATGTTAACCACAGTGCTGTAGAAACATAAAATTTCAACATATCTGCTGCATAAAAAATGTGATGCATTCATACAATGCCAACATTAATTCTGGTGAAAGACAAAGTTTAGGCCTATTTATAACCAGTATACTAATTTTTCTCCAAAGGCATTACAGCTTTGGAAAGACAACAGACACTTTACTGACTGTACTGGACCTCCCTGCTCCTGAGACCTCGATATGATTCTGCTTCTCAGTGTGGAACAGCTTCATTCTTCATTGTTGTTACCCTCACACTTCTATCTGCTGATACTTCGGGCTGAATTTTCTCTGGGTTTGTCAGATTTAGAACAAAAAGAGTTAGAGCAAATTGTGCTCCGACTGTTTTTAGCCCTGCTAGCGGCACGGCTCTTTGCTTCAGCCTTAAATATTTCAACAACGTTTGGATGGATTCATGTCCCCCCTGGATGAACTGTAATAACTTTGGTGTTCCTGACTTTTTATTTAACTCCATCTTTAGGTAGAAGTTTTAGAAAATAATTTGGTTTATGACCAAACACCTGCAAAACTGATGACAGTCCTCTTAGCTTCAGCTGAACTTTGTGTTTAGTGGTGATTAGCAAATTCACTGTCTTAGTTAGCATTAGCTCAACGACTGTGCTACAGTAGCATGGCAGCAACCTTTTAGTCTCATTTAGGGTTGATAAGATTTTAAAGTTCTCCTTTTTGTTTGTTCTTTGGGCTCAATCTTTATTTAGTAGTTGTGGAGATGTCACCACATAATGTAATTTAATGTGGAAGTACAACTTATCAACTGGCTAGCACGCTAACTAGCTAACGCTGTTTCCCCATCAACACCCAGATAACAACAAAGTAGCTACTCTTCACTTTAGAAAGGCTACCACAAGAAAACACGTTCCCTGCTTATATTAGTGTAGGGACTACAATGTGTAGCCTACGTTTAGATCGGTTCCCGTCTGCATCCAGGCAGGGAAAATGAAAGGCTTGCTAATGTTAGCGATGTAGCTAATGTAGCTAGCATGCTAGCTATGGCTGATCACTGACCGGTTCCTAGAAAAACATTTAAAAAAGTTTGCTCACTGATCGCATTTTGTTAAAAATAATATATCGAAATGAAAAATAAACATATATAATTATATCAAAAAGAAATATATAATGCATTTTGTGTATCCTTGAGCTCTAAAATGGTTTGAATGCATTTGGTTCCTCATAAAACATTTGCGAAGACATTTAAAAAAAAAATTTTGAATCCATCATTTTTTCCATCCATTTTCACCAGCTTACAGTGTTCTTCATACCCGTCTTTGTCGGTGCATTGCTGCACATCTTGGTGTGTTACCGGCACATATCAGTGTGTGAAACCATTGACAGGACTGTGTATCACGTCACAGGTGCATGAGATAAACAAACTTCAGCTAGTAAGGGTGAAAAATTCCACGGGAAACCTTTAAGTAAAGTTTTGTTGTGCTCACTGTGTGAACTATTGAAATTGGAATTGAATATGAACACTCACTCAGTTCACCTTTGGTCAAAATGAGGCCTACATACTCATGATATGTAAATTTTACAGTCAAATTATGCTCTATTTCCACAGTCTTTTCAGTTCCACATTGCTATCCAAGGAAATAAAAACCCAATCTACAGTGACGGTGACAAAAAGATATAAAACCGCAGCATTGAAAGCCAAAGAAATACTTAGAAATGCCAAGTGCATTGGAAGCAGCTCTGTCCGGACAATGAAACAACACTAATCTGCGATTTATCAAGCAAACTGTTCTTTATGAGCCACACAAACATATCGTGTGGCACAGCAGGCATTTTGACGCCAGTCCAGAAACACGTTCTTGAGATGAATTTAATCTGCGTGAAATCCTCTGGATCACGAGGGCGTTGTTTTCTGCTTGTCTGCTTGCTTATCTCTTTAGCTGGCTGTTTGTTTACCTGTCTGCCTCTCACTTTACCTGTCAGCGTGAGTTACATTGAGTTGCCGAATTTGTGTCTTTCTGCCTGTCGAGCTCTCCGTTTGGCCGCATGCCTGCCTTTCTCTCTGCCTGTCTGTCTGTCTGTGGCTTTGTCTTTCTCCCTGCTCAGCTTGTGGGAAGGCTTGCAGCTCTGGATTTATGCTGCGTGTTGAATAGTAATGGTTTGTCATGTTGTTTTAGCCCACAGCAATCTGTCCAGAAAGAATGAGTTAACGTTGGGATGTTGGTGTGTGTGTGTGTGTGTGTGTGTGTGTGTGTGTGTGTGTGTCCAGTAAATATTTTTCTCAGCAGCTCTGTTATGAATGTGTAAAAAGGTCAGGCCGTGTTACGCCTCCTTCACTCAAACAGAATTATTTTTTTGTACAACCAACACCCTGCGGGACTGTACTGACTCAAGTGTCAGTAACTCTGTGCAAGTGTGTGTGTTATGTGTGTGTGTGAGTGTGTGTGTGTGTGTGTGTGTGTGTGTGTGTGTGTGTGCGCTTCGTTTGAACCCTTTTATCAATGTGAATATTCTTGTGCATGTGTGTTTGGCTGCTGCTGTGTGTGTGCATTCATTAACACTGATTTATTGCATGTATATCCACTATTTACTCTAGCTAGCTTACAGAGTGTGTGTGTGTCTATTTACTCTAGCTAGCTTACAGAGTGTGTGTGTGTGTGTGTGTGTGTGTGTGTGTGTGTATCCCTCCATCCGCTCATCCATCCCTCCTTCCTGGCTGGTAAAGATGCTGAGCCTCAACAGTGTCTATATTTAGCTGCTGGTTCAATCAATGACGGCAGAGCCACAGCGCCATGACTCTGCATACTGATAGTACTACCGCCTATCGCCACCTCCGCTCACCTCTGGAGAAAGAGATAAAGAAAGCCGGAGAGAGGCGGGGAAATGGGCAAATTAAAGAAATGATGATGAGAAAATGAGCGCAAAGCCACTAGAAGAAAAAAAACGACAGTCAGACGTGGCCTTAATCCAATCACACAGTTAGAGGAAGAAAGGAGAGAGTGAGAGAAATAGGCACCAGGAGGAAGAAAAGGAGGTAATGATGTGCGAGGCAGGCAGGTGAAGAAGAGGAGGGATGAAAGGAAAGAGACAGGTGTAAACGCAGAGGCAGAGGGATCGGGGGATGAGGACAGATGGAGACAGAGAGAAGGGGTGATGAAGATACAGGGACAGAAGGGATGAAGACACGCACAGAAAGTAAAATAGAGAGTAAAAAAAGCTGCAGCGTCTGAGGAAAGAGGCGAAATGAGTTCCTTAGAGATGAAGAGACCGAGGGAAGAGAGGAGGAAAGAGATTCCAGGGGAGGAAAAAAGGAGAAAGAGAGTTCACACAAGAGCAAGTAGAGAAAGCTGAAACAGACTGCAGGGTTTTTCTGTAGTGAAAGAGCAGAGTGTACTCTGTCGGTGTGCGATGTAGCCGAGCGGATTTGGAGGAAATGAAAGCAAAGAGGCACACAGAGGAGGAGGGAACAGGTACATCGAGGAGGAAGAGTCAGAGAGAGACAGACTGAGACTCTACTGAGATGTGACAGAGAGAGATATTTCATCTGACATGCAGTGGAGCACTGTGGACTGCAGGGAGGTCAGGATAGAGTCACTGCTCGCCGGTGTTACACCAAATTCTGTGACCTGTCAGAGTCTGTGACCTGATTGGGAATCCAGCCAAACTATTCCATAGCATATAAGGACTATTTCAAAATGTTGGGAAGTACTCTTACTTGCTTTCGTACCAAGAGAGAGATTCATTTCCATAGATATAGAAACATAGTTGCCTCATTGGCATTGGCAATCATAACGTAGCATCAGGCCGGCTCAGACCAGGGTCCAACAACAACACAGCTGTGCTCCATTGACTCTAATGCAGTCGTGTCAGATTTCCTTCATTTTCAGGCTGGTTTTGTGGATTTGGAGCTAAATGTTGTGTCTGGGGCACGTCGTGTATTAATGATACTCGTTACCTGGAGAGGTTGGAAAAAGATATACGTTTCTTCCCTGTTCCAAAACCAAAATCAAACCCTGAAAAGT